>NC_091208.1:23753416-23946239 GCF_040958095.1 Procambarus clarkii | reverse complement strand
CCCCCCATCAACCTCGGGTACTGTAGGCTGCAGTCTACATCCCCCCCCATCAACCTCTGGTACTGTAGGCTGCAGTCTACATCCCCCCCATCAACCTCTGGTACTGTAGGCTGCAGTCTACATCCCCCCCATCAACCTCTGGTACTGTAGGCTGCAGTCTACATCCCCCCCCCATCAACCTCGGGTACTGTAGGCCGCAGTCTACATCCCCCCCCCATCAACCTCGGGTACTGTAGGTAGCAGTCTACATCCCCCCCATCAACCTCGGGTACTGTAGGCCTGCAGTCTACATCCCCCCCCATCAACCTCGGGTACTGTAGGCTGCAGTCTACATCCCCCCCCCATCAACCTCGGGTACTGTAGGCCGCAGTCGACATCCCCCCCCATCAACCTCGGGTACTGTAGGCTGCAGTCTACATCCCCTCCCCATCAACCTCGGGTACTGTAGGCCGCAGTCTACATCCCCCCCCCCATCAACCTCGGGTACTGTAGGCCGCAGTCTACATCCCCCCCCCCATCAACCTCGGGTACTGTAGGCCGCAGTCTACATCCCCCCCCATCAACCTCGGGTACTGTAGGCCGCAGTCTACATCCCCCCCCCATCAACCTCGGGTACTGTAGGCTGCAGTCTACATCCCCCCCCATCAACCTCGGGTACTGTAGGCCGCAGTCTACATCCCCCCCCCATCAACCTCGGGTACTGTAGGCCGCAGTCTACATCCCCCCCCCATCAACCTCGGGTACTGTAGGCCGCAGTCTACATCCCCCCCCCCATCAATCTCGGGTACTGTAGGCCGCAGTCTACATCCCCCCCCCATCACCCTCGGGTACTGTAGGCCGCAGTCTACATCCCCCCCCCATCAACCTCGGGTACTGTAGGCCGCGGTCTACATCCCCCCCCATCAACCTCGGGTACTGTAGGCTGCAGTCTACATCCCCCCCCCCATCAACCTCAGGTACTGTAGGCCGCAGTCTACATCCCCCCCCATCAACCTCGGGTACTGTAGGCTGCAGTCTACATCCCCCCCCATCAACCTCGGGTACTGTAGGTCGCAGTCTACATCCCCCCCCCCCATCAACTTCGGGTACTGTAGGCTGCAGTCTACATCCCCCCCCATCAACCTCGGGTACTGTAGGCTGCAGTCTACATCCCCCCCCCCCATCAACCTCGGGTACTGTAGGTCGCAGTCTACATCCCCCCCCCATCAACCTCGGGTACTGTAGGCTGCAGTCTACATCCCCCCCCCATCAACCTCGGGTACTGTAGGCTGCAGTCTACATCCCCCCCCATCAACCTCGGGTACTGTAGGTCGCAGTCTACATCCCCCCCCCCCCATCAACCTCGGGTACTGTAGGTCGCAGTCTACATCCCCCCCCCATCAACTTCGGGTACTGTAGGCTGCAGTCTACATCCCCCCCCATCAACCTCGGGTACTGTAGGCTGCAGTCTACATCCCCCCCCATCACCCTCGGGTACTGTAGGTCGCAGTCTACATCCCCCCCATCAACCTCGGGTACTGTAGGCTGCAGTCTACATCCCCCCCCATCAACCTCGGGTACTGTAGGCTGCAGTCTACATCCCCCCCATCAACCTCGGGTACTGTAGGCTGCAGTCTACATCCCCCCCCCATCAACCTCGGGTACTGTAGGTCGCAGTCTACATCCCCCCCCCCCATCAACCTCGGGTACTGTAGGTCGCAGTCTACATCCCCCCCCCCCCATCAACCTCTGGTACTGTAGGTCGCAGTCTACATCCCCCCCATCAACCTCGGGTACTGTAGGCCGCAGTCTACATCCCCCCCCATCAACCTCGGGTACTGTAGGTCGCAGTGTACATCCCCCCATCAACCTCTGGTACTGTAGGCCGCAGTCTACATCCCCCCCATCAACCTCGGGTACTGTAGGCCGCAGTCTACATCCCCCCCCCATCAACCTCGGGTACTGTAGGCCGCAGTCTACATCCCCCCCCCCCATCTACCTCGGGTACTGTAGGTCGCAGTCTACATCCCCCCCATCAACCTCTGGTACTGTAGGCCGCAGTCTACATCCCCCCCATCAACCTCGGGTACTGTAGGCCGCAGTCTACATCCCCCCCCATCAACCTCGGGTACTGTAGGCCGCAGTCTACATCCCCCCCCATCAACCTCGGGTACTGTAGGCCGCAGTCTACATCCCCCCCATCAACCTCGGGTACTGTAGGCCGCAGTCTACATCCCCCCCATCAACCTCGGGTACTGTAGGCCGCAGTCTACATCCCCCCCCCATCAACCTCGGGTACTGTAGGCCGCAGTCTACATCCCCCCCCATCAACCTCGGGTACTGTAGGCTGCAGTCTACATCCCCCCCATCAACCTCGGGTACTGTAGGCCGCAGTCTACATCCCCCCCCCCATCAACCTCGGGCACACATGCGGTAACAGTCATCTCTAATGGTCACTAACGTCATTAGCCAACCAGTCTTCATCTTCCCTCAATCAGTCCATTTTCAATGAATGCATATTATATATATATATATATATATATATATATATATATATATATATATATATATATATATATATATATATATATATATATATATATATATATACTAGGTACGACATATATATATATATATATATATATATATATATATATATATATATATATATATATATATATATATATATATATATATATATATATATATATATATATATATATACATATATAATCCCGTTTTCAATTATTGCATATATATTCCCATTTTCATATTTATCCCCATTTTCAAAGACTGATTATTTTTAATAAAAAGATTGCTAATTAAACATAAGACTGAAACTGCAGAAGGTCTTTTGGCGACCATTCAGCATCTCCTATATATTTTCAGCCCATGTTGAACTAATCATTAACTGTCACTATCAAGTATAACTGCAATATTATCTGCTGGTTCACTTTACTCTTCATCAAACTATTTGCTCCACTTGTCTTTAGTAACTAGTAAAGACTAATTAAAGTGTAAGAAAATATTGTTTGTGTCCCCAGATTGTTTATTTATACCTAATATCTCTAGTGTACCGCCAAAGATCGTTTATTGGGCATAGGAATGAATGAAGTCCTCCATGTCCCATTCATATTAATGAAAGGAGATAACACAGAGTTTGGACGGACAAATGTCTCACTGGTTTACTATAAATACCTCCAAACTCCCGACCACAAGATCATGACACAATACGCATTAAAATCTCCAAGTTAGTAGCACTGATATATATTTTAAACACATACAGTTCTCAAAAACAACCTCGTCCTGTAACATCTATAATTTATAAAAGCGATCTACACTACAGTTCTTAATAGCAAGTGACAGTACATAGCTGGCATGGTATTGTAGCCTAGTTATCAGCACTAAGGTGTATGTACCGTCCACTGTGGCGGTACATCAGTGATGTGTGATGTCACAGGCGGACCCATTGATGTCTTAGATCAGACTTAGGTCACAAGAGTCCAGAGCTTCTTTTCCATCGTATAATTCTGTAAAAATATTGGAAAATAAAACTAAATAAAGCAGTTTTCTACTTCAGAAAATCATGATTTTGAACAGAGTCATTTTGAGAACAGAAGCCGGAAAGGACTGATGCTCATTAGTCTAGATATGTTATCATAGGACGGATTGTGGAAGGAATATACAGTTGGGCGCTTATTGATTGAGCTGTCAGGAAGAGTTAGGTATGTTGTCTCTTATGTCTTTGATCTACTCTTTTAATACATGTGTGACTTTTTCAGCAGCAGCAGCAGCAGGCGCAGCAGCAGGGTAGCGGTGGTTCTTCCCGCGAATCTTCTCGTCCCTGTTCCAGGGGCTCGACACCGTCCAGCACCAGGTCCTGCACCACGCCCTCCCGCCGAGCCCCGCACCCCGCCCGGCCTTCCCGCTCCCCTGATCCTGACACTCCTGATACTGACGGTGAGTGTTTGCCGCCACATTTGGTGCGCCTGGCAGGTGATGGTAGTGTTACATGATACAGCTTCACCTGCTGCTGCTCTCTTAGGAATGTGATGTAGATAGGCGACTACAGAGGCACTTAAGGAACAGGCCTCCGTACAAGCTTGTGAACTGCACTGTGATTGGCTAATGCAATGAGCTACAAAATATGGCACCATTGTGCCAGAGAGGGCTCGGGCCCCCTACTGGCAGCGTCCTCGCTGACTAGTACGTCACGAAGGTGCCATGACGTGAAGGAATTTACCTGAGGGCCACTAATACTAGTCACCTCGACGAGGACAGGAAGCCGGTGGATTGTTAAAGGTTTGCCGGCTTTGGCCCTGATGATTTTTTCCACTTTTTAATTTAAAACCCAGCAGAGTTTTGGCATGTACGGCTTCGGCGGGTAGGCGGTTCCATGGGTTTATAACCCTATGGATGAAAAAGCATCTCCTGTGACGGTGGGACATAGCATGCTCTATGCTTCCTGGGTTTATACTTTACTTTAAATCTCCCCCCTCAAAGTCAAGGGCAATTCAAAATAAAACTTAAAATTAATATAGAGTGAGCATATGGAAGCACCAGGCGTCGCTGGTCTCTACCGAAGGTGAGGCTCCCTGCGGGGAACCTGCTGGTCCTGCCCGCGCTCTGCTCTTGACAGCGTCGTCGCTGGTCTCTGACGAAGGTGAGGCTCCCTGCGGGGAACCTGCTGGTCCTGCCCGCGCTCTGCTCTTGACAGCGTCGTCGCTGGTCTCTGACGAAGGTGAGGCTCCCTGCGGGGAACCTGCTGGTCCTGCCCGCGCTCTGCTCTTGACAGCGTCGTCGCTGGTCTCTGACGAAGGTGAGGCTCCCTGCGAGGAACCTGCTGGTCCTGCGCGCGCTCTGCTCTTGACAGCGTCGTCGCTGGTCTCTGACGAAGGTGAGGCTCCCTGCGAGGAACCTGCTGGTCCTGCGCGCGCTCTGCTCTTGACAGCGGCGTCGCTGGTCTCTGACGAAGGTGAGGCTCCCTGCGGGGAACCTGCTGGTCCTGCCCGCGCTCTGCTCTTGACAGCGTCGTCGCTGGTAAACAAAGCCAGACAATACACTTCTATATGGCATAATAGAATCTAATTGGAGGTTCATCAACGTTTTCTAGTGTTTGGTTTGCATACTGAACAGTGTCTGTCAGTTTGACAGTGGCTCCATAGGTGAACCATGCTGCAGCACTGTGTATAGTGTATAGTCTGTCTGTAGCCATGGGTTTGTGTATGTCTGTCTGTAGCCATGGGTCTGTGTATGTCTGTCTGTAGCCATGGGTCTGTGTATGTCTGTCTGTAGCCATGGGTCTGTGTATGTCTGTCTGTAGCCATGGGTCTGTGTATGTCTGTCTGTAGCCATGGGTCTGTGTATGTCTGTCTGTAGCCATGGGTCTGTGTATGTCTGTCTGTAGCCATGGGTCTGTGTATGTCTGTCTGTAGCCATGGGTCTGTGTATGTCTGTCTGTAGCCATGGGTCTGTGTATGTCTGTCTGTAGCCATGGGTCTGTGTATGTCTGTCTGTAGCCATGGGTCTGTGTATGTCTGTCTGTAGCCATGGGTCTGTGTATGTCTGTCTGTAGCCATGGGTCTGTGTATGTCTGTCTGTAGCCATGGGTCTGTGTATGTCTGTCTGTAGCCATGGGTCTGTGTATGTCTGACCGTAGCCATGGGTCTGTGTATGTCTGTCCGTAGCCATAGGTCTGTGTATGTCTCTCTGTAGTCATGGGTCTGTGTATGTCTGTCTGTAGCCATAGGTCTGTGTATGTCTGTCTGTAGCCATGGGTCTGTGTATGTCTGTCTGTAGCCATGGATCTGTGTATGTCTATCTGTAGCCATGGGTCTGTGTATGTCTCTCCGTAGCCATAGGTCTGTGTATGTCTGTCCGTAGCCATGGGCCTGTGTATATCTGTCCGTAGCCATGGGTCTGTGTATATCTGTCCGTAGCCATGGGTCTGTGTATGTCTCTCCGTAGCCATAGGTCTGTGTATGTCTGTCCGTAGCCATAGGTCTGTGTATGTCTGTCCGTAGCCATGGGTCTGTGTATAGTGTGTCCGTAGCCATGGGTCTGTGTATAGTGTGTCCGTAGCCATGGGTCTGTGTATATCTGTACGTAGCCATGGGTCTGTGTATAGTCTGTCCGTAGCCATGGGTCTATATATGTGTCTACATAACTACGGGTGTGTACGTTTCACCTCATATAGCCATAGGTTTCTACATGTTTGTTGCTATGGGTCTGTTCGCGTTTGTTTATAGTCATTTGTGTGTATGTGTCTGTCCGTATCCACGGGTCTATACCTCTCTCTGACCGCATGGTGAACTAATACTAATGAACATCAGTACAGTCATTCACAACAATAACACTCAAAATGTCTATAATTTACACTACGTGGACTGTACCCCAAGACAGAGTCCGTGCACCACTGTACCCCAAGGCAGAGCCCGTGCACCACTGTACCCCAAGACAGAGTCCGTGCACCACTGTACCCCAAGACAGAGTCCGTGCACCACTGTACCCCAAGGCAGAGACCGTGCACCACTGTACCTCAAGGCAGAGCCCCTGCACCACTGTACCCCAAGGCAGAGACCTGCACCACTGTACCTCAAGACAGAGACTTTGCACGACTGTACCACAAGACAGAGACCTTGCACCAGTGTACCCCAAGACAGAGACCGTGCACCACTGTACCCCAAGGCAGAGACCGTGCACCACTGTACCTCAAGACAGAGACCGTGCACCACTGTACTCCAAGGCAGAGACCGTGCACCACTGTACCCCAAGACAGAGACCGTGCACCACTGTACCCCAAGACAGAGTCTGTGCACCACTGTACCCCAAGACAGAGACCTTGCACCACTGTACCCCAAGACAGAGTCTGTGCACCACTGTACCCCAAGACAGAGACCTTGCACCACTGTACCCCAAGACAGAGACCGTGCACCACTGTACCTCAAGACAGAGACCGTGCACCACTGTACCCCAAGACAGAGACCTTGCACCACTGTACCCCAAGGCAGAGACCGTGCACCACTGTACCCCAAGACAGAGTCCGTGCACCACTGTACCTCAAGGCAGAGTCCGTGCACCACTGTACCCCAAGACAGAGTCCGTGCACCACTGTACCACAAGACAGAGACCTTGCACCACTGTACCCCAAGACAGAGACCGTGCACCACTGTACCCCAAGGCAGAGCCCGTGCACCACTGTACCCCAAGACAGAGGCCGTGCACCACTGTACCCCAAGACAGAGGCCGTGCACCACTGTACCCCAAGACAGAGGCCGTGCACCACTGTACCCCAAGACAGAGGCCGTGCACCACTGTACCTCAAGGCAGAGTCCGTGCACCACTGTACCTCAAGGCAGAGTCCGTGAACCACTGTACCCCAAGACAGAGGCCGTGCACCACTGTACCCCAAGACAGAGACCGTGCACCACTATACCTCAAGGCAGAGACCGTGCACCACTGTACCTCAAGGCAGAGACCGTGCACCACTGTACCCCAAGGCAGAGCCCGTGCACCACTGTACCCCAAGACAGAGACCGTGCACCACTGTACCCAAGACAGAGTCTGTGCACCACTGTACCCTAAGACAGAGTCTGTGCACCACTGTACCCCAAGACAGAGGCCGTGCACCACTGTACCCCAAGGCAGAGTCCGTGCAGCATTGTACCCCAAGACAGAGTCTGTGCACCACTGTACCTCAAGGCAGAGGCCGTGCACCACTGTACCCCAAGACAGAGGCCGTGCACCACTGTACCCCAAGGCAGAGACCGTGCACCACTGTACCCCAAGACAGAGGCCGTGCACCACTATACCCCAAGACAGAGGCCGTGCACCACTGTACCTCAAGACAGAGGCCGTGAACCACTGTACCCCAAGACAGAGGCCGTGCACCACTGTACCCCAAGACAGAGACCGTGCACCACTGTACCCCAAGGCAGAGACCGTGCACCACTGTACCCCAAGACAGGCCGTGCACCACTGTACCCCAAGACAGAGACCGTGCACCACTGTACCTCAAGACAGAGGCCGTGCACCACTGTACCTCAAGACAGAGGCCGTGCACCACTGAACCCCAAGACAGAGCCCGTGCACCACTGTACCCCAAGACAGAATCCGTGCACCACTGTACCGCAAGACAGAGGCCGTGCACCACTGTACCCCATGGCAGAGACCGTGCACCACTATACCCCAAGACAGAGGCCGTGCACCACTGTACCTCAAGACAGAGGCCGTGCACCACTGTACCCCAAGACAGAGGCCGTGCACCACTGTACCCCAAGACAGAGACCGTGCACCACTGTACCCCAAGGCAGAGACCGTGCACCACTGTACCCCAAGGCAGAGCCCGTGCACCACTGTACCCCAAGGCAGAGACCGTGCACCACAGTACCTCAAGACAGAGACCGTGCACCACTGTACTCCAAGGCAGAGACCGTGCACCACTGTACCCCAAGACAGAGTCTGTGCACCACTGTACCCCAAGACAGAGACCTTGCACCACTGTACCCCAATACAGAGTCTGTGCACCACTGTACCCCAAGACAGAGACCTTGCACCACTGTACCCCAAGACAGAGACCGTGCACCACTGTACCTCAAGACAGAGACCTTGCACCACTGTACCCCAAGGCAGAGATCGTGCACCACTGTACCCCAAGACAGAGTCCGTGCACCACTGTACCTCAAGGCAGAGTCCGTGCACCACTGTACCCCAAGACAGAGTCCGTGCACCACTGTACCACAAGACAGAGACCTTGCACCACTGTACCCCAAGACAGAGACCGTGCACCACTGTACCCCAAGGCAGAGCCCGTGCACCACTGTACCCCAAGACAGAATCCGTGCACCACTGTACCGCAAGACAGAGGCCGTGCACCACTGTACCCCATGGCAGAGACCGTGCACCACTATACCCCAAGACAGAGGCCGTGCACCACTGTACCTCAAGACAGAGGCCGTGCACCACTGTACCCCAAGACAGAGGCCGTGCACCACTGTACCCCAAGACAGAGACCGTGCACCACTGTACCCCAAGGCAGAGACCGTGCACCACTGTACCCCAAGGCAGAGCCCGTGCACCACTGTACCCCAAGGCAGAGACCGTGCACCACAGTACCTCAAGACAGAGACCGTGCACCACTGTACTCCAAGGCAGAGACCGTGCACCACTGTACCCCAAGACAGAGTCTGTGCACCACTGTACCCCAAGACAGAGACCTTGCACCACTGTACCCCAAGACAGAGTCTGTGCACCACTGTACCCCAAGACAGAGACCTTGCACCACTGTACCCCAAGACAGAGACCGTGCACCACTGTACCTCAAGACAGAGACCTTGCACCACTGTACCCCAAGGCAGAGATCGTGCACCACTGTACCCCAAGACAGAGTCCGTGCACCACTGTACCTCAAGGCAGAGTCCGTGCACCACTGTACCCCAAGACAGAGTCCGTGCACCACTGTACCACAAGACAGAGACCTTGCACCACTGTACCCCAAGACAGAGACCGTGCACCACTGTACCCCAAGGCAGAGCCCGTGCACCACTGTACCCCAAGACAGAGGCCGTGCACCACTGTACCCCAAGACAGAGGCCGTGCACCACTGTACCCCAAGACAAAGGCCGTGCACCACTGTACCCCAAGACAGAGGCCGTGCACCACTGTACCTCAAGGCAGAGTCCGTGCACCACTGTACCTCAAGGCAGAGTCCGTGAACCACTGTACCTCAAGGCAGAGTCCGTGAACCACTGTACCCCAAGACAGAGGCCGTGCACCACTGTACCCCAAGACAGAGACCGTGCACCACTGTACCTCAAGGCAGAGCCCGTGCACCACTGTACCTCAAGGCAGAGACCGTGCACCACTGTACCCCAAGGCAGAGCCCGTGCACCACTGTACCCCAAGACAGAGACCGTGCACCACTGTACCCAAGACAGAGTCTGTGCACCACTGTACCCCAAGACAGAGTCTGTGCACCACTGTACCCCAAGACAGAGTCTGTGCACCACTGTACCCCAAGACAGAGGCCGTGCTCCACTGTACCCCAAGGCAGAGTCCGTGCAGCATTGTACCCCAAGACAGAGGCCGTGCACCACTGTACCCCAAGACAGAGGCCGTGCACCACTGTACCCCAAGGCAGAGACCGTGCACCACTGTACCCCAAGACAGAGGCCGTGCACCACTATACCCCAAGATAGAGGCCGTGCACCACTGTACCTCAAGACAGAGGCCGTGCACCACTGTACCCCAAGACAGAGGCCGTGCACCACTGTACCCCAAGACAGAGACCGTGCACCACTGTACCCCAAGGCAGAGACCGTGCACCACTGTACCCCAAGACAGGCCGTGCACCACTGTACCCCAAGACAGAGACCGTGCACCACTGTACCTCAAGACAGAGGCCGTGCACCACTGTACCTCAAGACAGAGGCCGTGCACCACTGAACCCCAAGACAGAGGCCGTGCACCACTGTACCCCAAGACAGAATCCGTGCACCACTGTACCGCAAGACAGAGGCCGTGCACCACTGTACCCCATGGCAGAGACCGTGCACCACTGTACCCCAAGACAGAGGCCGTGCACCACTGTACCTCAAGGCAGAGACCGTGCACCACTGTACCCCAAGACAGAGGCCGTGCACCACTGTACCCCAAGACAGAGGCCGTGCACCACTGTACCCCAAGACAGAGACCGTTCACCACTGTACCCCAAGGCAGAGACCGTGCACCACTGTACCCCAAGACAGAGACCGTGCACCACAGTACCCCAAGGCAGAGACCGTGCACCACTGTACCCCAAGACAGAGTCTGTGCACCACTGTACCCCAAGACAGAGTCTGTGCACCACTGTACCCCAAGACAGAGACCGTGCACCACTGTACCCCAAGACAGAGTCTGTGCACCACTGTACCCCAAGACAGAGACCGTGCACCACTGTACCTCAAGACAGAGACCGTGCACCACTGTACCCCAAGACAGAGTTTGTGCACCACTGTACCCCAAGACAGAGTCTGTGCACCACTGTACCCCAAGACAGAGACCGTGCACCACTGTACCTCAAGACAGAGACCGTGCACCACTGTACCCCAAGACAGAGTCTGTGCACCACTGTACCTCAAGGCAGAGACCGTGCACCACTGTACCCCAAGACAGAGCCCGTGCACCACTGTACCTCAAGGCAGAGACCGTGCACCACTGTACCCCAAGACAGAGTCTGTGCACCACTGTACCCTAAGACAGAGTCTGTGCACCACTGTACCCCAAGACAGAGTCTGTGCACCACTGTACCCCAAGACAGAGACCGTACACCACTGTACCTCAAGACAGAGTCCGTGCACCACTGTACCCCAAGACAGAGTCCGTGCACCACTGTACCCCAAGACAGAGTCTGTGCACCACTGTACCTCAAGGCGGAGACCGTGCACCACTGTACCCCAAGACAGAGCCCGTGCACCACTGTACCTCAAGGCAGAGACCGTGCACCACTGTACCTCAAGACAGAGTCCGTGCACCACTGTACCCCAAGACAGTCTGTGCACCACTGTACCTCAAGGCAGAGACCGTGCACCACTGTACCCCAAGACAGAGCCCGTGCACCACTGTACCCCAGTCAGAGCCCGTGCACCACTGTACCCCAAGACAGAGCCCGTGCACCACTGTACCCCAAGGCAGAGCCCGTGCACCACTGTACCTCAAGGCAGAGCCCGTGCACCACTGTACCCCAAGGCAGAGCCCGTGCACCACTGTACCCCAAGGCAGAGCCCGTGCACCACTGTACCCCAAGGCAGAGCCCGTGCACCACTGTACCCCAAGACAGAGCCCGTGCACCACTGTACCCCAAGACAGAGCCCGTGCACCACTGTACCCCAAGACAGAGCCCGTGCACCACTGTACCCCAAGACAGAGCCCGTGCACCACTGTACCCCAAGACAGAGCCCGTGCACCACTGTACCCCAAGGCAGAGCCCGTGCACCACTGTACCCCAAGACAGAGCCCGTGCACCACTGTACCCCAAGACAGAGCCCGTGCACCACTGTACCCCAAGGCAGAGCCCGTGCACCACTGTACCCCAAGACAGAGCCCGTGCACCACTGTACTCCAAGGCAGAGCCCGTGCACCACTGTACCCCAAGGCAGGGCCCGTGCACCACTGTACCCCAAGACAGAGCCCGTGCACCACTGTACCCCAAGACAGAGCCCGTGCACCACTGTACCCCAAGACAGAGCCCGTGCACCACTGTACCCCAAGACAGAGCCCGTGCACCACTGTACCCCAAGACAGAGCCCGTGCACCACTGTACCCCAAGACAGAGCCCGTGCACCACTGTACCCCAAGACAGAGCCCGTGCACCACTGTACCCCAAGGCAGAGCCCGTGCACCACTGTACCCCAAGACAGAGCCCGTGCACCACTGTACCCCAAGACAGAGCCCGTGCACCACTGTACCCCAAGGCAGAGCCCGTGCACCACTGTACCCCAAGGCAGAGCCCGTGCACCACTGTACCCCAAGACAGAGCCCGTGCACCACTGTACCCCAAGACAGAGCCCGTGCACCACTGTACCCCAAGGCAGAGCCCGTGCACCACTGTACCCCAAGGCAGAGACCGTGCACCACTGTACCCCAAGGCAGAGCCCGTGCACCACTGTACCCCAAGGCAGAGCCCGTGCACCACTGTACCCCAAGGCAGAGCCCGTGCACCACTGTACCCCAAGGCAGAGCCCGTGCACCACTGTACCCCAAGGCAGAGCCCGTGCACCACTGTACCCCAAGACAGAGCCCGTGCACCACTGTACCCCAAGGCAGAGCCCGTGCACCACTGTACCCCAAGGCAGAGCCCGTGCACCACTGTACCCCAAGGCAGAGCCCGTGCACCACTGTACCCCAAGACAGAGCCCGTGCACCACTGTACCCCAAGGCAGAGCCCGTGCACCACTGTACCCCAAGACAGAGCCCGTGCACCACTGTACCCCAAGACAGAGCCCGTGCACCACTGTACCCCAAGACAGAGCCCGTGCACCACTGTACCCCAAGACAGAGCCCGTGCACCACTGTACCCCAAGGCAGAGCCCGTGCACCACTGTACCCCAAGGCAGAGCCCGTGCACCACTGTACCCCAAGGCAGAGCCCGTGCACCACTGTACCCCAAGGCAGAGCCCGTGCACCACTGTACCCCAAGGCAGAGCCCGTGCACCACTGTACCCCAAGACAGAGCCCGTGCACCACTGTACCCCAAGGCAGAGCCCGTGCACCACTGTACCCCAAGGCAGAGCCCGTGCACCACTGTACCCCAAGGCAGAGCCCGTGCACCACTGTACCCCAAGACAGAGCCCGTGCACCACTGTACCCCAAGGCAGAGCCCGTGCACCACTGTACCCCAAGACAGAGCCCGTGCACCACTGTACCCCAAGACAGAGCCCGTGCACCACTGTACCCCAAGGCAGAGCCCGTGCACCACTGTACCCCAAGACAGAGCCCGTGCACCACTGTACCCCAAGACAGAGCCCGTGCACCACTGTACCCCAAGGCAGAGCCCGTGCACCACTGTACCCCAAGGCAGAGCCCGTGCACCACTGTACCCCAAGGCAGAGCCCGTGCACCACTGTACCCCAAGACAGAGCCCGTGCACCACTGTACCCCAAGACAGAGCCCGTGCACCACTGTACCCCAAGGCAGAGCCCGTGCACCACTGTACCCCAAGACAGAGCCCGTGCACCACTGTACCCCAAGACAGAGCCCGTGCACCACTGTACCCCAAGGCAGAGCGAGTGCACCACTGTACCCCAAGGCAGAGCCCGTGCACCACTGTACCCCAAGACAGAGCCCGTGCACCACTGTACCCCAAGACAGAGCCCGTGCACCACTGTACCCCAAGGCAGAGCCCGTGCACCACTGTACCCCAAGGCAGAGCCCGTGCACCACTGTACCCCAAGGCAGAGCCCGTGCACCACTGTACCCCAAGACAGAGCCCGTGCACCACTGTACCCCAAGACAGAGCCCGTGCACCACTGTACCCCAAGGCAGAGCCCGTGCACCACTGTACCCCAAGACAGAGCCCGTGCACCACTGTACCCCAAGTCAGAGCCCGTGCACCACTGTACCCCAAGGCAGAGCCCGTGCACCACTGTACCCCAAGGCAGAGCCCGTGCACCACTGTACCCCAAGACAGAGCCCGTGCACCACTGTACCCCAAGACAGAGCCCGTGCACCACTGTACCCCAAGGCAGAGCCCGTGCACCACTGTACCCCAAGGCAGAGCCCGTGCACCACTGTACCCCAAGGCAGAGCCCGTGCACCACTGTACCCCAAGGCAGAGCCCGTGCACCACTGTACCCCAAGACAGAGCCCGTGCACCACTGTACCCCAAGACAGAGCCCGTGCATCACTGTACCCCAAGGCAGAGCCCGTGCACCACTGTACCCCAAGGCAGAGCCCGTGCACCACTGTACCCCAAGGCAGAGCCCGTGCACCACTGTACCCCAAGGCAGAGCCCGTGCACCACTGTACCCCAAGGCAGAGCCCGTGCACCACTGTACCCCAGAGACAGAGCCCGTGCACCACTGTACCCCAAGGCAGAGCCCGTGCACCACTGTACCCCAAGGCAGAGCCCGTGCACCACTGTACCCCAAGGCAGAGCCCGTGCACCACTGTACCCCAAGGCAGAGCCCGTGCACCACTGTACCCCAAGGCAGAGCCCGTGCACCACTGTACCCCAAGGCAGAGCCCGTGCACCACTGTACCCCAAGACAGAGCCCGTGCACCACTGTACCCCAAGGCAGAGCCCGTGCACCACTGTACCCCAAGGCAGAGCCCGTGCACCACTGTACCCCAAGGCAGAGCCCGTGCACCACTGTACCCCAAGGCAGAGCCCGTGCACCACTGTACCCCAAGGCAGAGCCCGTGCACCACTGTACCCCAAGGCAGAGCCCGTGCACCACTGTACCCCAAGGCAGAGCCCGTGCACCACTGTACCCCAAGACAGAGCCCGTGCACCACTGTACCCCAAGGCAGAGCCCGTGCACCACTGTACCCCAAGGCAGAGCCCGTGCACCACTGTACCCCAAGGCAGAGCCCGTGCACCACTGTACCCCAAGACAGAGCCCGTGCACCACTGTACCCCAAGACAGAGCCCGTGCACCACTGTACCCCAAGGCAGAGCCCGTGCACCACTGTACCCCAAGGCAGAGCCCGTGCACCACTGTACCCCAAGGCAGAGCCCGTGCACCACTGTACCCCAAGGCAGAGCCCGTGCACCACTGTACCCCAAGACAGAGCCCGTGCACCACTGTACCCCAAGACAGAGCCCGTGCACCACTGTACCCCAAGGCAGAGCCCGTGCACCACTGTACCCCAAGGCAGAGCCCGTGCACCACTGTACCCCAAGGCAGAGCCCGTGCACCACTGTACCCCAAGGCAGAGCCCGTGCACCACTGTACCCCAAGGCAGAGCCCGTGCACCACTGTACCCCAAGGCAGAGCCCGTGCACCACTGTACCCCAAGGCAGAGCCCGTGCACCACTGTACCCCAAGGCAGAGCCCGTGCACCACTGTACCCCAAGGCAGAGCCCGTGCACCACTGTACCCCAAGACAGAGCCCGTGCACCACTGTACCCCAAGACAGAGCCCGTGCACCACTGTACCCCAAGGCAGAGCCCGTGCACCACTGTACCCCAAGGCAGAGCCCGTGCACCACTGTACCCCAAGGCAGAGCCCGTGCACCACTGTACCCCAAGGCAGAGCCCGTGCACCACTGTACCCCAAGGCAGAGCCCGTGCACCACTGTACCCCAAGACAGAGCCCGTGCACCACTGTACCCCAAGGCAGAGCCCGTGCACCACTGTACCCCAAGGCAGAGCCCGTGCACCACTGTACCCCAAGGCAGAGCCCGTGCACCACTGTACCCCAAGGCTGAGCCCGTGCACCACTGTACCCCAAGGCAGAGCCCGTGCACCACTGTACCCCAAGGCAGAGCCCGTGCACCACTGTACCCCAAGACAGAGCCCGTGCACCACTGTACCCCAAGGCAGAGCCCGTGCACCACTGTACCCCAAGGCAGAGCCCGTGCACCACTGTACCCCAAGGCAGAGCCCGTGCACCACTGTACCCCAAGGCAGAGCCCGTGCACCACTGTACCCCAAGGCAGAGCCCGTGCACCACTGTACCCCAAGGCAGAGCCCGTGCACCACTGTACCCCAAGGCAGAGCCCGTGCACCACTGTACCCCAAGACAGAGCCCGTGCACCACTGTACCCCAAGGCAGAGCCCGTGCACCACTGTACCCCAAGGCAGAGCCCGTGCACCACTGTACCCCAAGGCAGAGCCCGTGCACCACTGTACCCCAAGACAGAGCCCGTGCACCACTGTACCCCAAGGCAGAGCCCGTGCACCACTGTACCCCAAGGCAGAGCCCGTGCACCACTGTACCCCAAGACAGAGCCCGTGCACCACTGTACTCCAAGGCAGAGCCCGTGCACCACTGTACCCCAAGGCAGAGCCCGTGCACCACTGTACCCCAAGACAGAGCCCGTGCACCACTGTACCCCAAGACAGAGTCCGTGCACCACTGTACCTCAAGACAGAGCCCGTGCACCACTGTACCCCAAGGCAGAGCCCGTGCACCACTGTACCCCAAGGCAGAGCCCGTGCACCACTGTACCCCAAGGCAGAGCCCGTGCACCACTGTACCCCAAGGCAGAGCCCGTGCACCACTGTACCCCAAGACAGAGCCCGTGCACCACTGTACCCCAAGACAGCCCGTGCACCACTGTACCCCAAGACAGAGCCCGTGCACCACTGTACCCCAAGACAGAGCCCGTGTTGGTGTGAGGAATTTCTCCCAGCAGGAATTGATTGATTTAATATAATTTATTTAATTTAATATTTAATTTTATTATTAATTCAAACGGGAGTGTATGATATCAAAGCTGACTGTACACTTAAAGATTATCTTGTTGGTTATCTTCTTTCATAACTTTAATGGAGGAGGTTTAAGAGCCTTTCAATTAATCAATTAATAGAAATCTGGTTTGATTATTAGTCTACTAATTATTAAAGGATTAGTTAAAGAGGAGAATAGAGCTTAGCTGTAATGTAGTATATAGCGGGGTACCAGGCAAGAGAGAGACTCCTCCGTCACGTGGGCTGATACGCCTTGTCAAGGCCTTAATGGCGACACGAGATGCCTGGGGCCTGATTCACGAAAGCACTTATGCAAGCACTTACGAACTTGTACATCTTTTCGCAATCTTTGGCGGCTTTGTTTACAATAATTGAACAGTTAATGAGCTCGGAAGCACCAGGAGGCTGTTTATAACAATAACAACAATTGATTGGGAAGTTTTCATGCTTGTAAACTCTTTAATAAATGTAACCAAAGCCGTCAAAGATTGAGGAAAGACGTTCGTAAGCGCTTTCGTGAATCTGGCCCCTTGTGTTGCGACAGGTTAAGATGTTGTTTCCCTTCTCCTTGTTTCCATCTGTCGAATAATGACAAAGTAATAACCTGCTACTAATGTAGTCGACATATAACAAGGAAAGACGAATATGTTTGCTGAAGTATTTCTTACCCGGTCAATTTATTAGTTTAAGTGATCGCTATCCTTATCTATCAACCGGAAATAATACGCTTCCTCTGATAAGCGAAGTGCGTGGTCGATAACAGGAGTCGTTGGGGCTCCACCACGCTGTAATTTCGCTGAAAGATTAGATAACTCGCACTTGCGTGTTCGTGGCTAAGCTGGGACCAGATTCACGAAGCAGTTACGCAAGCACTTACGAACCTGTACATCTCTTCTCAATCTTTGGCGGGCTTTGTTTACAATTATTAAACAGTTAATGAGCTCCAAAGGACCAGGAGGCTGTTTATAACAATAACAACAATTGACTGGGAAGTTTTCATGCTTGTAAACTGTTTAATAAATGTAACCAAAGCCGTCTAAGATTGAGGAAAGATGTACACGTTCGTAAGTACTTGCGTAACAGCTTCGTGAATTTAGCCTGGTCTCTAATATAGCGTCTCTTCTCCCTCCCGGGTGAGAAATGCGTCTCTCCTCAGGTGCGGTCTGGGACCATTTATGACTAAGGGGTAGAAAGAGCTTATTTTATTTACTTGTCAATTATATCCAGTCATGGGTAACACTTTTTTATTTCATTTAATCCCCAGACTGGCATTTTAAAGATAAGTGTTATGGATAAATAACTATTCCAGTGACGTGGCGAATGTCCCATTTTCTCTAAGAAGCCGCAAAACCCATTTTCTTCTAATGATCCTCTTGAGGAAAATAATGACTTGTAGGGTTAGTAATTTGCCTAAACAACATTTGCTTGGTGTGTTAGAGGTTAGTATTTATCGTCAGAAATTTCCAACACCTCTTGGTGTTGGAAATACCTCATACCTGCTAAGAACTGGAGAAATATATATATATAGATGAGGCCTAAGATGACTTCTCAGGCCTGTGTATTATGCAGACCCAGCCTAGCCGAAGTGCTCACTACAACGGTGCTTGTATCGGCACTGTATGCCCTGAGGGGCTCTCTCATTGGTCGACGTCCAATCAGTTTTGATGTATTTAGTTTGACGGCTGACACAAATACATTTTTGTATTAAATATAATTATTGGTGTATATATACATGTCAGCAGGTTCAATAAACTGCATTTTCTGTTAATTAAAATTTTAAAACGTATTTGATCTCGTCTATACAGAAAGGTGTGCCAAGACCGACTCTCCCTGTGGCAGCGAGATCTCCCTTCACTCGGCCAAGTCGGCAGCCTCGGCCAAATCGGCAGCCTCGGCCAAGTCCAACGCCTCGGCTAAGTCCAATCAGTCTGCCAGGTCTAACGCTTCGACACGGTCTAACCGGTCGGCCAAGTCTAGTGCCTCGGCCAAGTCTGTCGGCTCGGCCAACTCTGATTCCTCGGCCAAATCGAAGGAGCCGATGGCCATATCCATGCGTAAGTCACCAGTTGGGGCTCCGGGCTCAAACAGGCAGCCGGTGAGGAGTGCCACAGCCAAGAGCACCAAGGCCAGATCACCAGTGCCGACCCATGGTGCCAGTGGGGGCCACGCCACGCCCTCACACACGCCCACCCGACGCCGCAGCGCCGTCTCCACGGGGTCCTCCGCCTCCAGCGCCGACACTCCTCTTAACAATGGGTGAGTCTACCCCTCCTCCTCCTCCTCCTCTAAGATGGGCGAGTCTCTCTCTCCCTCCTAGTACACCTAGTGACCAGTCCAGTACACCTAGTGACCAGTCTGGTACACCTAGTGACCAGTCTAGTACACCTAGTGACCAGTCTAGTACACCTAGTGACCAGTCCAGTACACCTAGTGACCAGTCCAGTACACCTAGTGACCAGTCTGGTACACCTAGTGACTAGTCTAGTACACCTAGTGACCAGTCTAGTACACCTAGTGACCAGTCTAGTACACCTAGTGACTAGTCCAGTACACCTAGTGACCAGTCTAGTACACCTAGTGACCAGTCCAGTACACCTAGTGACCAGTCTAGTACACCTAGTGACCAGTCCAGTACACCTAGTGACCAGTCCAGTACACCTAGTGATCAGTCTAGTACACCTAGTGACCAGTCTAGTACACCTAGTGATCAGTCTAGTACACGTAGCGACCAGTCTGGTACACCTAGTGACTAGTCTAGTACACCTAGTGACCAGTCTAGTACACCTAGCGACCAGTCTGGTACACCTAGTGACTAGTCTAGTACACCTAGTGACCAGTCTAGTACACCTAGTGACCAGTCCAGTACACCTAGTGATCAGTCTAGTACACCTAGTGACCAGTCTAGTACACCTAGTGATCAGTCTAGTACACGTAGCGACCAGTCTGGTACACCTAGTGACTAGTCTAGTACACCTAGTGACCAGTCCAGTACACCTAGTGACCAGTCTAGTACACCTAGTGACCAGTCCAGTACACCTAGTGATCAGTCTAGTACACCTAGTGACCAGTCTAGTACACCTAGTGATCAGTCTAGTACACCTAGTGACCAGTCCAGTACACCTAGTGACCAGTCCAGTACACCTAGTGATCAGTCTAGTACACGTAGCGACCAGTCTGGTACACCTAGTGACTAGTCTAGTACACCTAGTGACCAGTCTAGTACACCTAGTGATCAGTCTGGTACACCTAGTGACTAGTCTAGTACACCTAGTGACCAGTCTAGTACACCTAGTGACTAGTCCAGTACACCTAGTGACCAGTCTAGTACACCTAGTGACCAGTCCAGTACACCTAGTGACCAGTCTAGTACACCTAGTGACCAGTCTAGTACACCTAGTGACCAGTCCAGTACACCTAGTGATTAGTCTAGTACACCTAGTGACCAGTCTAGTACACCTAGTGACCAGTCCAGTACACCTAGTGACTAGTCTAGTACACCTAGTGACCAGTCTAGTACACCTAGTGACCAGTCCAGTACACGTAGCGACCAGTCTAGTACACCTAGTGACCAGTCTAGTACACCTAGTGACCAGTCTAGTACACCTAGTGACCAGTCCAGTACACCTAGTGACCAGTCTAGTACACCTAGTGACCAGTCTAGCACACCTAGTGACTAGTCTAGCACACCTAGTGACCAGTCCAGTACACCTAGTGACCAGTCCAGTACACCTAGTGACCAGTCCAGTACACCTAGTGACCAGTCCAGTACACCTAGTGACCAGTCCAGTACACCTAGTGACCAGTCCAGTATACCTAGTGACCAGTCCAGTACACCTAGTGACCAGTCTAGTACACCTAGTGACTTGTCTAGTACACCTAGTGACTAGTCTAGTACACCTAGTGACTAGTCTAGCACACCTAGTGATCAGTCTAGTACATGTGGTCTACATACTTACTCAAGCCGACTATACATGGTCTACAAACTACCCAAACAAGTACACATAATCTACAGCCTCACCAATGGGCGCGGGGGAGTCGTCGTCTCCTGTAACAACTCCTTAACATCTTTTAGGTCCGGGTCTCGTAGTGCAGTTGTTGGCTTCCTTCTTAACTCATAATCTGTGAACCCAGGTTCCACTTCCGGCCAGTAGTAGTGTAAATTGAGACGTGGACCGTGCGTGAGCCCTGCAACAGGTGTGCAGTTGTACACCTGACGCAGGTAAATGCATGGTCTACGTCTCCTAGGGAACCCTAGGCGCACATGGAACTGTTAGGCTTTGGTATATTAAGTACATATATGTTATATGCAATATTATATTTTGTTTTCAAGGTACAAACTCTTCATACCAATGTACTACGCCCCAGTTTTAATATTAGGAATTTCTTTATCAATTTTATTTAACTAATGAGATTTTATACAAAATTTTGACAATATCCTGAGTTACTTTACAATTTATTTAAATATTTTAGTTTTGTTTTATAATTTGTATAAAACTGTAATATAAATATAGGTATAGGTTAAGTACTAATTGTAATTAAGAAGCAATAAGATGCTTATCTTATCATACTAAGAAGGTTAGGTTAGGTCGGTGGTTTTCTATTCAGAATTTCAAGGTAAACTCAAATATTCACAATAAATTAGTATTTCTCATATACACTTATTAATAAGCCAATATTGACTATAAGTAAGTGCGAGAACGGGTTGCAGGTGTCGCGAGGGGTGGCAGGATGTGTCTGGTGGGGTGGTTGTATGTCGCTGTGGGTAAATGAACATGTTCTATGAAAAATGTTCTATGTTCTATGGAAAGAAACATGTTCTATCAGTAAGTATAGGAACAGGTGAGGTGACCAGGTGATCAATAGTAGTAGTAGAGGAATATGTATGAGTAAATAACAGTATGTAGGAAGGATATGTTGAGGGGCATAGAGGAGGACCGCCAGTCCCATGGCGGGGTCGGGGTAGGAGACCGAGCAGTAAAGATGGGTGGTTAGGGGTAGGGCACGTGAAGGAGGTTAAGGGGAGAGGGGAAGGGAGGGTGCCCCGGGTGAAGGGAAGGAACCTCTGGTGCTGGTGGGCACCCCTGGTGCTGGTGGGCACCCCTGGTGCTGGTGTGTCCCCCTGGTGCTGGTGGGCACCCCTGGTGCTGGTGGGCACCCCTGGTGCAGGTGGGCCCCCTGGTGCTGGTGGATCCCCCCCTGGTGCTGGTGGCCCCCCTGGTGTTGGTGGGCCTCCCTGATGCTGGTGGGGCACCCCTGGTGCTGGTGGGCCCCCCTGGTGCTGGTGGGCCTCCCTGGTGCTGGTGGGGCACCCCTGGTGCTGGTGGGCCCCCCTGGTGCTGGTGGGCACTCCTGGTGCTGGTGGGTCCCCCCCTGGTGCTGGTGGCCCCCCTGGTGCTGGTGGGCCTCCCTGGTGCTGGTGGGGCACCCCTGGTGCTGGTGGGCCCCCCTGGTGCTGGTGGGCACTCCTGGTGGTGGTGGGGCACCCCTGGTGCTGGTGGGCCTCCCTGGTGCTGGTGGGGCACCCCTGGTGATGGTGGGCCTCCCTGGTGCTGGTGGGGCACCCCTGGTGCTGCTGGGCCTCCCTGGTGCTGGTGGGGCACCCCTGGTGCTGGTGGGCCTCCCTGGTGCTGGTGGGGCACCCCTGGTGCTGGTGGGCCCCCTGGTGCTGGTGGGGCACCCCTGGTGCTTGTGGGCCCCCTGGTGCTGGTGGGCCTCCCTGGTGCTGCTGGGCCTCCCTGGTGCTGGTGGGGCACCCCTGGTGCGGGTGGGCCCCCTGGTGCTGGTGGGGCACCCCTGGTGCTGGTGGGCACCCCTGGTGCTGGTGGCCCCCCTGGTGCTGCTGGGCCTCCCTGGTGCTGGTGGGGCACCCCTGGTGCTGGTGGGCCTCCCTGGTGCTGGTGGGGCACCCCTGGTGCTGGTGGGCACCCCTGGTGCTGGTGGGCCTCCCTGGTGCTGGTGGGTCCCCCCCTGGTGCTGGTGGCCCCCCTGGTGCTGGTGGGCACCCCTGGTGCTGGTGGGCCCCCCTGGTGCTGGTGGGCCTCCCTGGTGCTGGTGGGGCACCCCTGGTGATGGTGGGCCTCCCTGGTGCTGGTGGGGCACCCCTGGTGCTGCTGGGCCTCCCTGGTGCTGGTGGGGCACCCCTGGTGCTGGTGGGCACCCCTGGTGCTGGTGGGCCCCCTTGGTGCTGGTGGGCACTCCTGGTGCTGGTGGGGCACCCCTGGTGCTGGTGGGGCACCCCTGGTGCTGGTGGGCCTCCCTGGTGCTGGTGGGGCACCCCTGGTGATGGTGGGCCTCCCTGGTGCTGGTGGGGCACCCCTGGTGCTGCTGGGCCTCCCTGGTGCTGGTGGGGCACCCCTGGTGCTGGTGGGCCCCCTGGTGCTGGTGGGCCTCCCTGGTGCTGGTGGGTCCCCCCCTGGTGCTGGTGGGGCACCCCTGGTGCTGGTGGGCCTCCCTGGTGCTGGTGGGGCACCCCTGGTGCTGGTGGGCACCCCTGGTGCTGGTGGGCCTCCCTGGTGCTGGTGGGTCCCCCCCTGGTGCTGGTGGCCCCCCTGGTGCTGGTGGGCACCCCTGGTGCTGGTGGGCCTCCCTGGTGCTGGTGGGTCCCCCCCTGGTGCTGGTGGGCACCCCTGGTGCTGGTGGCCCCCCTGGTGCTGGTGGGCACCCCTGGTGCTAGTGGGCCTCCCTGGTGCTGGTGGGCCTCCCTGGTGCTGGTGGGCACCTCTGGTGCTGGTGGGCCCCCCTGGTGCTGGTGGGTACCCCTGGTGCTGGTGGGGCACCCCTGGTGCTGGTGGCCTCCCTGGTGCTGGTGGGCCTCCCTGGTGCTGGTGGCCCCCCTGGTGCTGGTGGGCTCCCCTGGTGCTGGTGGGCCTCCCTGGTGCTGGTGGGGCACCCCTGGTGCTGGTGGGCACCCCTGGTGCTGGTGGGCCTCCCTGGTGCTGGTGGGCCTCCCTGGTGCTGGTGGGCACCTCTGGTGCTGGTGGGCACCCCTGGTGCTGGTGGGCACCCCTGGTGCTGGTGGGCACCCCTGGTGCTGGTGGGCCTCCCTGGTGCTCGTGGGGCACCCCTGGTGCTGGTGGGCCTCCCTGGTGCTGGTGGGGCACCCCTGGTGCTGGTGGGCCTCCCTGGTGCTGGTACTCACCTAGTTGTACTCACCTAGTTGTGTTTGCGGGGGTTGAGCTCTGGCTCTTTGGTCCCGCCTCTCAACCGTCAATCAACAGGTGTACAGATTCCTGAGCCTATCGGGCTCTGTCATATCAGCACCCCTGGTGCTGGTGGGCCTCCCTGGTGCTGGTGGGTCCCCCCCTGGTGCTGGTGGCCCCCCTGGTGCTGGTGGCCCCCCTGGTGCTGGTGGGCACCCCTGGTGCTGGTGGGCACCCCTGGTGCTGGTGGGCCTCCCTGGTGCTGGTGGGTCCCCCCCTGGTGCTGGTGGCCCCCCTGGTGCTGGTGGCCCCCCTGGTGCTGGTGGGCACCCCTGGTGCTGGTGGGCCTCCCTGGTGCTGGTGGGTCCCCCCCTGGTGCTGGTGGCCCCCCTGGTGCTGGTGGGCCCCCCTGGTGCTGGTGGGGCACCCCTATGGCTGGTGGGCCCCCTGGTGCTGGTGGGGCACCCCTGGTGCTGGTGGGCCCCCATGGTGCTGGTGGGCCCCCCCTGGTGCTGGTGGGCCTCCCTGGTGCTGGTGGGGCACCCCTATTGCTGGTGGGCCCCCTGGTGCTGGTGGGCACCCCTGGTGCTGGTGGGCCTCCCTGGTGCTGGTGGGGCACCCCTGGTGATGGTGGGCACTTCTGGTGCTGGTGGGCACCCCTGGTGATGGTGGGCCCCCCCTGGTGCTGGTGGGCACCCCTGGTGCTGGTGGGCCTCCCTGGTGCTGGTGGGCACCCCTGGTGCTGGTGAGGCACCCCTGGTGCTGGTGGGCACCCCTGGTGCTGGTGGGCCTCCCTGGTGCTGGTGGGTCCCCCCCTGGTGCTGGTGGGGCACCCCTGGTGCTGGTGGGCCCCCTGGTGCTGGTGGGGCACCCCTGGTGCTGGTGGGCACCCCTGGTGCTGGTGGGCCTCCCTGGTGCTGGTGGGTCCCCCCCCCTGGTGCTGGTGGGGCACCCCTGGTGCTGGTGGGTCCCCCCTGGTGCTGGTGGGCCTCCCTGGTGCTGGTGGGGCACCCCTGGTGCTGGTGGGCACCCCTGGTGCTGGTGGGCACCCCTGGTGCTGGTGGGCCTCCCTGGTGCTGGTGGGCACCCTGGTGCTGGTGGGTCCCCCCCTGGTGCTGGTGGGCACCCTGGTGCTGGTGGGTCCCCCCTTGGTGCTGGTGGGCACCCCTGGTGCTGGTGGGCACCCCTGGTGCTGGTGGGTCCCCCCCTGGTGCTGGTGGGTCCCCCCCTGGTGCTGGTGGGCACCCCTGGTGCTGGTGGGCACCCTGGTGCTGGTGGGTCCCCCCCTGGTGCTGGTGGGTCCCCCCCTGGTGCTGTTGGGCACCCCTGGTGCTGGTGGGCCCCCCTGGTGCTGGTGGGCACCCTGGTGCTGGTGGGTACCCCCCTGGTGCTGGTGGGTCCCCCCCTGGTGCTGGTGGGTCCCCCCCTGGTGCTGGTGGGTCCCCCCCTGGTGCTGGTGGGCACCCCTGGTGCTGGTGGGCCCCCTGGTGCTGGTGGGCACCCTGGTGCTGGTGGGTACCCCCCTGGTGCTGGTGGGCACCCCTGGTGCTGGTGGGCATCCCTGGTGCTGGTGGGCCCCCTGGTGCTGGTGGGTCCCCCCTGGTGCTGGTGGGCACCCCTGGTGCTGGTGGGCACCCCTGGTGCTGGTGGGTCCCCCCTGGTGCTGGTGGGCACCCCTGGTGCTGGTGGGCCTCCCTGGTGCTGGTGGGCACCCCTGGTACTGGTGGGTCCCCCCCTGGTGCTGGTGGGCCCCCCTGGTGCTGGTGGGCCTCCCTGGTGCTGGTGGCCCCCCTGGTGCTGGTGGGTCCCCCCCTGGTGCTGGTGGGCACCCCTGGTGCTGGTGGGCACCCCTGGTGCTGGTGTGCACCCCTGGTGCTGGTGGCCCCCCTGGTGCTGGTGGGTCCCCCCCTGGTGCTGGTGGGCACCCCTGGTGCTGGTGGCCCCCCTGGTGCTGGTGGGTCCCCCCCTGGTGCTGGTGGGCACCCCTAGTGCTGGTGGGCACCCCTGGTGCTGGTGGCCCCCCTGGTGCTGGTGGGTCCCCCCTGGTGCTGGTGGGCACCCCTGGTGCTGGTGGGCACCCCTGGTGCTGGTGAGCCCCCTGGTGCTGGTGGGTCCCCCCTGGTGCTGGTGGGCACCCCTGGTGCTGGTGGGCACCCCTGGTGCTGGTGGGCCTCCCTGGTGCTGGTGGGTCCCCCCTGGTGCTGGTGGGCACCCCTGGTGCTGGTGGGCACCCCTGGTGCTGGTGGGCACCCCTGGTGCTGGTGGGCCCCCTGGTGCTGGTGGGTCCCCCTGGTGCTGGTGGGCACCCCTGGTGCTGGTGGGCACCCCTGGTGCTGGTGGGCACCCCTGGTGCTGGTGGACCCCCTGGTGCTGGTGGGTCCCCCCTGGTGCTGGTGGGCACCCCTGGTGCTGGTGGGCACCCCTGGTGCTGGTGGGCACCCCTGGTGCTGGTGGGCCTCCCTGGTGCTGGTGGGCACCCCTGGTGCTGGTGGGCACCCTGGTGCTGGTGTGTCCCCCCCTGGTGCTGGTGGGCACCCTGGTGCTGGTGGGCCCCCCCTGGTGCTGGTGGGCCCCCCTGGTGCTGGTGGGTCCCCCCCTGGTGCTGGTGGCCCCCCTGGTGCTGGTGGGTCCCCCCCTGGTGCTGGTGGGCCCCCCTGGTGCTGGTGGATCCCCCTGGTGCTGGTGGGTCCCCCCCTGGTGCTGGTGGGTCCCCCCCTGGTGCTGGTGGATCCCCCTGGTGCTGGTGGGTCCCCCCCTGGTGCTGGTGGGCCCCCCTGGTGCTGGTGGATCCCCCTGGTGCTGGTGGGCCCCCCTGGTGCTGGTGGGTCCCCCTGGTGCTGGTGGGCACCCCTGGTGCTGGTGGGCCACCCTGGTGCTGGTGGGCCCCCTGGTGCTGGTGGGCCCCCCTGGTGCTGGTGGGCACCCCTGGTGCTGGTGGATCCCCCTGGTGCTGGTGGGCACCCCTGGTGCTGGTGGGCCCCCCTGGTGCTGGTGGGCACCCCTGGTGCTGGTGGGCCTCCCTGGTGCTGCTGGGCCTCCCTGGTGCTGGTGGGCACCCCTGGTGCTGGTGGGCACCCCTGGTGCTGGTGGGCCCCCTGGTGCTGGTGGGCCTCCCTGGTGCTGGTGGGCACCCCTGGTGCTGGTGGGCCTCCCTGGTGCTGGTGGGCCTCCCTGGTGCTGGTGGGCACCCCTGGTGCTGGTGGGCCTCCCTGGTGCTGGTGGGCCTCCCTGGTGCTGGTGGGCACCCCTGGTGCTGGTGGGCACCCCTTGTGCTGGTGGGCACCCCTGGTGCTGGTGGGCCCCCTGGTGCTGGTGGGTCCCCCCTGGTGCTGGTGGGCACCCCTGGTGCTGGTGGGCACCCCTGGTGCTGGTGGGCCTCCCTGGTGCTGGTGGGCCTCCCTGGTGCTGGTGGGCACCCCTGGTGCTGGTGGCCCCCCTGGTGCTGGTGGGTCCCCCCCTGGTGCTGGTGGGTCCCCCCCTGGTGCTGGTGGGCACCCCTGGTGCTGGTGGGCCACCCTGGTGCTGGTGGGCCCCCTGGTGCTGGTGGGCCCCCCTGGTGCTGGTGGGCACCCCTGGTGCTGGTGGGCACCCCTGGTGCTGGTGGGCCTCCCTGGTGCTGGTGGGGCACCCCTGGTGCTGGTGGGCACTCCTGGTGCTGGTGGGCCCCCCTGGTGCTGGTGGGCACCCCTGGTGCTGGTGGGCACCCCTGGTGCTGGTGGGCCACCCTGGTACTGGTGGGCACTCCTGGTGCTGGTGGGCACCCCTGGTGCTGGTGGGCACCCCTGGTGCTGGTGGGTCCCCCCCTGGTGCTGGTGGGCACCCCTGGTGCTTGTGGGTCCCCTGGTGCTGGTGGGTCCCCTGGTGCTGGTGGGCCTCCCCTGGTGCTGGTGGGTCCCCTGGTGCTGGTGGGCCCACTGGTGCTGGTGGGCCTCCCTGGTGCTGGTGGGCCCCCTGGTGCTGGTAGGCCCCCTGGTGCTGGTGGGCACTCCTGGTGCTGGTGGGCCTCCCCTGGTGCTGGTGGGCCTCCCTGGTGCTGGTGGGTCCCCCCCTGGTGCTGGTGGCCCCCCTGGTGCTGGTGGGTCCCCTGGTGCTGGTGGGCACCCCTGGTGCTGGTGGGCACCCTGGTGCTGGTGGGCACCCCTGGTGCTGGTGGGCACCCCTGGTGCTGGTGGGCACTCCTGGTGCTGGTGGGCACCCCTGGTGCTGGTGGACACTCCTGGTGCTGGTGGGCCTCCCTGGTGCTGGTGGGGCACCCCTGGTGCTGGTGGGCACCCCTGGTGCTGGTGGACACCCCTGGTGCTGGTGGGCACCCTGGTGCTGGTGTGTCCCCTGGTGCTGGTGGGTACCCCCCTGGTGCTGGTGGGCACCCCTGGTGCTGGTGGGCACCCCTGGTGCTGGTGGGCACCCCTGGTGCTGGTGGGCACCCCTGGTGCTGGTGGGCACCCCTGGTGCTGGTGGGCACCCCTGGTGCTGGTGGGCACCCCTGGTGCTGGTGGGCACCCCTGGTGCTGGTGGGCACCCCTGGTGGGTCCCCCTGGTGCTGGTGGCCACTCCTGGTGCTGGTGGGCACCCCTGGTGCTGGTGGACCCTCCCCCCCCCCTCCTGGAGCTGATGGGCCCTAGGCCTACTTAGCCTGTTGGGCAATTGGGCCATGGCAACAGGGAGTGAAGGGATTAGTTTAGTTCATTTATTATGCACCCCATACCCATCTTGTGGGCGGTAGTGGAAAGGGTTACAGAGGCACATAATGGGCTCAGGGACTGAACCCCACAATTCATTTAGCTAAGCAAGTTACAATCTTGATGAGCTAGTTACAAAATTCAGTATAAGTCGTCACATCAACAATGGGTTCGAGATCGACCACAAGTACAGTTTCTAAATTAAGCAACTGACATATGTGGAGAGCTAGTGTCACAATTGATATGTTTGTCCTGCACACCGCCCCCCATCCAGTGGGCAGCGGTGGATAGGTTACAATCACTTAGTTACTATCTATTGTTAGCAAACTTTTTTATTTGTATTATTTTTTATTTGATATTTTGCCAAGACTTCTGGTAGCAGATCATTCTGAATGAAATATTTATACATCTCTGGAACATTCGTCTCTGAATTCACTTATCTCTCCGCACTCCATCACATAGTGACGGAGGGTGTGTGAACAATTTTGTTGACACAGTTTACATTTGGTCAGGTCTACATCAGCAGATAATGAGAACTCCCAGAGATACTTGTAACCGAGTCTAAGCCGAGCAGTAGTAACATCTAGAAGTCTGCTGATTTTATTGGATGAACCAGAGATGTGTGGCTCCTCTTTCATGATAGTATGAACATAGATATAATTACTGGTGTCGATTTCACTTTGCCTCAGATCTACAAGATTTTGTTGAAGTTCTTGGTGTACTATTGTTCTCAGACTGCTTATTGACAATCCAAGGTTTTTCAATTTCTCCTTTAAAGACAGATTCTTTGGCTAACTCATCAGCGCTCTCATGCATTCGGAGGCCAACATGAGATGGAGTCCATATGAAATGGACTCTGTTACCATCATTAAAAAATTTCCTTGCATTTGTATCTAGCTTCGGACACGAGCATGTTACAGTTATGTCTTAAAGTGTTAAGAGCAATTAAGGATGATAAGGAGTCACTTACAATTAATGTATCAAGTTTTGAGACTTGTACACATTTCAGTGCAAGGAGCAAGGCAAATAGTTTGGTCTGAAGGGTAGAGGCCCAGCTGTTTATATGGACTCCCCACTCAAAGTATAAACCAACACCCATTGTTAGGACAACTGCACTTCCACCTGCACCCGTGGAGCGGTGTAGGGAACCATCAGAGTATATGATTTGAGAGAGAGAGAATGTTCTGTGGAGAGAGCATCAGTATGGCTTAAGGCGTTGAGCTTTGCCCCAAGACGAAGCTTGGGCTGATATCTAATTTGCTACTTGGGTGGAAAGGGAGGGATTAAAATTGTAAAGGGTGTAACCTCCCACGGTGCAGGAAGGTGCCGTTGTTGTTTCTCTTGGTACAAATTATAAACATGATACATTCTGAGTTGAGTTCCAGTTTGAGTTATCCATTTGGAACAATGTTGATCTTCAATAAAGAAATTCTGGAGGACTTCCTGCAAAGGTTAGGATGAGCTAGCCTAAGCATTTTATATAAGGTATATAGAGGAGTACGTGAGCCCCACTGTGGCCACCAGCAGCAGGGAGTTAATGGATAATTATTAAATATTTATATTATTATAATAATTGTTATATATAATAATAGCGTACCAATCGTAGTGGTAAAACACTCGCTTGGCGCTTCGCAAGCGCTTTGGCCAGGGTTCGTATCCTGGCCGGGGAGGATTTCCTTGGCGCTAATCTTTAACTGTAGCCTCTGTTCACTTAGCAATGAATGGGTACCTTTTTGTTTTTGTTTTATTTCTTTCTATATACACGAGTTTCTACATTGTTGTAGAGCCACCAGCACGCCCAGCGTCTCAGGCAGCTCCTTAGTCCTAATATTCCCCGGAATTCGACCCGCCAAATCGTTTAACAACCAGGTACCCATTTTACTGTTGGGTTAAACAGAGGCTACAGTTAAGGATTAAAATTGAAATTGAAATCAGTTTATTGAGGTAAAATACACACAAAGGGATGAGGTAGCTCAAGCTATTCTCACCCCGTTCAGTACAACGTGTTAATACATACATAGACACACATCACAAACAATAAACATATTACCAAACATTCTGAGAGATAAACATATACATTTCCTCCTTCACAAGTAGTATGGTATCAGACGTACACACAAATACTTTTATGACCTAGGTATACTGTATAGACAATTTGCAAGAGACATGCAGATAATTCAACAAAATATTACAGTCTTGGTGCAAAATTCTTATATCTCTCAAGAATATCATCAACCTTTCCGTAGTTAAGGATTGGCGCCCAGTATATTCACCCCGGCCAGGATACGAACCCTGGCCAAAACGCTCGCGAAACGCCAGGTGTCTTACCACTACGCCACGGGGACTGCGTAGTTGTTTAATTTTTTTTTTTTTTTTTTTGAGATATATGCAAGAGTTGTTACATTCTTGTACAGCCACTAGTACGCGTAGCGTTTCGGGCAAGTCCTTAATCCTATGGTCCCTGGAATACGATCCCCGCCGCGAAGAATCGTTTTTTCATCCAAGTACACATTTTACTGTTGCGTTAAACAGAGGCTACAGTTAAGGAATTGCGCCCAGTAAATCCTCCCCGGCCAGGATACGAACCCATGACATAGCGCTCGCGGAACGCCAGGCGAGTGTCTTACCACTACACCACGGAGACTGAATTTGTTGACCTGATTGTTAAATAAATAAATAAATAAATAAATAAATAAATAAATAAATAAATAAATAAATAAATAAATAAATAAATAAATAAGTAAGTAAATAAATAAATATATATATATATATATATGTTTATTCAGGTAAGGTACATACATACAAGTGATGTTACATTAATGGATTGATATATATATAGAGCTAGTACATACAATGCCTAAAGCCACTATTACGCAATGCGTTTTGGGCAAGAAAAACATTAATATCTAGAACTTAATACTAATTGAGAATAAAGAATAAAAAGTGTTGAGAACAAATACAAATAAAGATAAAAAAAAGGGAGAACATGACTGAAAAAGCAGCACAAATACAATAGGTTGACAAACAGTGTTGATTAAAAAAAATAACAGACATGGGTTGACAATAGAGGAGTGAGGTAGGTTACAGGGAATTTATTAGGTAGTGTTTAGTTTTTATCTTAAACTGGTTGAGAGAGGTACAGTCTTTAACATGGTTGGGAAGGTCATTCCACATTCTGGGTCCCTTGATTTGTAGAGCATTTCTAGTTTGATTAAGTCGTACTCTAGGAATATCAAAACTGTATTTATTTCTGGTGTGGTGCTCATGGGTTCTGTTACAACCTTCAATGAAGCTTTTGAGGTCAGGATTGGCATTACAGTTCAGCGTTTTATATATGTATAATACACAAGAGAGAATGTGCAGTGACTTAATATCTAACATATTCAGAGATTTGAGTAAGGGTACCGAGTGATGTCTGGGGCCAGAGTTGGTTATTGTCCTAATAGCAGCTTTGTGTTGGGTAATTAGAGGACGTAAATGACTTTGGGTAGTAGAACCCCAAGCACAAATACCATAGTTGAGGTATGGATAGATAAGGGAGTAATAGAGAGTCACCAGGGCAGGGCGTGGTACATAATATCTGATCTTAGAAAGAATGCCAACAGTTTTTGAAACTTTTTTTGATATATTTAGAATGTGTCCCTGGAAATTCAGCTTGTGGTCGATTAGAACGCCAAGGAATTTGCCATCTAATTTGTTACAAATTTGGGTATTGTATATTTTGAGATTTATCTGATTAGAGGATTTATTGCCAAACAGAATATAAAACGTTTTGTCAATGTTAAGGGTGAGTTTGTTGGCAGTTTTAAACGATTCGGTTTTAAACGATTAAACGATTCGGCGGGTCGTATTTCGAGGAAAAAATAGGACGTTCCCGAAACGCTATGCGGGCTAGTGGCTGTACACGATCGTAAGAACTCTTACATATATATAAATAAATTTATGAAATTAATAGAGGAGAAATGACTAAATAGAGGAGTTAGCCCGAGCGTGGTGCGGGCGGCCACGTTCTCTGTGGCGGCGGCGGCGTCCCCGGCCCGCAGTTGCTCGTCGATAGTGGCCGCCGTGACCCACACTCCGCGCTCTTGGTGATGAGTTCAGGTAATATTCCCGGCATTTACTGTCCCAGTGTACTGGTGACTGTTGACGGACAACGGGACGGAAGGTGTGGTGGTGGTGTAGTGGGGGAGAAACGGGTTACTAGTCGTGTGTAGACGGGTGTATGGGCGAGCTGCCGGCGGGACTGCGCCATCTTCCGTAACATCGTATGATACTTGACTGAAGGCGAGAGTCTTTGTGGCTCTTGGGGCCCGGGCCAGACTTTGAGCCTTCACCGGCACACTGTGTCCTCCGGTATGTTGTGATGCGGCCATTGTGTGGGTGGTAGTGCGGGCTACAGGTCACTGACCTCTTGCAATGTTGGCGCATGTGTTCCACACCAGCAGGCAGCAAAACCAGCAGGCAACAAGCAGCAAACAACACCAGCAGCCAGCCAGCAAGCAGGCAGCAACACCAGCAGCAAGCAAGCAGCAAACACAAGCAACACCGGCAGCAAGCAAGCAGCAAACACAAGCAACACCAGCAGAGAGCAAACACAAGCAACACCAGCAGCAAGCAAGCAGCAAACACAAGCAACACCAGCAGCAAGCAAGCTGCAAACACAAGCAACACCAGCAGCAAGCAAGCTGCAAACACAAGCAACACCAGCAGCAAGCAAGCTGCAAACACAAGCAACACCAGCAGCAAGCAAGCTGTAAACACAAGCAACACCAGCAGCAAGCAAGTAAGCTGCAAACACAAGCAACACCAGCAGCAAACAAGTAAGCAGCAAACACAAGCAACACCAGCAGCAAGCAAGCAGCAAACACAAGCAACACCAGCAGAGAGCAAGCTGCAAACACAAGCAACACCAGCAGCAAGCAAGCTGCAAACACAAGCAACACCAGCAGCAAGCAAGCTGCAAACACAAGCAACACCAGCAGCAAGCAAGCTGCAAACACAAGCAACACCAGCAGCAAGCAAGCTGCAAACACAAGCAACACCAGCAGCAAGCAAGTGGCGGGCAGCAAGCAACACCAGCGGCGGGCAGCAAGCAACACCAGCGGCGGGCAGCAAGCAACACCAGCGGCGGGCAGCAAGCAACACCAGCGGCGAGCAGCAAGCAACACCAGCGGCGAGCAGCAAGCAACACCAGCGGCGAGCAGCAAGCAACACCAGCGGCGGGCAGCAAGCAACACCAGCGGCGGGCAGCAAGCAACACCAGCGGCGGGCAGCAAGCAACACCAGCGGCGGGCAGCAAGCAACACCAGCGGCGGGCAGCAAGCAACACCAGCGGCGGGCAGCAAGCAACACCAGCGGCGGGCAGCAAGCAACACCAGCGGCGGGCAGCAAGCAACACCAGCGGCGGGCAGCAAGCAACACCAGCGGCGGGCAGCAAGCAACACCAGCGGCGGGCAGCAAGCAACACAAGCGGCGGGCAGCAAGCATCACCAGCGGCGGGCAGCAAGCAACACCAGCGGCGGGCAGCAAGCAACACCAGCGGCGGGCAGCAAGCAACACCAGCGGCGGGCAGCAAGCAACACAAGCGGCACCCAAAACCTGCCCCAATATTAACTCTGGTGTCAGTGACGTCTCGTGTGCATTTCATAAAATTGTTTTTATTAGGTTAGGTAGTTATGTTCAGCTAGGTTAATATTAATTAAGATAGGTTGGGTTAGGTTATGCATGTGTAAACAATAACAATGACATAAATGGGTAAAATGTTTGGCAGGGCCGAGCTCCCACTGCAACACTACAGTAAGAAAATGCCTCATTTACACCATATACCTTGCGTTGATTTTGGCGCTCAACGTCCTCGCAGCCCGGTCCTCAACCAGGCCTCCTTGTTGCTGGACTGGTCAACCAGGCTGTTGGATGTGGCAGCTCGCAGCCTGGTTGATCAGGTATCCTTTGGAAGTGTTTATCCAGTACTCTCTCAAACACTGCAAGGAGTCGGTCAGTTATGCCCCCTTATGTGTAGTGGAAGCGTGTTGAACAGTCTTGGACCTCTGATGTTGATAGTTCTCTCTAAGTACCTGTTGCACCTCTGCTCTTCATTGGGGGTTGAAAAGACATGCCCATCCTGCCATGCCTCCTGGTCTCATGTGATGTTATTTCTGTGTGCAGGTTTGGGACCAGCCCCTCTTAATATTTTTCACATGTAAATTATTATGTATCTCTCCCGCCTGCGCTCAAGAGAATAAAGATTTGGGAATTTTAGTTGGTCCCAATAATTTAGATGTTTTACCGAGTGGATTCTAGCAGTAAAGGATTTCTGCACGCTCTCCAGGTCAGCATTTTCTCCAGCTTTGAAAGGGGCTGTCATTGTCCAACAGTATTCCATTAGAGAGCACTAGTCTCTTGAAAGGTATCATCATTGGTACGGCATCTCTAGTGTGAAAGGCTCTTGTTATCCAACCTGTCATTTTTCTTGGCTGTCATGGCTACTTTGTGTTCTTTAAAGGCAAGGTCTTCTGCCATGATGACACCCAAATCTTTTACATTGCTTTTACATTCCATGGTGTGATTTGACTACATTTTGTGCATGGTTTTCTATAGTCCATTGCTAGACCTGATTTACATCAGTTACATGGTTTACTGTGTCCTCTGTTGCTTACTCATGAAAATCTTGGTGTCATCTGCAAAGGATGATACAGTACTATAGTTTGGGTTCTTTAATGTGTTTGATATGAGAATGAGAGAGAATACTGGAGCAAGCACAGTACCCTGGGGGACTTGGGTCTTCATGGTTGATGGTCTGGATTTTACTTTGTTGACTATACAGTGGTACCTCAGCTTAAAAATTTAATCCGTTCCCCGAGACGGTTCTTAACCCGAAAATTCTTAAACCGAAGCCAATTTTCCCATAAGAAATAATGTAAATTGAATTAATCCGTTCCACACCCCCAAAAATATTAACTTCAAAGTAAACTTTATACCTAATTCATCCAAATCTTTAGTACTAAAGTATATACACGTTATTGCTTACCTTTATTGATGACTTGTTGCGTATGGAAGACAGTGAGGAGGGGGGAGGAGGAGGAGAGGTGTTTTGGAAGGGGCGTCCCTTCCATTGAGACATCAGTATCATTAAAAAGGTTAAGGCACGTTCTGTACTGCCTCCTCTTTACCTGAAGAAATTTCCTCAGCTGCCTCTTGTTGCTGCTCCTTGTGAAGGGCCAGGATTTGTTGAGTGGTCAGTTGTTCGCTGTGTTCCTCCACCAACTCTCAACACACAACTCTCACAACACTGTTTAAGCCACTTCTTTTTCTAAATTTCTCAAACCATCCCCTGCTCGCCTTAAACTCTTTCGTATCTGCAGCACTTGTTCCAGGGGTTATTCTTTAAAATACAGTATCTTCATGCAGTAGTCTTGCTTTTTCACAAATGATGGCCTCTGAAACTCTATCACCTCCTAACAACTTTCCAACATCCTCAAGTGTTTGTTCTTTGTTTCGTAATTGTTGATATACTTTTTGCCGAATTAGCACTTGTAATGTCCTTTTTCTTAGCAATTATAGTGCATATTGTTGACAGATTTATTGTACTGCATAGCTAGTTCAATAACCCTTGTACCATTTTCATGTTTACAAATGATCTCTTGTTTTTCCCGTATGGTCATCCTCATATGTGTTTTCTTGGGTTGAACCTTACCACTGGCTTTCTTGGGACCCTATGGCGAGATATATAATAATAATAACTTTTATGTTCAGATACCCAAAAATCCAAAAAACACATTCTTTACAAAGAATTCAAGCGTGATTGTCACTAGTCCATTGTAGGGAGCCGGTCGGCCAAGCGGACAGCACGCTGGACTTGTAATCCTGTGGTCCCGGGATCGATCCCAGGCGCCGGCGAGAAACAATGGGCAGAGTTTCTTTCACCCTATGCTCCTGTTACTTAGCAGTAAAATAGGTACCTGGGTGTTAGTCAGCTGTCACGGGCTACTTCCTGGGGGTGGAGGCCTGGTCGAGGACCGGGCCGCGGGGACACTAAAAGCCCCAAAATCATTTCAAGATAACCTCAAGATTACTAGGCGGGAGGCACTGGTAAACTGAGGTGTAGTTCCCGTGCCACCACGCGCTAGGTTGGCCATACGCGTATCAGCAAACTACATTTCCCATGGCAATGTTCGTAACCCGATTCAGATTTTACAAAGAAATTGGGCTCGTAACACACAAAGTTTGTAAAGAGGGGCATTCATAAGCCAAGGTGCCACTTATACTGGGTTTTGTTAAGAAATTGTAGATATCTTACCATTTTTCTGGTGATTTCTTTAGAAAGCATTTTGTGTGCAATAACACAATCTTCTTGACGTTATCTTGAGATGATTTCGGGGCTTTAGTGTCCCCGCGGCCCGGTCCTTGACCAGGCCTCCACCCCCAGGAAGCAACCCGTGACAGCTGACTAACTCCCAGGTACCTATTTACTGCTAGGTAACAGGAGCATCAGGGTGTAAGAAACTCGGCCCATTGTTTCTCGCTGGCGCCCGAGTTCGAACCCAGGACCACAGGATCACACGTCCAGTGTTCTGTCCGCTCAGCCCCTGGCTCTCTATTTGATATACCATGGTGATATTTGTCGAAGGCTTTTGCAAAATCTGTGTATATAACGTCAGTGTGTTGTCTGTCTTCAATGGCATCTAAGGCCATGTCATAGTGATCCAGCAATTGTTATAGGCAAGAGCGGTCTGGTCTGAAATCGTGTTGACCAGGGTTATGTAGATGCTGTGATTCCATGTGTTTTATGATCTCGCTTCTTATCACTAAGTTTTTTTTTTGTGTGTGATGTTAGTGCTATCGGCCTATAGTTTTTTGCATTTGCTTTATTCCCTCCTTTTTGGAGTGGTACTATTTCTGTGGTTTTTAGTATGTCAGGGGTAACACCAGTATCGAAGCTCAGTCTCCAAAATAATGTTTAGGGCCTGCGTCAGTGTTTTTTCCCAGTTATTGATGAATATGGAGTTCCAGGAATCAGGGCCTGGCGCAGAGTGCATAGGCATACTGTCTACGGCTACTTCAAAATCAAGTGGAGTTAGTGTGACATCTGATTATGATTTGATGACGGAATCCCATTCATGAAGAATTCGTTTGTTGAATTATCTTCAGTAATTTTCCGAGAAGATCTGCATCATCTGCATACATCAAATTAGATATTGATTATGACAAGTAAACTAAGTGATATTGCTTTTGTTCCAAAGATACCCAGATTTCTTAATTATTATAATATATTTTCAGGATGGCAAATGGAGAACAGCAGAACTCTTCCTCTTCCTCCAGGCGGACGACCCCTCCTCGGCAGACTCCCCCTCGCAACATTAGCTGTGCCACCCCAACTGGAGCAAGCACCCCTAGGCACATGTCGGCTAAAAAATCTCTCCCAGTGTTTAACTCCTACATGAGTCTTTTCCAAGTGCAGGAGAAACTCAAGAAAGGAGAAGTAATTGAGGTAAGGACAGAAAGCTTGGGGCATGATATTTAAAAACATAGGCTGTACTGTTTATATAACATTAAACTATAAATATAGTACGTATTTGTATTGTGGATTACTGCATGAATTTCTTGGTATCCAATCCCTGGTCATAGAACTCCCGGAAATGAATTAAATTTTGTAGCGTATTCATAATATCCAGGTTGTACTATGTTGGTATGCCAGGTTTTGCTATGGGATGGCAGTGTACCATCATGGGATGGTGGTGGTGAATGACAGGTTTTGCCATGGGATGATAGTGTACTATTAGATAGTATCTAATTATTTCACTTTTTTTTTTTGTGTAAGTAACATCATTTAATAGTGTGCAGTGTATATATATTTAAATCATAAAATGTGTGAACCATTGCTATGCTCAAAAGTATGGTGTAGTGATTCAATTATGTTCATAAAACGATAAAAGAGTATCTTTGCTGTTATTACACTGTACAGTATACACATTATATACAGTATCTGCTTGATGGAGTTCTGGGAGTTCTTCTACTCCCCAAGCCCGGCCCGAGGCCAGACTTGACTTGTGAGAGTTTGGTCCACCAGGCTGTTGCTTGTAGCGGCCCGCAGGCCTACATATTCACCACAACCTGGTTTTGTCCAGCACTCCAAGCGAAAACTGAATAGTTTTCTTCGTGAAGACTTCCACGGTTGTTCCGGCAATATTTCTTATGCTCGCTGGGAGGATGTTGAAAAACTGTGGACCTCTGATGTTTATACAGTGTTCTCTGATTGTGCCTATGGCACCCCTGCTGTTCACTTGTTCTATTCTGCACTCTCTTCCATATTGTTCACTCCAGTATGTTGTTATTTTACTGTGCAGATTTGGGACCAGGCCCTCCAGTATTTCCACGTACATATTATTTGAGATCTCTCTCGTCTCCTTTGTAGCGAGTACCTTTGGAGAGCTTTGAGACGATCCCAATAATTTAGGTGCTTTATCGCGTCTATGTATACCGTATATGTTCTCTGTATTCCCTCTATTTCAGCAATCTCTCCTGCTGTGAAGGGGGAAGTGAGCACTGAGCAGTACACAAGCCGGGACAGTACAAGTGATTTGAAGAGTACAACCATTGTGATGGGATCTCTGGATTTGAAAGTTCTCGTAATCCAGCCTATCATTTTTTCTGGCTGACGCAATGTTTGCTTGGTTATGCTCGCTAAACGTTATGTCGTCAGACATCATTGTTCCCAAATCCTTTACATGTTGCTTTCCTACTATGGGCAGATTTGATTGTGTTTTGTACCCTGTAGTATGTTTAAGGTCCTCATTTTTACCCTACCCGAGTACCTGGAATGTATCACTGTTGAACATCATGTTATTGTCTGCTGCCCAGTCGAAAACTTTATTAATATCTGCTTGTAGTTTTTCAATGTCTTCAACAGAAGTCAATTCCCTTTATTTCTTATGGGAAAATCGTTTCGACTTACAATATTTCGACTTGGGATATTTTGACTTACAATACGTCTCTGGGAATGGATTACCGTCGTAAATCGAGGCCCCACTGTATTTATAATATAGGTTTTCAGGCTGACACAATGTACTTAAAAGAAAACTGTACCTGTAAAACTGTACTGTAAAAAATGTACAGTACAGTACTTAAAAAAACTGTTTAGTGTAAAAAAAAAAAGTCAATATAGCATTTGAAATACTGTATGCGCAAATTTAGGCAACAAAAATTTACAACTCCAAATGTTAAAGGGTTATGAAAAATCAATTCTATAGGGATTGGAGAACAGACAGCTGTGCACACTATATGTAAAAATGGGGAGAATTGGTCAGAAACTACATTTTTGAATACTGAAGTAAGTTGAAATTCTAGTTATAGATATAATTGAAGTTGAAGTTATCGACAATGAATATGGCAGTTCTTATTCATGAATTTACTTGTATGTTTTGATAACATACAAGTAACATACCCAAAGATAAACATTGTTTGGCATTCAGACTCGAATATGTGAAAGTTGTAGGTCACAACTTTCACGTAATTTTTTGAAAGTTGTGTTGAAATGAAATTTAGAAAAAATTACTCTCCAAAAAACTAAATATAGGGATAATTATAATAATTATAATGATTTAGGCGATGCATTTAGGGTATACAGTACTTTATTGAAGTGGAAAAAACCCCAAACCTGGTACCTAATCATCAAAACAACCTATGAGTCTCCGTGGTGTAGTGGTAAGACACTTGCCTGGCGTTCCGCGAGCGCTATGTCATGGGTTCGTATCCTGGCCGGGGAGGATTTACTGGGTGCAATCCCTTAACTGTAGCCTCTGTTTAACGCAACAGTAAAATGTGTACTTGGATGAAAAAACGATTCTTCGCGGCGGGGATCGTATTCCAGGACCTGCCCGAAACGCTACGCGTACTAGTGGCTGTACAAGAATATAACAACTTGTATATATATCTCAAAAAACAAAACAAAAAAAAATATATAAGGGCAAAGGAAATAATGTTTGAAATCTGTGAAGAAACCGCCAAAAAAAATTCAGTCCCAAGTTTTGCGAGTTATGACCGATAAATTTAATGACTAATTTTATTTGCTCTTCACATAGTTAGGGACTTGTATGCACTCCAGGTTGTGAAGGTTACTGTAAAATCAGATAATAAACAAAAATGAAAAAAATACTAAAATCTTAAAAAAAAAAAAAAAATTTGGACATTGATGAAAGTAACAGATGATATCATTGGGCAAAGTATTTATATGAAATATAAAAAAGTAGAGCATAATAACATACTCATTATTATGTATTACTGAGCAATGCTATAAAGGCACTAGCTGCATATCCACTTTGTGGATACTTCTTGCTACTGTTCTTCTTTGTGTGTCGGACAGGTGCTTGCATTTCTTTATTATTGCATTATCCATCACTTCCAGTTAATAGGAGCTGTTCTTATCAACAAAACGTTCTTCTTTTTTTAAAATTTGTCTAAAATCAATTTCTGAAAATATTTTGATTTTCATGATCGCTTTCGCTTTTATGTCCAAAGGTATTGGAAAGTATGGGGGAGGTAGAGGGATGGGGAGATGAAATTCAGGAAGAGGATGTGGGTGTAGAGAGAGAGAGAGAGAGAGAGAGAGAGAGAGAGAGAGAGAGAGAGAGGGAGAGAGAGAAAGAGGAGGTTTGAAAGTTCGGTGGCCTGTCCGCCATGGGTTGACGTGTGTGTGTCGTTTGTTTGCGTGTGTGTGATGTTGGGTTGTCAGTACATTGGCTGGGTGGGGGGGGCTAGTGTTTGTGACCTAGCTGGTGTCTTGGAGCACTAGAGCCGATGGAGTTGGCTAAAGGAGATTAATCTTAGCAACATCAGGGTAGTTACACTTCTCATAGCACAACAAAGGGTTTTTGGTTGTATATTTTTTTTGTAGTAGTATTTATTTATTATTTTTTGTTTATTTTTTATTTTTTTTAATTAATTTATTTATTTATTATTTTTTTCCTGTCTTTATTCTTCATTTGGTGTAGATTGGGTCCGGATGGGCCACTCATCTGGGTCGTCTCGCAGACCACTTAGTATTTGAGGTCTTGGGAAGGCCTGATCATGGATGTATCTGATCACTTTTTGTTGGAGAGTGATTCTTCTGGTTCTGTGTGGTGGTTCATGGATCTCGTCGCTGGTGGTGGTCACTGCTTTGTGGGGTTCTTCGGGGTCTAGGACATACATGTGCTTCATGTGGTACAGCTGCCTTCTGGCCAGGTAGCTGAGCCTGATGTTCATTGGCATTGCTGAATCAGATTTGTTTAACATTTAATATTAATTTTCACATAATTCAAATATATTTTCACCCAACCCAAGCTTATAACCCCCCCCCTCCCATTTACATCCCAGGCTGTAGCAGTTTTTTATTATTTTCTACCACAGACGTGACCACACATTTACAATGCTAACCAGCATATATACATTTTCTTCTGTCCTCCATGAACAGGGTGAGAGAAGTGTTAAACATATAGTTCAAGGGTTTTATTGAACACTCAACCACAGAAGGTGATTTGGTGCTTTTAAAATGCTAAGCTAACCTACATACGTAAATACATAGATACACAGATTTACGTATGTCCTACATAAAGTGTTAGATGTGTCTTTTACATAGTGTCATTAATGTACATTCACAAAGGTGAAATGTAATTCTGATCAGCTTCCATATATACTTTATACCCATACATATACATACACACACACACACACACACACACACACACACACACACACACACACACACATACATACATACATATATACACACACACACACATGCATTCACATACATTTGTCTCATTTACTCTGACAGGGTGAGGTAGCTGATAAAGAAACTAGTGTGCAATTAAGCACTTAATCACTGAAGGTGATGAAGGTGCTTTTACAAGCTCAGGTTATATAGTTACATCATATATATACATTGTATGATTGATATATTACATGGTCAATCTTGGATACAAGTCCAATATATCAAGTGTTCCAGTACTCATATAGTAACTACAGAGTTCAGCATACCTTAGCCCAGGAGGGCGAAAGTCAGTCAGTATGGGACATTCTACAATATAATGTTCAAGAGAGTGCATGTTTTCTCTTTCACAAAGTTGACACATTGTGTACTCGACATTTGGGTTTTGAGAAAGCTGCCAGATACGTCTATATCCCAGGCGTATTCTGGCCACTATAACATCACATTGCCGGGTTCTTGTTCTATTAGTCCCATATGTGAATGTCTCTTCACGATATCTATCATAATATTTAATGCTACAACTTTCAGGTCTTTGAGAATTTGTTAGGTCGGTGAGATTTTCATTAGATATTTGTTTAAGTATTCTCTTTGTCACTGCTAATGAAACACCCATATCAATTTCTACCACTGGTTTTCTGCAGGCTGACTTAGCAAGCATATCAACAGTGTCATGCCTTGAGATGCCAACATGTGATGGTATCCATAGGAATTTAATCTCAAATCTGTTTTCTTTGGCAGCTAAAACATTCATTGGAATATCACTGACTATTTTCTGGGTGTCACTACTATGTGCGTTCAATGCCAGGAGTGCACTCTGCGAGTCACAGTATATAAGTCCACTGCCTTTGTCTTTTAAAAATTCAGTGGCAAGGTATATGCCTGCAAGTTCGGTTTGAGTTGTACTTGCCCAGTCATTGACGCGCTTCATTGCTGTATGTACGAGAGAAGATTGTTCAAATATGTTACATGCACATCCGGTACATTGTCCACCTTCTTCTACAGAGCCGTCGGTATAGCACTGATAAACATCGTTACCCATACTCTGAGTACTTTCAGTGATGCTTTTCAGTGTTAACTGTTTTAATAATGTAGTGTGCACACTATCTTTCTTGGGCGCATTTACAAAATCAACTGATAGATCCCAGTTATCCCATGGAGTAATTGGCTGATTAATCATTAGTCGAGTTGGGTACATATTTAATATTTTGATGGAGTTGGCTACCTTGTAGAACCAATATACATAATCAGATTTCGTTCTTCTTCTATAGACCTCAGGTGAGTGCAGCATATTAGAAAGTTTAGCTTGAAACTTCATGTGTTGTCTAGATCTACTCAATGCCTTCATGCCGAAAACTGTGCTAATAGACAAAATTCTCTCACTTATGGTAGGTAATTTTAACTCTGCTCTCATGTTAACTATTCTCGTGGACTTTGGAGCCCCAAGGATGAGACGCATAGCTTCATTTTGCAAGGTTTCAAGAGATTTCAGCTCTTTGTCAGTATACACTGTGAGATGTAGAGCATTGTAGTCAATCACAGAGCGTATAAATGATACATAAAACATTCTAGCAAGTCTCATGTTAAGTCCATGATTGACATCAACAAGGACCTGCAAGGGCTTTAATCTCTCCCAAAGTCTCCTCTTGAGAGAAGAAAGGTACCCAGGGTCGTTAATGGGGACACCAAGGTATCTGTAAGACTCGCAGTTCTCAAGTGCTCGCCCATCTATATGATAATTGGCTGGTGGAATACCACATGGAATGAGGGCACGAGTTTTCTGTACAGAGATAAGGAGGCCACATTCCTCAGCTCTAGTAGCAAAAGCGTCGAGCAGAACTTGCATTCTAGGCTCGGTGGCAGCCTGTAAACATATATCATCAGCATAACAAATGACAGTGTCTTCATTATTAGTTGGAAGATCTTTAATAAGTTTATGCATCAGAACGTTGAACAACAAGGGACTGAGAACCCCTCCTTGTGGAGTTCCCAGTTCAAAGTGTTTGCTCTCTGTGCTTTTAACACCATTAAACAAAACATATGCTGTTCGATTAGACAAATAGCCCTTTATAGCAGTGTAAGGGTTAAAGGTCAGGGAATTCATTGCTTCCAATAGAATATCAGTCCTACCCATGCTCTTAATTCCCAGATTGGTTGTTAACAATGATGACTGAAGGCACTTGTGCAGTAAAGTAACTGCTCACTAATTCATAACTTGCTAATTTGGCCCAAATAAGATGTGGTTTTACCATCCCTTTATTAGGACAGACTGCAGATTATGGAGGTTATAATGGGATGAATGGGGTGAAGGACTTGGCTAAATACATGTCGGTTCCATCTGAATAGTGAGTGATGTAGATTGTAGATGTAAAAAATATCTTGATTAAGGAGGTCAGGACTTTTGTATTTTCCATAACCTGAAGTTATCTACCCATTTACAGAGAGCCAAAATATGATAACAAAAATATATGATCATAGTTAACACTATATGGCAGTAATTTTGCTTGACATCATTGAAATTAATAAACATCAGCTAATAGTGTACATTTTCTAAAAATTAGTTGCAAAGAATTTTTTTACAAATATTGTTAAGTACTGTATTGGTTTTGCAGTATATTTAGGGAGTGAAGTCTTCAGAAGGGAGTAATGTGTAAAATTTGAAAATGTTCCTCACTTATGTTTGTACAGGTAATTGTTTAGCATCTGTTAACCTCTGAACTGCTCACCTGTTGAATGCTGCCAACAATTTTGTGGTGGTCAAAAAAAAAAAAAAAAAAAAATTCTGAAAACATTTTCTCTTAACATTTTATTTTGTCATTCTTTAAATATATATTTGTTGACATGTTAATTAGCATCCAAGAAGCATGAAAATCCAAGTATAATGTGTCTTATCTCCAGTAGTTTAGTTGTACTGGTCCGGATAATTATTTTTTTGGTGAAGAGGTGAGGTGCCACATGGGAATAATTGTAATAATTGACAATTAATTGTCAATAATTTGTCAATTTATTTTCATTGTTTCTCATGTTATTTATTTAGTGTTTTTGTACTAACAGGTTGTATTAATGTGTCACAGGTGGTGGTGTTCATTAGCCTGCATTGCACAAGCTGTGATGTGCATTGCACAAGCTGTGATGTGCATTGCACAAGCTGTGATGTGCATTGCACAAGCTGTGATGTGCATTGCACAAGCTGTGATGTGCATTGCACAAGCTGTGATGTGCATTGCACAAGCTGTGATGTGCATTGCACAAGCTGTGATGTGCATTGCACAAGCTGTGATGTGCATTGCACAAGCTGTGATGTGCATTGCACAAGCTGTGATGTGCATTGCACAAGCTGTGATGTGCATTGCACAAGCTGTGATGTGCATTGCACAAGCTGTGATGTGCATTGCACAAGCTGTGATGTGCATTGCACAAGCTGTGATGTGCATTGCACAAGCTGTGATGTGCATTGCACAAGCTGTGATGTGCATTGCACAAGCTGTGATGTGCATTGCACAAGCTGTGATGTGCATTGCACAAGCTGTGATGTGCATTGCACAAGCTGTGATGTGCATTGCACAAGCTGTGATGTGCATTGCACAAGCTGTGATGTGCATTGCAATGGCTAATATTGTTTTGTAAATGATGTGACTACTTCTTAAACTGTTTAATCGTTGTAATGATCATTAATCTGTTAGGACTGGTATTGTTATTGTTCTTAATATTGATTAATCAGTTTGCTTGCATAGAGTAATTAAGAATGAAATGACTACAAGTTGTCGGAGTTGATTATCAATACAGTCAATTTGTTTGACTAAAAATCACTTGTACAAGACGGTTGTTATTATGCTTTTTAGTAATGTATATTATATTTTTTGCAGGGAGTGTTGAGAATCAACCCCAAAAACTACGAAGATGCGTATATCAGCGCGCCGGTAATTCTCGGTATCACCCGTTTCATTCTCGTTGTCCTGTTAGAGCCAGTACTGTACAGTCCTTTTATTTCTGCTTCTTAAGTTTGTCATTAATGCCTTAAGTTACTTAGTTTGTTTAAAGACAGTTTTAAATGAAGTGGAGATTTCATGTTTATAACTTTATTTTAGTATAACCTAGTGACAAATTTTGCTGGCTCTACATAAATTGAGTTGAAAGTTTAAATGAAGCTTTACTGTGGATTATCATTGTTAAGATGTAATGATATCAGTATAATTGATTTTAGAATAATTATGCCTGTGAGCATAAATTGCCTGTAGGGTAGGACATTGATCTTGTACTTTTCAGGGTTGAGTTTGAAGTTCCAATGATACTAGTTAATAAAATATATATACAGTATGTGTCAAAAGTATGCACCACCCTGCTCGAGGCATCGTGACTGGGTACATGACGTCACGGTGTGTGTGTTAGCTCCCTGGAGCCACACAGTTGGGAGGCAGAGTTGTCCCAAGGCATTCATAGTGAGCGGTTATGGTGTGCATCTTCCTCTGACACCTTGCCATGTTTTATCACCGTTAATGGTGGTATCGTTCTTATGGTACCTACCAAGGAACTAAGGCGAGTAACCATTGCTCATGTCATTGCTTTAAAGGAAGCAGGCCACTAAAGTAAGGAAATATGTTAATTGGTGGGTGTAGGGTAGGCAAGTCGATGTGAGGAAGTATTGTGTGCATTTTCAAGGGGGAAATGGTAGTGACGTGCCATCAAAGAAACATCGGTCTGGTTGCTCCAGGATTGTGTCTTCAAGATCTGTGAATGTTCTAAAGTGTGCATTGGGGAGTGCCCTTCAAAACTTTAAAGTCTTCCTTGGATGACCAGACTGATGTTTGTGATGGTGTCACCACTGTTCCCCCTCGGAAACACGCTCATTGCTTCCTCATGCCAACTTGGCTACAACCAACAATTAACATATTTCCTTACTTTGGTGATCTGCTTCCTTTAAAGCAATGATCTGAGCAGTGGTTTCTTTGTTTTTATGGCAGCTACCAAGTTACTAAACAATGTCATACCACACACCCTGCTAATAAGTGCAAAAAACAACGGACGGCCATGGGCAAAATGCAGCACATAACCACTCACGATGGCAGCCAGGAGGCCACGGGCTCTTGTATTGTGGTCACTCCATAGAGCTAATGCCTGCTGTGATGTCATGTAGCCATTGCACACTTCTGTCGAAAGTCTTTCATCTACAAGACCATCCTTTTTTTTTTTATCACAAGTACCCACCGCCTCGAGTAGGGCGGCGCATATTTTTTTACGAGTGCTGTGTGTTTGCAATGTAGATACTGTAATGTATATTTATATATAATATGTACACTAATTCAGGTACAGTATATACTTGTGCAATAATGATGCATTGTTTCTATGAATATTCAGTATTAACAAATAATTCCTCATTACTCATCACTTTACTAATCCCTTGTTAATCTTTTGATTAGGACGGGGGGACGGACATCTATATTGGCGGGGTACTTGACCGCAACGCTGCATTGCACGGAGATGTGGTCGCAGTGGAAGTTAAACCCCTCGACCAGTGGAAGGTGCACTTAATTTTGTATAATATTTATTATAAATTAGATAATAGTTCTTTGGATTCTGACACTGTTAACTCCACTTGCTATGCTTGGTGGTGTATCGTTGCATTGCTATATCAAAAAGTCTCTTCTTGTTCTCGTGCAGATATTGTCACTGGTGCCACCTGCGTGTTGACTGTAAATTTCATTGTTAGGCAGCAATTCTTAGGGTTTTGGTTACAATTTAAACTTGGCATATGTCATTACCACTTAAATAATCACCATGAGATCAGGGGGGTCAAACCAGCTGATAAGCTTTACTACATTGTTCTGGCTATTGTGAAGGTATACCTTGCCTTCCCCCTTCCCCATCCCTCCATACCTTACCCCCCCCATCCCTCCATACCTTACCCCCCCCCCATCCCCATGCTAAGAAATAAGATCACAAAACACACAGAATCACAGCATCTCCATAACCCTGGACAGCATGGGTTCAGAACTGGGTGCTCTTGCCTATCACAGTTGTTGGACCACTATTACATGGCATTAGATGCCATGTAATACAAGCAAAACTGATGTAATTTACGCAGATTTTGCAAAAGCCTTCAACAAATGTGACCATGGTGTTATCGCACACAAAATGTGTGCAAAACAAATTACCAGAAAAATAGGCAGATGGATCTACAATTTCCTGACTAATAGAACCCAATATGTAATAGTCAACAAAATAAAATCCGGACCATGAACCGTGAAGAGCTCAGTCCCCCAGGGTACTGTGCTTGCTCCAGTACTTTTTCTCATCCTCATTTCGGACATAAACAAGGACACAATCTATAGTACTGTATCATCCTTTGCAGATGACACTAGGATTTTTATGAGCGTAGACAACATAGAGAGCACAGCGAACCTCCAATCAGATGTAAATCAGGTCTTTAGTGGGCTACAGAAAATAAAATGATATTCAATGAAGATAAGTTCCGGCTCCTGCATTACGGAAAAAAATGAAAATATAAAAGAAACCGCGTACAAAATGCAGTCAAATCATAACATAGAACGAAGCAATGTAAAGGATTTGGTTGTACTCCTGTCAGAAGACCTTACCTTTTAAAGAGCACAATAAAGTAGCCGTCATAACTGCAAGAAAAATGATGGGTTGGATAACAAGAACTTTTCAAACTAAAGATGCTATACCAATGATGATACTCTTCAAGACGCTAGTGCTCTCTAGTGGAATACTGCTGCACAATGACAGACCCTATCAAAGCTGGAGAAATTGCTGACCTGGAGAGCATGCAGAGATCCTTTACTGCTACAATCCACTCAGAAAACATCTAAACTATTGGGACCGACTAAAGAGCCTTAATCAGTATTCTCTTGAGCGCAGGCGGGAGAGATACATAATAATTTACACGTGGAAAATATTAGAGGGGCTGGTCCCAAGCCTACACACAGAAATTACACCACGTGAAACCAGGAGGCATGGCAGGATGTGCGGAATACCCCCCTATTGAAAAGCAAAGGTGCAATAGGTACTCAGAGAGAACTCTCTCAATATCATAGGCCCGAGACTGTTCAAAACGCTTCCACTACACATAAGGGGCATAACTGGCCGACCCCACAGTGTTTAATGGAGAACTTGACAAGCGCCTCCAAAAGATACCTGATCGACCAGGCCTTACCCCTCCCTTACCTTACCCCTCCCCTGACTCATACGTCAGGCTGCAAGCAGCCGCGTCTAACAGCCTGGTCGACCAGTCCAGCAACCAGGAGGCCTGGTCGACCAGTCCGGCAACCAGGAGGCCTGGTCGATGACTGGGCCATGGGAGACGCTAAGCTCCGAAAATAACTCGCTGTAACCTCAAGGTAACCCCTCCCCTACCCTCCTTACCTTACCCCTCCCCTACCCTCCTTACCTTACCCCTCCCCTACCCTCCTTACCTTACCCCTCCCCTACCCTCCTTACCTTACCCCTCCCCTACCCTCCTTACCTTACCCCTCCCCTACCCTCCTTACCTTACCCCTCCCCTACCCTCCTTACCTTACCCCTCCCCTACCCTCCTTACCTTACCCCTCCCCTACCCTCCTTACCTTACCCCTCCCCTACCCTCCATACCTTACCCCTCCCCTACCCTCCATACCTTACCCCTCCCCTACCCTCCATACCTTACCCCTCCCCTACCCTCCATACCTTACCCCTCCCCTACCCTCCATACCTTACCCCTCCCCTACCCTCCTTACCTTACCCCTCCCCTACCCTCCTTACCTTACCCCTCCCCTACCCTCCTTACCTTACCCCTCCCCTACCCTCCTTACCTTACCCCTCCCCTACCCTCCATACCTTACCCCTCCCCTACCCTCCATACCTTACCCCTCCCCTACCCTCCATACCTTACCCCTCCCCTACCCTCCTTACCTAACCCCTCCCCTACCCTCCTTACCTTACCCCTCCCCTACCCTCCATACCTTACCCCTCCCCTACCCTCCTTACCTTACCCCTCCCCTACCCTCCTTACCTTACCCCTCCCCTACCCTCCATACCTTACCCCTCCCCTACCCTCCATACCTTACCCCTCCCCTACCCTCCATACCTTACCCCTCCCCTACCCTCCTTACCTTACCCCTTCCCTACCCTCCTTACCTTACCCCTCCCCTCCATACCTTACCCCTCCCCTACCCTCCTTACCTTACCCCTCCCCTACCCTCCTTACCTTACCCCTCCCCTACCCTCCATACCTTACCCCTCCCCTACCCTCCATACCTTACCCCTCCCCTACCCTCCATACCTTACCCCTCCCCTACCCTCCATACCTTACCCCTCCCCTACCCTCCATACCTTACCCCTCCCCTACCCTCCTTACCTTACCCCTTCCCTACCCTCCTTACCTTACCCCTCCCCTACCCTCCATACCTTACCCCTCCCCTACCCTCCTTACCTTACCCCTCCCCTACCCTCCTTACCTTACCCCTCCCCTACCCTCCATACCTTACCCCTCCTCTACTCTCCATTCCTTGCCCCCACCCCATCCCTCCATTCCTTGCCCCCACCCCTAGGGAGCCGGTCGGCCGAGCGGACAGCACGCTGGACTTGTGATCCTGTGGTCCTGGGTTCGATCCCAGGCGCCGGCGAGAAACAATGGGCAGAGTTTCTTTCACCCTATGCCCCTGTTACCTAGCAGTAAATTAGGTACCTGGGTGTTAGTCAGCTGTCACGGGCTGCTTCCTGGGGGTGGAGGCCTGGTCGAGGACCGGGCCGCGGGGACACTAAAAAGCCCCGAAATCATCTCAAGATAACATCAAGATAACCCCATCCCTCCATTCCTTGCCCCCACCCCATCCCTCCATTCCTTGCCCCCACCCCATCCCTCCATTCCTTGCCCCCACCCCATCCCTCCATACCTTGCCCCCACCCCATCCCTCCATACCTTGCCCCCACCCCATCCCTCCATACCTTGCCCCCACCCCATCCCTCCATACCTTGCCCCCACCCCATCCCTCCATACCTTGCCCCCACCCCATCCCTCCATACCTTGCCCCCACCCCATCCCTCCATACCTTGCCCCCACCCCTTCCCTCCATACCTTGCCCCCACCCCATCCCTCCATTCCTTACTGCACCCACTCCCCAACATGGATTTAGTGTGAAGATCATGCCTCAGAGCTACTTGACAAATACAAATAATTGACGAATGATGAATAAGGAAAATAAGCCTAAGCAGGGAGATTGAAGAAATAGAACAAACGTTGAAGCGATCATATGAGTCTGAGGAAATGGAATTGGGACAGAGAGCTATACAAGAGAGAAGGAAAAATCCGAAATTTTTTCACATACGCAAGATCAAAATCCAAAACCTCGACCAGTATTGGACCGTTAATTACAAGTGAAGGTACGTACACAGAGGACAACAAAGAGATTAGTGAAATTCTAAGAAGCCAGTATGAGGCTATGTTTAGCACACCAATAAACAACATGAAAGTTGATGACCCAGACAGCTTCTTTATGAATGACATTCAAGCTGCAGATAATATAATGGATATTACCACAAACTCGGAAGACTTTGAAAGAGAAATTGACAATATGCCTATGCACTCAGCTCCTGGGCTTTACTCATTGAATTCAATATTCATAAAGAAATGTAAAGTACCAGTAGCGAGAGCACTCAGCGTAATATGGAGAAAGAGCCTGGATACAGGGGAGATGGGGAGCCGGTCGGCCGAGCGGACAGCACGCGGGACATGTGATCCTGTGGTCCTGGGTTCGATCCCAGGCGCCGGCGAGAAACAATGGGCAAAGTTTCTTTCACCCTATGCCCCTGTTACCTAGCAGTAAAATAGGTACCTGGGTGTTAGTCAGCTGTCACGGGCTGCTTCCTGGGGGTGGAGGCCTGGTCGAGGACCGGGCCGCGGGGACACTAAAGCCCCAAAATCATCTCGAGATAACCTCAAGATACCCGCAGCACTTAAATCTGCAGATATAGCTCCGTTGCACAAGGGGGGAAGTAAAGCCTTGGCAAAAAATTATTGGCCAGTTGCACTAACATCACACATAATAAGTGTTTGAAAGAGTGATTAGGAATCAAATTTCTAGTTTTATGGAAAAGAATGAATTGCACAATCCAGGACAACATGGATTTAGAGCGGGAAGATCCTGTCTGTCAGTTACTCAACCACTATGACAAAATCACAGAAGCCCTAGAAGAAAAGCAAAATGCAGATGTTGTATACACAGACTTTGCAAAGGCGTTCGACAAATGCGACCATGGGGTGATAGCTCACAAAATGAGGTCAATGGGAAAACTGGAAAAGTAGGACACTGGATACTCAATTTTCTGTCGAACAGAACACAAAGAGTAACAGTCAATCAGATAAAATCGAGTCCAAGCGATGTTAAAAGCTCTGTACCTCAAGGTACAGTCCTTGCACCGCTACTGTTCCTTATTCTCATATCTGATATAGACAAAAATACAAGTCACAGCTTCGTGTCATCCTTTGCAGATGACACAAAAATCGGCATGAAAATTACCTCTGCTGAAGACATTGAAAAACTACAAGCAGATGTCAACAAAATTTTTGATTGGGCAGCAGAAAATAACATGATGATTATGCTTCATTTTCCTCAGGAAAACTTGGGGATTATGGTCTGTACACACCGTCACTGGGTGTCCTTAACAGTGATAAATTTCAGGTACTCGGGTACGGCAAAAATGAGGATCTGAAACATAATACAGGGTACAAAACACAATCGAATCTTCCCATAGTAGAAAAACAGCATGTCAAGGATTTGGGAATAATGATGTCCGACGATCTAACGTTTAGGGAGCATAACCAAGCAAATATCGTGTCAGCCAGAAAACTGATAAGATGGATTATGAGAACTTTGAAATCCAGGGATCCCATCACACAACCCGTTCTCGCACTTTCGTATAGTCAATATTGACTTATTAAATACGTGCATATGTGACATACTTAACATATTAGTTCACCTGGAAAAGCTTCATAGAAAACACCGACCTTACCTAACCTTTTTAGTATGTTAAGATAAGCATCTTATTGCTTCATAATTACAATTATTACTTAACCTATTATAGGTATAGGTTAAGTAATAATTGTAATTATGTTTATAATTAATAATAATTATTATAATTAATAATAATAATAAAGTTAATAATTGTCAATAAATAATTGTAATTGAGTAATAATTGTAATTACTTAACCTATTATAGGTATAGGTTAAGTAATAATTGTAATTACGAAGCAATATGATGCTTATCTTAACATACTAAAACGGTTAGGTAAGGTCGGTGTTTTCTATGAAACTTTTCAAGGTAAACTAATATGTTTAGTATGTCTCGCATGCACGTATTTAATAAGTCAATATTGACCGTAAGAAAGTGTGAGAACGGGTTGCATCACAATGGTTGTACTCTTCAAGTCACTTGTGTTGTCCTGTCTCGAGTACTGCTCAGTACTCGCTTCCCCCTTCAGAGCAGGAGAGATTGCTGAAATAGAGGGAATACAGAGAACATATACGGCACGCATACACGAGATAAAACACCTAAATTATTGGGATCATCTCAAAGCTCTCCAAATGTACTCTCTAGAAAGAAGACGAGAGAGATACCAAATAATATACACATGGAAAATACTGGAGGGTCAGGTCCCAAATCTACACAGTAAAATAACAACATACTGGAGTGAACGATATGGAAGAAAATGCAAGATTGAACCAGTGAAGAGCAAAGGTGCCATAGGCACAATCAGAGAGCACTGTATAAACACCAGAGGTCCGCGGTTGTTCAACGTCCTCCCAGCGACTATAAGAAATATTGCAGGAATAACCGTGGACATCTTCAAGAGAAAACTGGACTGTTTTCTAAGAGAAGTTCTGGATCAATCGGGCTGTGGTGGGTATGTGGCCCTGCGGGCCGCTCCAAGCAACAGCCTGGTGGACCAAGCTCTCACAAGTCGAGCCTGGCCTTGGGGAGTAGAAGAACTCCCAAAACCCCATCAAGTAGGTACGACAAAGTCACTGAGACATTAGAAGAAAAACGGAATGCAGATGTAGTATACATGGACTTCACAAAGGCATTCGATAACTGTGACTATGGAGTGATAGCACACAAAATGAGGTCAATGGGAATAACTGGTAAAGTAGGACGCTGAATACTTAGTTTTCTGTTGTACAGACCACAGAGTAACAGTCAACCATATAAAATAATGAAAGTACAATTAAAAGCTCTACCTCAGGGAACAGTCCTTGCACCACTTCTTTTCCCTATTCTCATATCAGTTATAGACAAAAATACAAGTCACAGCTTCATATCATCCTTTGTAGATGACACAAAAATAAGCATGAAAATTACTTCTGTCAAAGACATTATAAATATTTGGTTGTAGTTTTTCAAAGTTTTTGACTGGGCAACAGAAAATAACATGTTTAATGGTGACAAACTCCAGATACTCGGGTATCTGGAGTATCTGGTCCTCAGTAAAAATGAGGACCTTAAACATAATACAGGGTATAAAAACCAACCAAATGTGCCCGTAGTAGGAAAGCAGCATGTAAAGGATTTGGGAATAATGATGTCTGACGACCTAACGTTTAGGAAGCATAACCAAGCAAATATTGTGTCAGCCGGAAAAATGATAGGATGGATTACGAAAACTTTCAAATCCAGGGATCCCATCACAATGGTTGTACTCTTCAAATTACTTGTGCTGTCCCATTTTGTGTACTGCTCAGTACTCACTTTTCCCTTCAGAGTATGAGATATTGCTGAAATAGAGGGAGTACAGATAACACATATGTAACGAATAGATAGCGATAAAGCACCTAAATTATTGGGATCGTCTCAAAGCTCTCCAAATGCTCTCACTAGAAAGGAGATGAGATAGATATCAAATAATATACACGTAGAAAATACTGGAGGGCCAGGTCCCAAATCTACACAGTAAAATAACATACAGTACTGTACTGAAGTGAACGACATGGAAGAAAATGCAGAAGAGAGCCAGTGAAGAGCAGAGGTGCCATAGGCACAATCAGAGAACACTGTATAAACAAACATCAGAGGTCCACTGTTGTTCAACATCTTCCCAGCGAGTATAAGCAATATTTCCGGAACAACCGTGGACATCAAGAGAAAACGAGATAATTTTCTTCTAAAAGTGCCGGACCTACCGGGCTGTGAGGATATGTAGCCTGCGGGCCGCTCCAAGCTCTCACAGGTCCAGGCCGGGAGTGGGGAGTAGAACCTTCTGCAGGTATACTCCAGACTCTCCCTATGTACCTTGAATCTCTGCATATTTTGCACCAATCAATTGTCTCCCCCCCCCCCCCCCCCCTGGCTCAATCTACCTTTACTGTTGTTCACAAAAATGTAATCTGAATACTGTATTGGCTGCTTTGTGTTAGCTAGGCCACTTAATTGTCAGGCAGACAGTTTAGAACAGTTTTTGTTTGATTGTTGACATTTTCTATCCCACTAGCAGGTTGCTGGGTAGAGCCAAGCAAAGCTTCCTGCTCTGTATTTTGTATTTTCTTCATGTTGTGTATTATTTTTTTTGTAAATCTCCTTGAAGAAAGTTATTTTCACATTCATTATTTGTAACAATTTAGATATTTACTACTGTCATTATATTTATAAAGCGAACGTTAATATTTTTTATTTGCTTTTCAGGTGCTCTATGATATATTAGATGAATACCTAGAAAACCATCAAGAAGAAAAACGTATTGTATATAGTTTGTTGGAGTCCAATATAACTGCTTCAGTTGCCAACACTGCTTCTTCATATAACCCTTTATCTATTAACACTAACGTCACACCTTTTGATCAAAGAAAAACGAGAGAGCCAGGAGAAAAAGCTAATACAGGAATATTAAGTGTCGCTAAAGTCCATCTTGAACAGTGTGATAGTGATGTGGTGGTGGAGGAAGAATTGGAAGCTCAAGAAGCTGGAGCCAACTCTGCCAAGGCAGCGGGAAAGAAGAAGAGACGAGGGGGGCGGGGAAAGAAGAAAGGCAGAAGGAAACCCGAAAGGGAACAGGATGGGACAGAAATTTCAAAAACTCTTGACACGCAGACCAAAGATGCAGTCGTATCTAAAGATAAGGAGGAACAGGAATTGGACGATGTCACTGTGGAAATGGTTCTTGAAATGAACGCTTGCGTCGAAGTTGCCGATGAAATTTTAATTTTAAATTCGGAGCAAGATTTGGTTGCCGTGTGTCGGAGTGATTCGGATGACGAGATAAAAGCTGATAAAGTAAAATCCAGAGTTGTTGTTGTTCCTCCAGATCAGCTTAGTGAGTGTGAGCTGACAGACGATGAGAGTGGATGTAGTGAAATTCTTGATTATGACAGAAATCGGGAAGATCAGAGTTTTATCCAAGCTCAGTGGGAGGCTTTTCAAAAAGAACAAGAGAAACAGGACATTGCACAAGGCTGTTCCAGTGACACTCGTCAGATAGTTGACGTGACTTGCGAGATGATGAAAGCCGGGCAACAGGACTCTACCCTTTTAGCTGCTGATATAAAGGAAATTAGCAGCATTGATAAACTGGGTTTTATAAAACAGGAATCTGCAAATTTTAATTTGAAAATTGATATAAGTGAGGAGGTGGTGTCGAGTGCCAACGTTGTAAATAGTGTGACGAACAGTGGCCAGGATGCAAGTACTGTGAATACAAAGAAAGCTGATATTTTAACCATAAACACAGAATCTTTACAGGGTGATGATACCTCGAAGGAAGAAACATTAATGACTGGAGTAGCCAAGTTGAGTCATCAGAAAGATGTCAATGATCAGGACGCTATAATTGTTGGACTTGACCAAATCACATTAAAACGTGATAAATGCGAATCGGCAACGAACAATCCCACGTGCATTAAATCTTCCGCAATTGGTTGTAATATAAAGGCTCGAGGCAAGAAGAATAAAACCGTTTCAGAGCAGCTTTTGTCGTCTTTACCAAATGTCGGGTATCACGGAGAGCCCAGCAGAGTGTCAAGTCTTGAGGCTTGTGGGCAGGCAAGCAGCACATACGAGGATGTAGGGAGAAGCCACCAAGGGCCTAGGTACCCCAAGAAAGCATACAACAAGACTTCAGTTAAAAGTACACCTAATGAGCCAAGTAATTATAGAGGTGAAAACATTGCTTCTGAAATGGTTCATTTTATTAGACCAACAGAGGGTAAGAAAAATAGGCAAGGCATTTTGCAGATGGACAAAAATATTTTGAGTGAACAGACTATCAGACAAAATTCTGGAAAAAATAACCACAAAGGACTAACAGTAGTGCAAGTTCAGAGACTCAAAAATTGGGATAAATTTGTTCAACGGACAGCCCGAGTTGTTTACTTATTGGAAAGAAAACACACACGGATGGGCGCTGGAACATTGAAGCTCTTTGGAGACAAGAACCCAAACTTCGCATTCTTTGCACCAAGTGATCACCGCATTCCACGCATGAAGGTGCCCATGCGACAGTGTCCGCCAGACTTCTTCGCCAGACATCAAGATTATGACAAGAGAATTTTCTTGTGTAAAATTGTTCAATGGAAGGAGCCTAAATTTGCTTTAGGGTAAGTAGTGTTTTTTAGTTAAATTTTCATTATAGTTTTATGGCCTTTTTAGTATTCTTAAAAAGTACCTCTTAACTGTAATTTAAAATTTAGTATAACATTGGCTTATCAGGTATAATTTTCCTAGAATTTAGCACAAGCTAGAAAGCATTTAATTTTGTCCTGCTTATCTGATATTCTGAAAGTAGCAGCAAATAGGGTTTGTACTTGTGGAATTTGGTATCCATAGCCAGCTGATATTACTTAGCAAGAGCCAGTTTCTGTATGAAAGTGCCTCAGAATTAGAAATATCTTTGTAAGGATGAATATTGCTTAATTGTGGATATTGACATGGCAAAGCTAGCACTAGTGATATCAGTTTTGCTCAGGTGTGAGGAATGAACTATCACAGTGACTTAATTCATTACTTACATGTCCAAGGATGTGAAAGAGGGTTTGATGAGGTATAATGATGGATTTTTTTATTTTGCAATTGTATAGCACTTCTACATTTTAATGTTGTGTGATACAGTACGCTTTTATTTTTAGCGAGTTCAACTAAGCTACAGAGTACAGTATGACTGACTTAGTTTGGTAGGAGGCATGAAACAGTGAGAGACCTTTGTTTTGAGAATAGGAAAGCACTGTAGAGAGCTAGTAATGAGTACAGCATAGTCAAGAGAGCAGCAATTTAATGATGACATAGGCACAAAAGCTAATGACATAACCCATGCTGCATCAGCATGATAACCCAATTTTGATAAAGCCTGAGAACACCATTGAGACTCCAAAACTGGGCAGAGGCAAGTACCAGATTAAAGAGGCTGGCAATAAGGACAGTCTTAAAAGAAAGTCGAATAGTGCTGGAAGAGAGAGGAGCAAGAGGCAGCATGATCACAATGTGTAAGGTATCGAGGGAAATAGATAGTTGAAGACTTTCCATCTGAAGGAAGCCGGTCGGCCGAGCGGACAGAACGCTGGACTTGTGATCCTGTGGTCCCGGGTGCCGGCAAGAAACAATGGGCAGAGTTTCTTTCACCCTATGCCCCTGTTACCTAGCAGTAAAATAGGTACCTGGGTGTTAGTCAGCTGTCACGGGCTGCTTCCTGGGGGGTGGAGGCCTGGTCGAGGACCGGGCCGCGGGGACACTAAAGCCCCAAAATCATCTCAAGATAACCTCAAGAAGGGGCATTGCTCAAGATAACCTCAAGAAGGGGCATTGCTCAAGATAGCCTCAAGAAGGGGCATTGCTCAAGATAACCTCAAGAAGGGGCATTGCTCAAGATAACCTCAAGAAGGGGCATTGCTCAAGATAACCTCAAGAAGGGGCATTGGACAGTGAAACAAAGAGTGGGGGGAGGGAGGGGGGCCTCAGAGAGAAAATGGAAACAAATCAAGAGCTAAATATCACTATCCATGGATGCAACTAAAGTAAATACACCACCATTGTACCCCTATCTAATTTGAACAGTGGGAGATAGTTGATTTTTGAATGCATTAGCAAAGGTTTGTTTTATTTCACAAGAGGTAGCAGGTGGGATGTGGTAATAAGGATGTGTTAGAACAACTTGGCATTTTGCATGTGCGAGAAAAGCTGCATGAGAGTTGAGATGTAAGAAATAGTTTGATTTTATTTTGTTCTGCTTTTTTCCTAGTTAACATACTGCTCTATATATCTTATTGGAGTTGCAATATTTCAGAGAACTAGTGCGTGATGTGGGTGCCATTGGGGATGTTGAGGCTGAAACAGAGGCCATGCTATTAGAATATGGTGTAGATTACGCAGAATTCCCAGACACGGTGTTACAAGACCTTCCATCCCTGCCTTGGTCTATCCCTCTGCAAGTGAGTTTATCAAGTTGATTTGTACTGCTTGTCTTCTTGGCCTTGTTAGTCTTTTTAGATAGTTTTTTTTTTTATTATATGAATGCTTTTAGGAAAGATGTACAGTAGGATGTGTAAAATATTATTAGGTCAGTAAAGTTGTTTTGTGATGGAAATATAGTGCTTAAAAAAACATGAGTGAGGTGGAAAAGATTGACCAAGCTTGTGATGGTTGTGTGGAGCACTGTACTCGCCTAGTTGTGCTTGTGGGGGTTGAGCTTTTGCTCTTTGGTCCCGCCTCTCAACCGTCAATCTACTGGTTTACAGATTCTCAAGCTTCTCGAGCTCCATTATGTCTCGGTTGTCTTTAGTGCATGCTGCAAGTACCATTGGTGTTATATGCTTACATAGTGTTCTTATTTCCCCATAAGGTTCCTTAGTCTCATGGTCATCCATTTTGGGTCATTTTTTTATTCTACCTAATCAGTTTAAATAGTATACCTTGTACTATGTTTCTGGCATTCATTTATAATTGTTTTAAATGAGAGAAATCCCAGGGAGTGAAAACTTGACCTGTGACCAGCTGCTGCCTCTCAATCCAAGAGGTTATGGGAGGAGGACATGGTCAGTGTGTTCATGTGGGTGGTCATACCGCAACTGCTGTGCACTTCAGTCCAACAGCTGTGTCTGGATATGGGGGCCTGTGCTTGAATTTGTATTTGTACTCTGATAGGTGGCAAGATTTACAAGATGAGTAATTTCATATTGTAATCAGGTAAATTATTGTTTCCCTCCAAAAGTATATTGAACTTTAACAATATATAGTACTCAGATGAGCCACAAGAGACGTTAGAAAGAATTTTTTCAGTGTCAGAGTAGTTAATAAATGGAATGCACTAGGAAGTGATGTGGTGGAGGCTGACTCCATACACAGTTTCAAATGTAGATATGATAGAGCCCAGTAGGCTCAGGAATCTGTACACCAGTTGATTGACAGTTGAGAGGCGGGACCAAAGAGCCAAAGCTCAATCCCTGCAAGCACAATTAGGTGAGTAGATTATAAGAAAAATGGGCTATGACGACAGTCTTAAGAACTACATTTAAGAACATTGAGAGAAAGATGAATAATGTTAATGCTTACAGGTGGAGTTGGAAACCCAGATGATCCAGAGGAATGCAAGGCAATATTTACATTCGGTGAGAGTGGTAAATAATTGGAATTGCTTGGACAAGAGAGGTGCTTGTGTGAAAGTTATTTAGCATGTTGAAATTCAGGAAGGAACACAGTCTAATCAAATCCTTGATTAGAGAGAGTCATAAAGGGTTGGAGTTGAAGACTTAAGATATCTATTGTTCCGACTCTGTCTGCTGAGGTACCTGGCAATGTCCAGGTCTCTTACACTCTCATTCACTCCCCTTTCTCCATCTCCTCTCCTACCCCTCTCCTCATCCTACCCCTCCTCTCCCCCTACCCCTCTCCTCCTCCCCTACCCCTCTCCTCCTTCTCCTCCTCCCCTACCTCTCTCCTCCTTCTCCTCCCCACCTACCCCTCTCCTCCTCCTCCCCCCCCTACCCCTCTCCTCCTCCTCCCCCCCCTACCCCTCTCCTCCTCCTCCCCCCCCTACCCCTCTCCTCCTCCTCCCCCCCTACCCCTCTCCTCCTCCTCCCCCCCCCCCCCTACCCCTCTCCTCCTCCTCTTCCTCCCCTAACCTCCTCCTCCTCCCCCCTAACCCTCTCCTCCTCCTCCTCCCCCCCTAACCCTCTCCTCCTCCTCCCCCCCTAACCCTCTCCTCCTCCTCCTCCTCCCCCCCCTAACCCTCTCCTCCTCCCCCCCCGTAACCCTCTCCTCCTTCTCCCCCCCCCCTAACCCTCTCCTCCTCCTCCTCCCCCCCCTAACCCTCTCCTCCTCCCCCCCCTAACCCTCTCCTCCTCCCCCCTAACCCTCTCCTCCTCCCCCTAACCCTCTCCTCCTCCCCCCTAACCCTCTCCTCCTCCCCCTAACCCTCTCCTTCTCCCCCTAACCCTCTCCTCCTCCCCCCTAACCCTCTTCTCCTCCCCCCTAACCCTCTCCTCCTCCTCCTTCCCCCCTAACCCTCTCCTCCTTCCCCCCTAACCCTCTCCTCCTTCCCCCCTAACCCTCTCCTCCTCCCCCCCTAACCCTCTCCTCCTCCCCCCCTAACCCTCTCCTCCTCCTACTCCCCCCCCCCCCTAACCCTCTCCTCCTCCCCCCCTAACCTAACCATCTTAGTTTTTGAAGATAAGCATTTTATTGCTTCTTGATTACAATTACTACTTAACCTATAGCTATATTGATATTACAGTTTTATAAAACAAATATAACAAAACTATAAAATATGTCAATAAATTGTAAGGTAACTCAGGATATTTTCAAATTTTGTATAAAATCTATTTTTTAATAAAACTGAAAAAAAATTCCTCATATTTAAAACGTCGGTATAGCGAATTGAACTTTAAGACTTCATCCTAAAATTCTGAGTGTCTTAACAGAAAACGAGGAGAATTAAATGGGGGGGGGGGTAAATGTAACAGCCCCATAAGTGCAATTATGTACTATGTATGATAGTCAGGAAATGTACTTATTACACTAGTATTAAAACTGTCAATTCGGAGGATGGAGTGCCTCTCCTACCCCTCCCCCCCTCTCCTCTCCCCTACCCCTCCCCCCCTCTCCTCTCCCCCCCAAATTATGGAGAGGCATTATTCCTTGCAATACTTTACCTCCTTTCCTGGTTATTGCCTCCTAACCCCATGAAAGTGGAAATATGTAATAATACTGATATTGATATATTTTTTGTATTCCTTTCAGGAAATTAAGTCTCGCACCGACCTGAGGGATGAGTGCATCTTCACCATCGACCCTTCTACTGCAAGGGATCTTGATGATGCAGTGTCTTGTCTGCCGCTACCATCAGGGAACTACCGAGTGGGAGTCCACATTGCTGATGTTAGCTACTTCATACCCGAGGGAACTCTGCTCGACGAAATTGCATCCAGTCGGGCTACCAGTGTCTACCTCACTCAAAAAGTAGTTATATTAATTATTCTTTCGAAGCTTTTCCTTAACCACTGCACTATGCTGCATTAAACTAATATGATGGTAATGCATCAATATCAGTGTTTCCTTGTTCTGTATAGCGGCAGTCACTTGTTAAGGAACTTAATGCAACAAGAGATGCATATATACAGTATTAGTACCTATGCTTTAATATGCGAGCGATTTTTTTAAAACATAAGTGCAGATGTGAAGGATAACATTATAATGAATAATATGAATTTTATGAAGAATAAAATTATAATGAATTAATGCAGTAAATTGACTCGAACTTCAAATCTGAGAAACAAATCTTGCATTTGTTTTTGCAAGATTTGTAAAATCAAATATCCACCTTTTCTGTGGGGAGCCCCATTGGCTCCCTGAAGCTGTCTTGCTGATCAGGTGCCATGCTACTTGAGTGCCATATGGTCGCAATGTTCTTTATATGCCTACCGGGGACCATGAGCTAGAACCTGGCCCCCCTCAGAGAGATGCAGGGAGCAATGGCCCATGAACACTTTACTTGTAAAGTATGTCCTCTTGCCATCGACCAGGGAAGGCACCTAGAAAGGCAGGCAAATCAAAACAGACTACTGTACTGCCTGGTTGAAAAGTGCAAAAGAACTCTCCCACAAAGAAAACCAGCAAGACTTCGTCCAGCTACCCCAACCCACTGCAGTTCTTCCCATACTTCACACATTTTCTTAATGAAGAAGGGACATCCTCTACTGCCTCTACTCACAACTATTTTCTTAGGTTGAATCTTACTACTGGCTTTCTTGGGACCCATGGCAGGATATATAATAACTTTTATGCTCAAATGGCCAAAAATCCGACAAAAAACTGTAAAACATTGTGAAAAATTCAGGCAGGATAGTCACTGGTAAACTGAGGCGCGATTGCTGTGCTACCACACACTAGTCGGCCTGTATGCGTATCAACACACTCGTATTCCGATGTAAATTTTCCGAGCAAATCCTGCTCATATTCCGAAAAACTCGTATACAGGGACACTCGTATTCCAAGGTACCACTGTAAATATAAAATGTTTGCCGTGCAGGTAGTTACACTAAAATTGTCTCCGCTTGTGCTTCTCTTCACTCCTTCCCTATCGGATATTCTGGGGGATCAGGCAGCGGTTGCGTTGCATAACCGTTTCTCTGATGCAACATGCCAGGTTGTGTGTCCGTTTGGACATCCTGGAGCTGTCCTGCTTGGGCTTTCGGGGCATTGGCCACTTGGCCATACCCCCCCCCCCCCCCCTCTTCATTCCCAGGTTGGTGTGTTTGCCTTTTTTTCTCCCCCTTCTGCTACCAGCTCCCAAACCTCTTGAGTTTCGGTGTCAGGGTGGGGCTTAGCTAGGGGGAGGCTCGGGTGGCTTCAGGGGCTGCCCCTTCCGATACGACCAGGTGGTCAAGTTTCTTCTTCCCGCTGAGGCTTCAGTCTTTGAGGCTTCAAAGTCTTTTCAGTCGACTCCCTTCTTTGAAGCTTTTTTCATGGACTCCTTTCCTTCTGGGGTGGTGAGCATGGATGAGAACTTTGCCCCTGTGCCTTCAATGACATTTTCTGGGGGAAGGGGTTCGAGTGGAGCTTATGTTTCATTTGACCCTGCTTGGTTCCTTGTACCATCCTTCCCTTTGAGTTTTAGTTGGGTGGGGGGAATTCGTTTCCGGGTGGCTTTGGGTTCATCAGATTTGTCCTTCTAGTGGTTTTCTTCCTCCCAGTTTTTCTCTGCAGAGGTTCAGGCGGCTCTCGGCCCTTTCTTCCTGTGGGATCCGGTTTACGCCTTGGTGATGGCTCCGGCCTCCTTTGAGTTCGGTTTTTCTTCCCCCATTAGGTGTGTTCCAGGGCCCCAGAGTCTTCTTGACTGGCAACGTTTCCTTTCTTTTCTTTTAGGGCTTGGTGAGGCTTTTGTCGTATCTGCACACTTGAGTGGCGGGAGGGTACCACGGTGTTGCAGGTGTTCTTGGGGGTGGGGGCTCTCTTGAGTTTATCAATGAGTGCCTCTTCACCCTGTGCTTCCTCGTAATGTTGGTCTTGTGCAGCTTCATGCTCGGGTTCCCACTCTTTTGGCTGCTTTGATGTCCAGGGACATGCGGACTCGCAGTAACTTGTCTTCTGTCTTGCGATTCTTCGGTCTTTTGGAGCTGTCTTTGGATTGGCTTTCGGAAGATGCAAGGTCGTAGGGTGGGGGGGTCCCCCTTGGCTGCTTCTGCGTCATCTGCCTTACCTACGCTATTTTGCCGATTCTCTGAGAGGCGGTTTCCATGGTTTTCACCTTTGTCTTGCATGTCAACTGGCTGTGTTGGCTCTCTCGTTGAATTTGGCTTGTGCCTTGGATCTCCAGTCTGCTCTGCCAGTTTGTCGTCTTTTGTTTCTGTTGGTGGCTTCGGCTAGTTGCCGGCCTATTTCAGATATGTTTGGTTTTCCCGAGGGGTTGCTCCTGGCCCTCCCGGAAGAGTCCTGCCAGGGCTTGGAACTCGTTTGGTTGGGGTGGGGCCTGTAGTGCCAGTTTTCAGGTTGGTGGCGTCCCTGGTTCCTTCTTCGTCCGATTGCCACAGTGTTTGCTCTGCATAGAAGTGGGGCTCTCGGGGTTCGCGTTGGGCCTTATTCCCTGAGCTGTTCTTGTGATTATAGCCTCCAACACACCCAGGTGCATGAAATAAAAAAAATTAAAAATAAATTTCTCTAATAAAAGTGTATATTTGTGTTACCTGACACGGGAAAAAAATTGTAGGCGACATATTTTGGCTGCATTAGGGCGAGACAGTCTGGGAAAATTGAGGCGTTGACAGAGCAATTGTTGGAGGTGGTCAGTTCTGCCCGAGCTGTCAGGTGTGAGTTGCAGCAAAGATATTATTACCTAATTATTTCAATGTCTCTGATTTTTCTTTTACTTTTTTTTGCAGTACTATTATTCAATTATGTGTAGTGTGATATATTTATATAATAAAATGTGTGATTCATTGCTATACTCAAAATTATGGTGTGCATATTAATGATTCAATTATGTTCATAAAACAATAAGCAAATAGTTTTGCTGTTTTTACACTATATACACAGGATATTTATAATTTTCTGCATGTTTTGTTCACCATAACGAACCACTAAGTTGATATGGTGAGTCAGAACATCGAGGAGAGGCCGCCACAAACCAGCCAGCCAACGCTGCCAACTTCTTTCTCTCAACAACACCTCACTCGGCAACATTCCTCCTCCAACCATCTTGTTTGTGGTGTTATATATATATAAAGTGTGTGTATAGTGTAATATAGGTACAGTATCTACATGTTTTGTTCACCATAACTGTACAACTAAGCTGGTATGGTGAGAGCAGACAATAACAGAGGTTACCTCAGTCAGCTGAAGCTGCCTCACTCGTTCAGGGCCAGACTTGCTAACATTCCTCCTCCAACCAAGCTATTTGTGGTGTTATTACACTATATACACACATTATATAAAAGTACAGTATCTACATGTTTTATTCACCATAACTAAAACTAAGGTGGTATGGTGCCCAAAGAGCTTAGTGGTCACCCTTACACTTATGATGCCACCTCCCTCACCAAAATGGCTCCTCCTAACATAATCCTTTTGCTGTTATTACACTAATACACACTTTATATATATAAGTACTGTATCTACATTTGTGTTCATAGAGAACCACTGAGCTGGTATGGTGAATGCAGACGATATCAGGTGGCCACACAGTCAGCAGATGACGCTACCTCCCTCCCTCAACATTACTCCTCCCACCATATTACACACAGCGCTAATTATCACCACAATCCTGCTATTATCTGAATCCTGGTCATTTTTATCACAGTCAGGGATCTTCTGTAATACTGTACTATCATGGCTAAATAATACCAGTTACATACATATATTTGACATTTTTAGGTGATGCTGTGGTCACAAGCTGAGCAGCAGTGCTGTGAGCTCATGCTGCGTGCGCCAGCCTTGGTTGCTCGCTCAGTACCGAGGCTTTCACACCCGGGAACAGTATCCACAATTTTTTTTTTTTTTTTAATGGTGGCTGTTTACTGGTGCCCTGAGAAAGCTGATGTGAACCCTGTGTAGCTGCAGGACTTAAACCTTACACCGTACTTTAAAAATTATATATAAACTGTGTGCCTTGCAGGTAGACTAAAATTGTATATTTACAATTACACTGGTCAAGAGTTAAATTATCTAATTTTTATTTTACTTTCAGGTAATTCCCATGTTACCACGGGTCCTCTGTGAACATCTATGCTCGTTAAACCCAGGAGAAGATCGTCTGGCATTCTCAGTTATATGGGAACTTCGTCCAAGTGGTGAGGTTGTTGGCGAATGGTTTGGTCGTACTGTTATTCGATCGTGTGTTAAATTGTCATATGAACATGCACAAAGTATGATTGAAAACCCAAATAAAAAGTGGTCTGAGGAAGAGATTCCAAAAGTTACAGGACCTTATAAGTCTAAAGATATTAGCAAAGTGGTCAATGATCTTCAGTCAATAGCAGTAAATCTTAGGAAAAAGAGGTTCCAAGATGGTGCCTTACGATTAGATCAAGTTAAAATTGCATTTAATCTTGATAATGAAACACACATGCCTAATGGCTTCTATGTTTATGAACAAAAGGATAGTAATCGACTGATTGAAGAATTTATGTTGCTTGCAAACATGGCTGTTGCTCACAAGATATTCAATTCACTATCATCCATCTCAGTGTTGAGGCGTCACCCTCCTCCGCTAGAGAATCCTATGTTGTTTGCTGCAAATGCTTTAAAGGAAGCAGGTATTCACTTAGATATTTCTAGTGCAGGGGCACTTAATAAGTCAATTATTCAGTATGCTGGCCAAGATGAATATACTGCCGGAAGGCTGCAAGTTATTACATCCATGTGCAGTAAGCCCATGCAGTTTGCTCGGTATTTTTGCCCAGGTAGTTTTGCAGACTCATCCCAGTACCGGCATTATGCGCTAAACGTACCTCTTTATACTCACTTTACATCTCCAATTCGTCGTTATGCTGACCTGATGGTTCATCGTGTTCTTGCAGCAAGCGTAGATAGTAATAGATACAGACCACCTTCACGGGACTCTGGTACCATTCAGAAAATAGCTGAACATTGCAACGACAGAAAACAGGCATCAAAGATTTTGCAAGAAATGAGTAGTGATCTTTACTTGTCTCTCTTTATCAGACAGGTCAAAGTATTAGAAGAAGAGGGGATGGTCATTGCTATTTTGGATCGTGCTTTTGATGTTCTTGTGCTTCAACTTGGGGTCATCAAGAGAGTGTATACTGACAAACTGCCTCTTGAGGGTATGCAGTATTCCAAAAGTAAAGGAATGGGTTCTTTAACTCTAGTTTGGAAATCTGAGAGTTGTAGTGTGCCTGTGATGCAAGAGATTCGTCTTTTCAGTCTTGTGAAGGTCTCTCTCCAGCCCATGGAAAATGATGCACTGAAGTTTCAAGCTATTCTTTTATGTCCCTCCTAATTTTTTAATATTTTAAATTTGACCTGTGTAATTTAGTGAAGATTTTTGGATCCGTCCGTCCGTCTGAAATTTTGTGATATTCACAATTACTCAACTTTTGTGAGTATGTTCGATCTTTTGTCCACCAGCAAATTTTAATACCTTGTTTGTTTTGGTGTACACAAACTTAGCGTTTTATTTCTAGATACTGTAATGTGAAGATGATTTTGATTTGTCATTTGGACACGTTTTTTTTATCAATTTGCTGAACGGTGATATCTGCTGTCTTTTTATGGAGTAGACATTTTTTAGTCGGTTTTTGATGAGCTATTCCCTCCCTCATGTACTTGTACCTGATAATAAATGTAAAAATGGTTTGGATAATTTTTTATATGAGCTGGATATTGAGTGCAGCCAAAAAAAAACAACCATTGCATATTTTTTAATCGCCCTGTATGGATTACTGTTGTCAGAACAACATATGGTGTACCGTTGAGGCAGAGGTATCGTGGGAAGGAAGGAAGGAAGGAAACTGCAAAATATTGTATATTACAGGTTGAGCATCATATATTCTACATGTAACTTTTAACGACACGACTTGCTGTCGAGACCATGTGCTCGTTGCTTAGGCTAGCTCTTATCAGAAGGTACTTGGCTACCTCGGCTCAAATTGAGGAAAAACTATATATTTTGCATTTATCTCTTGTTATTCTCCCACAGTTTGCTAAAGATGCTGTGTTATGATTGGTATGAGGTGTGTGGATATATAATTTATGGTAATAGCTGGATTTTTATTTTTATTTTCTTAGATGAAAACCTATTATGTGTGTTGTATGAAATTTATCTTTTTGCAACATTTTAATTTAAATTTTTTGGGCTCTTTTTACATAACCAAAATGTGATAATGCAACCTTTTTTTAAATAAAATGGTCATATCACTTGTGTTTCTTTATCCTTAACAGGGAGTTACTTACTACCCTCTACTCTCTTCCTAACCTTCTCTCTTCCTACCCTTCTCTCTTCCTACCCTTCTCTCTTCCTACCCTTCTCTCTTCCTACCCTTCTCTCTTCCTACCCTTCTCTCTTCCTAACCTTCTCTCTTCCTACCCTTCTCTCTTCCTACCCTTCTCTCTTCCTCCCCTTCTCTCTTCCTACCCTTCTCTCTTCCTACCCTTCTCTCTTCCTACCCTTCTCTCTTCCTACCCTTCTCTCTTCCTACCCCCTTCTCTCTTCCTACCCCCTTCTCTCTTCCTACCCCCTTCTCTCTTCCTACCCTCTTCTCTCTTCCTACCCTCTTCTCTCTTCCTACCCTCTTCTCTCTTCCTACCCTCTTCTCTCTTCCTACCCTCTTCTCTCTTCCTACCCTCTTCTCTCTTCCTACCCTCTTCTCTCTTCCTACCCTCTTCTCTCTTCCTACCCTCTTCTCTCTTCCTACCCTCTTCTCTCTTCCTACCCTCTTCTCTCTTCCTACCCTTCTCTCTACCTCCCCCCTCTACCTACCTCTCCTTCCTACACTCCCTCTTTGTACCCCTCTCTTCCTCTTCCTGCCTCCCCCCTCTTCTTGCCCCCCCCTCTTCCTACCCCCCCCTTCTTCCTACCCCCCCCCTCCTTCTTTACACTCCCGTCCCATCTCTCCCTCCAACTATCCCCCCCCCCCCTCTCTAGAAATCCCCATACTTGGGAAGACATGTGGGGAGCTACACTAGTGGAAGCTGTAGACATTTGTTAACACAGCAGGTAAAGGATGACAAAGAGATAAGAGGAGATGCACTACACCTACAGGACCTTGTCTTCACCCACAATGAGGAAGACATTGAGAACTTTGAGCAGGAAATGCTTGGTATTTAACTAGACGTTCGAACTTAAAACAGTACCCGTGTGACACGGTGTCTGGGGAAGGTGAGTGGACTATACCCGTGTGACACGGTGTCTGGGGAAGGTGAGTGGACTATACCCGTGTGACACGGTGTCTGGGGAAGGTGAGTGGACTATACCCGTGTGACACGGTGTCTGGGGAAGGTGAGTGGACTATACCCGTGTGACACGGTGTCTGGGGAAGGTGAGTGGACTATACCCGTGTGACACGGTGTCTGGGGAAGGTGAGTGGACTATACCCGTGTGACACGGTGTCTGGGGAAGGTGAGTGGACTATACCCGTGTGACACGGTGTCTGGGGAAGGTGAGTGGACTATACCCGTGTGTCACGGTGTCTGGGGAAGGTGAGTGGACTATACCCGTGTGACACGGTGTCTGGGAAAGGTGAGTGGACTATACCCGTGTGACACGGTGTCTGGGGAAGGTGAGTGGACTATACCCGTGTGACACGGTGTCTGGGAAAGGTGAGTGGACTATACCCGTGTGACACGGTGTCTGGGGAAGGTGAGTGGACTATACCCGTGTGACACGGTGTCTGGGAAAGGTGAGTGGACTATACCCGTGTGACACGGTGTCTGGGGAAGGTGAGTGGACTATACCCGTGTGACACGGTGTCTGGGAAAGGTGAGTGGACTATACCCGTGTGACACGGTGTCTGGGAAAGGTGAGTGGACTATACCCGTGTGACACGGTGTCTGGGAAAGGTGAGTGGACTATACCCGTGTGACACGGTGTCTGGGAAAGGTGAGTGGACTATACCCGTGTGACACGGTGTCTGGGAAAGGTGAGTGGACTATACCCGTGTGACACGGTGTCTGGGGAAGGTGAGTGGACTATACCCGTGTGACACGGTGTCTGGGAAAGGTGAGTGGACTATACCCGTGTGACACGGTGTCTGGGAAAGGTGAGTGGACTATACCCGTGTGACACGGTGTCTGGGAAAGGTGAGTGGACTATACCCGTGTGACACGGTGTCTGGGAAAGGTGAGTGGACTATACCCGTGTGACACGGTGTCTGGGGAAGGTGAGTGGACTATACCCGTGTGACACGGTGTCTGGGGAAGGAGAGTGGACTATAAAAAAAGGGGGACTGCATGAAAGTAAGTATTTGGGAAGTGTGTAATGGGAGGAACTTAAAGGGAAGACAGTCCAAGAAATTATGGACCTGGTCAATTTGAGATGGAGAGGCAGAAGAGGGGTTCCTACCAACAATATCATCTCCAGTAGGTTTAAGACGGTAGAGGGCCACCGATCATGGCTTCAAGTTCTCTGCGTCTAAGACTTGTGCTATGACTTTTACTCGGAAGCATGTCGTTCTTCGTCCCTCTTTGTCGCTTTATGGTCATCCCCTTGTGTACAGGGATTCCGCAAAGCTCTTGGGGTTAGTCTTTGACACTCGTTTGTCTTGGTCAGCCCATATCTCTTACCTCCGAGTTGAATGCTCTAAGGCCATTAACCTACTTAAGGTTTTGTCCCATACTTCTTGGGGAGCGGATAGGCGCACGCTCCTCTATTTGCACTCCTCTCTCGTCCTGTCTAAACTCGATTATGGTTGCCCTGCTTACTCTTCTGCCTCTCCTCCTACTCTTCGCCGTTTTGATGCTTTGCACCATACTGGGTTGCGTCTCAGCTCTGGTGCCTTTCTTCGACTCCCGCCCTCAGTTTGTTTGTTGACACTGGCTTTCTCTCTCTTCAGGACCGCCGTGATCGCTACTGTCTTCGCTATCTTGCGCGGTCCTTACAGCATCCTTCCTCTCGCCTCTGTCGTGCTTTGACTTTTCCTCCTTCCCCTCCCCGCTCAGCTCGTTGTTGCCGTGTGAGGGCTTAGTGGGCGGCTGCCGGAGTGTGATGCTCCTTGGGACAGTCCTCTGTCCTTTTCTAGCCTTGTGCTCCTGCTGCCGTCCTCTCCAATTCTGCTGGGCACCTTTTCCTTCTGTTTCGTTTTTCTCCCCCCCTCTTCTCCTATCTGCTTGCCGTTTCCTGCCGACCTTTTGCTTGTTCTGGTTCTTCCCTTGGACTTCTTCTCTTTTGACGCCCGGGTGCTTGAGGAGGCATACTCTTGCACCCGTAGAACTGTAGTACCTGACGTCGAGAGCGAGGGGAACCTTTTATTGTCAATCCCCCTTTCGTCCCTGAACCCGATCTCGACGGACTGTCGGTTTCTTAAGGTGGCGTTTGTGGGGCGTATACTCACGACAAAACCACTAGGAGGCCCCGGCAAGATCGGCGATAGCTTCTTGTTGGGTGTCCTGCCTCTAATTGTGGCTCCATGGCGGGTGTGGGGGCACATTCGTGAATGAATTTTTCTTTTCGTAATGATGATGACCCCTGTTTCGGCTGTTTCTGGTTTACCTTCTCAGGCTCGTGGGGTGGGCGACCAAGCCCCCGAGTCAGTCCGTGTTGGAAGACCGGGCTCTAGCCTCCGCTGCATTGGGCCCCGACCTTGCTCCTCCTTTGGCCTCTCTGACTCCTTCCCCTGGCTCCCCTCCCTCCTCTGTGGTTGGGTCGAGCCCCAAGCCCCCAGTGGTGACTACCTCGTCCCCTGGCGCGGCTCCTTCTCTAGTTGTAACTACTGCGCCTTTTAACCCCTCTCTAGGGGTTCTCACCGCCGTCCTCGTCACGGCCGCCCTTGCTCGATTCCTTCCAGTTCTGCTACCTATCAAGCCTTGTTTGGTCCCGCTTCGTGGGCCAAATATTTTGATCTCCTCCCTCTTGATTCTGCGCCTCCTGACGATTTCTCCCTTCAACGACATCTCGTTGATTCCGTGGATGCCTCCATTACTTTCAACCCCACTCGTCTTGGTACACGTGTCGTTGCTGCTCCTCAGGATGCTGCTTCCCGCTTGGCTGCCTTATCCTGCCTTGGCGAGACCCCTGTTCGGGTCTCGAAGAACGCTCAGTTGAATGCCAGTGTTGGCACTATTCTGCTCCCGCCCCATGTTGCGACCGGTGTTCGGGACCTGCGCGACTGCCACGACGATATTCGACATATCCTTGCTGCCCAGGGCCATTCTATTCTCCAGGTGAACACGTTTACTCGTCCCCCTCGTGGTAGTCGCCGTCAACCCCTCCGGGTTGTGAAGATTACCTTTGATGGTAGGACCCTTCCACCCTCTGTCATTCTTGCTGGTGCCAGGTGCTCTGTCCAGGAGTACATTCCTTCTCCTCGGCTCTGCAACAAGTGCTGGAGGTTTGGGCATAGTGCCCTCCGCTGCTCCGGGACTCTCTCTCTCTGTCCTTTGTGTGGTGGCGAAGGTCACTCTAAGTCGGAGTGCACTTCTTCCCAGGCTCGTTGCCTCAACTGCGGTGAGGCCCATCCTACCTTCTCCCGTGCGTGTGTCCATTACAAGCTTGAGGCAGCCGTCCTCAACTTGAAGCACCGGGAGCGTTTATCTTTTCCTGAGGCGAGGCGAGACGCCAGGTTCGCCGGTTCCCGCCTTATGCTAATATCTCTTATGCTCGCGTGTTGCGCTCTTCCTCTCCTCGTCCTTCCCGCCTTCCTCAGACTCTCAACCATTTCCGGGCCTTGGACCCTGATACGCCCACTGCCCCCTCCTCTGTTCCTTTGGGTTCTCTCCCGAAGGATCCACCTCCTGGTCCTCTGTCTAGGGTTCCCCTTCTTTCTACCCGGTCTGTCGTGTCTCCTGTGTCTTCTTCCTCGTCTCCCTCCGTTCCTCCTCCTTCCCATCCTTCCCCTCCGTCTCTTGACTCTCCCCGCCGCCTGTCGGTGCGGGCTGATGTCCATCGCTCTCCAAACGGCCGTCATGTGTGCTCTCGTTCAGCTTCTCCTGTTGAGACGCTAGAATCCGTTGCCCAGTACGTGGTTGCTGGGACACTTGTCTCTTTACGTCAGAAGCGTAAACCTGGCTCCTCTCCTTCCTCCTCCCCGGCGGGTAAGAAGGTTTCGCTTTCTTCCTCGGCCCCTACTTCTGCCTCTCTCGCTCCTTCCCCTCCCATTTCGGTGGTTGCGCCCCCTGTTCCTGCTATGGAGGTTTCTTTAGCCCCCGCTTCCCTCTCGGTTGCTGCCCTTGCTGAGGTACGCTCCCCTCTTTCTACCCCTCCTCTTCCTGCTGCTGTCCTTGACTGCTCCTCTCCGTTGTCTCCTCTTCCTCCTCCTCCGGACTCCGCCCGCCCACCTCTGATCTGTTCTCCCGTTTCCTTCCCTCCGTCCTTGCTCAAAATTACCCATGCCCCCTAACCCTGACTTTGCTGACCCTGATCCCGACCCTGATATTCTTTAACGTGCTCTGTTGCTCTTTCGCCTTTGTTTCTTCCTTGTTCTCTGTTTTTGTCCTTTCTCTTCTCGTCGTTGTCCATTCTTCAATGGAACGTTGGAGGTTATTATGCCAATTTCCTCGAACTCCAACTTCTGATTTCGCGGTTTTCGCCCCTTTGTGTCTGTCTCCAGGAGCCAATGCTTGGTGCTCGTCCTGGTCGTTTTCGTGGCTATTCCTTTCTCTCCTCCCCCCCCCCCAGCCGTTGCTGGGGCTTCTAATTCTTCTGCTCTTTTGATTCGTGCTGATGTTCCCTTTGTTCCTTTACTTTTTCCTTCGCCTCTCCATTGTTCTGCTGCTCGTATCTTTGTGGGGAAATGGTACAGAGTTTGTTCCATTTATCTCCCCCGAGTGTCCCGCTTTCTCTTCCTGATTTGAAACACCTCCTAGACTCCTTGCCGGCGCCTGTGCTCCTGCTGGGTGACTTCAATTGTCGTCATTCTTTTTGGGGTGACGTTCTGACGAATACCCGGGGTCGCCTTCTTGAGCCGTTTCTCCTCTCTTCCCTGTCTTTTCTGAATTCTGGTGAGCCCACTCATTTGGACTCTCGGACTCGCACCCTTTCTTGTCTTGATCTTTCTCTCTGCTCTTCTTCTCTTTACTTAGATTTCACGTGGCAGGTTCTTGATGACCTCCATGGAAGTGATCATTTCCCCATCCTTGTTTCCTTTTTCTCTTTTCGCCCTTCCCTCTCTTTTCCTAGGTGGCAGTTTGCTAAGGCAGACTGGACCCTATTTACCCTCAGTGCTACTCTCTCTGACCTCTCCCTTCTGCCTCTCTCTCGCGCTCTCCTCCTTTTTCATGACACTGTCTTCAACGCTGCCCTCCGCTCTATCCCTTTCTCTTCCTCTCGGGGTCCACAGAAGTGCGTTTCCTGGTGGAATGCGGACTGTGCTCGGGCTGTCCGCTGTAAGAGTGCAGCCTGGAAGAGGCACCGCCGTAGGCAGACGACCGATTCTTTTCTTTTCTTTCGGAAAGCGAGTGAGGTGGCCCATAGGGCCATCCGTACGGCTAAACGTGAATGTTGGGCATCTTATGTCACAACAATTACGTCCGAAACTCCTCTGGCCCAGATCTGGAAGCGTATCCGCAAGATAGCGGGTAAATTCGTTCCCGATGTTTCACCGGTCCTTCACCTCCATGATACTCTTGTGGCGGACCCGTTGCAGGTCGCTTCTGTACTGGGTTCCCACTTTTCTTCTGTTAGCTCTGGTCTTTATCTTCCCCAATCTTTCCTTCTTCGTAAACCTGTCCTCGAGTCTCGTCCTTTAGATTTCTGCACTCATCTTCAGCTTCCCTATAATGATCCCTTCTCTCTCTCTGAACTTCGTTCTGCCACGTCTCAGTATTTACTGAGTCTGTATAATCGGATCTGGGAGTCGTCGTCAGTCCCTGAGGACTGGCTCGATGCCGTTGTCCTCCCTGTTGCAAACCGGGGTCTCTGGGTACTTCCCCTAAGGACTTTCGCCCTATTGCTCTCACAAGTTGTGTCTGCAAACTCTTTGAACGTATGGTTAACGTTCGTCTGATGTGGTTCCTGGAACACCATCACCTCCTCTCCCCTTCTCAATTTGGTTTCCGCAAGTGCCGCAGCACGACAGATGTCCTGGTGAGCTTGGAGGTCTATATTCGTACTGATTTTGCTGCGAAGACCTCCGTTGTTGCCGTCCTTTTTGACCTGGAAAAGGCTTACGACACCATTTGGCGATATCATATTCTATCTCAACTTCATTCTTTTGGCCTTCGTGGTCATCTCCCTCTCTTTCTCCGCAGCTTCCTCTCTCGTCGTTCCTTTCGGGTGCGCCTTGGTACCCGCGCTCTCTGCCTCTTTTCAGCAATACGAAGGTGTGCCCCAGGGTAGTGTTCTGAGCACTACTCTTTTTTCTGGTTGCCCTCAATGGTCTTCTTTCCTCTCTTCCTTCTGGTGTCTTCTCCGCTCTATGTCGATGATTTTACCCTTTGCTGTCAGGGTGATGATTCGCCTCTCCTTCAGCGCCGGCTTCAACTTGCAATTGATGCCGTGTCGTCTTGGGCCACCGATCATGGCTTCAAGTTCTCTACTTCTAAGACTTGTGCCATGACTTTTACACGGAAACGGGTTGTTCTTCGGCCCTCTTTGTCACTTTATGGTCATCCCCTTGAATACAAAGATTCCGCGAAGCTTTTGGGGTTATTCCTTGACACTCGTTTGTCTTGGTCTCCCCATATCTCTTACCTCCGTGTTGAGTGCTCTAAGGCCCTTACCCTCCTTCGGGTCTTGTCCCATACTTCTTGGGGGGCAGATAGGTGCACTCTCCTTGCTTTACATTCCTCTCTTGTCCTGTCTAAGCTCGATTATGGTTGCCCTGCTTACTCGTCTGCTTCTCCTTCTACTCTTCGCCGTCTTGATGCTTTGCACCATACTGGGTTGCGCCTCAGTTCTGGTGCCTTTCGTTCGACTCCCGTCCTTAGCTTGTATGTTGACACTGGCTTCCTGTCTCTCCAGGACCGCCGTGATCGCTACTGTCTTCGCTATCTTGCGCGGTCCTTGCAACATCCTTCCTCTCGCCTCTGTCGTGCTTTAACTTTTACCCCTCCTGCGGTTCCTGTTCCTCTTCACCACCTCCCTCTTTCTGTCCGGTTATCTCGCCTGCAGGATTCTCTTTCCGTTCGTATTTCTGATGTTTCTCCTCGTGTTGTTCCTTCTTTGCCCCCGTGGAGGGTCCCTCTTCCGCGGTTTTGTACATCCTTGACCCGTATCACTAAAGCTTTTACCCCTCCTACGGTTTCTAAAACGCCTTTTCCTCGAGCACTTTTCTTCTCACTCCCGCTCCGTTTCTGTCTTCACCGATGGGTCTAAGTCAGCGGACGGTGTTGGCTACTCTGTTGTTTTTCCTGATCACACTTATATGTGTCGCTTGCCTCCGGAGACTAGCATCTTTACAGCGGAACTTTATGCTATTCTCTATGCTCTTCGTCTCCTACTTTCTCGTTGTCAATCTTCCTTTGTAGTTGTTGTTGACTCTCGTAGTGCCCTCATGGCTCTCGGGTCCTTTAATCCAGTTCATCCAGTGGTTGTCGAGATCCAGCATTGGCTGTTTCTCGTTCACAGTAAATTTAAGTCGGTTGAGTTTTGTTGGGTTCCCAGCCATATTGGTGTGTCTTTAAATGAGCGTGCGGATGCTGCCGCCAAGGAAGCTGTCCGCTCTTGTCCCATCTCTCGTAAGGGTATTCCGTATTCCGACTTTTACCCGGTTATCCATTCCTCAGTCCTTACCCGTTGGCAGGCTTCTTGGTTGTCTGTTACTGGTAACAAGCTACGTACTCTTAAATGTTGTGTTTCCTCGTGGCAGTCCTCCTTCCACCGTAACCGGCGATGGGAAACAGCTCTGGCGAGGTTACGTATTGGCCATACTCGCTTAACCCATGGTCACTTGATGGAGCGCCGCCCTGCTCCTTATTGTCCTAGTTGCATTGTCCCTCTTACGGTTGTGCATGTCCTTCTTGAATGTCCTGACTTCCAGGACGAGCGTATGTCTTGCTTTCCGACCGCCCCTCGCGGTCACCTGTCCCTCGATAGAATTCTTGGTGACTCGGATACTTTTGATATCGTTCGCCTTATGCGTTTTTGTTCTCGTATTGGCATCCTTGGTGATATTTAGCGCCCTCTGATTATTTTGCGTCTTTGATGGTGCTACATAGCCTTCCCGGTTTGGTGCCTTCTTTTGATAATTACTAAGTCGGTTGAGTTTTGTTGGGTTCCCCAGCCATATTGGTGTGTCTTTAAACAAGCGTGCGGATGCTGCCGCCAAGGAAGCTGTCCGCTCTTGTCCCATCTCTCGTAAAGGCATTCCGTATTCCGACTTTTACCCGGTTATCCATTCCTCAGTCCTTACCCGTTGGCAGGCTTCTTGGTTGTCTGTTACTGGTAACAAGCTACGTACTCTTAAATGTTGTGTTTCCTCGTGGCCGTCCTCCTTCCACCGTAACCGGCGGTGGGAAACAGCTCTAGCGAGGTTGCGTATTGGCCATACTCGCTTAACCCATGGTCACTTGATGGAGCGCCGCCCTGCTCCTTATTGTCCTAGTTGCATTGTCCCTCTTACGGTCGTGCATGTCCTTCTTGAATGTCCTGACTTCCAGGACGAGCGTGTGTCTTGCTTTCTGACCGCCCCTCGCGATCACCTGTCCCTCAATAGAATTCTTGGTGACTCGGATACTTTTGATATCGTTCGCCTTATGCGTTTTTGTTCTCGTATTGGCATCCTTGGTGATATTTAGCGCCCTCTGATTATTTTGCGCATTTGATGGTGCTACATAGCCTTCCCGGTTTCGGTGCCTTCTTTTGATAATTACTTACTTACTTTTCCTCCTCCTGTAGCTCCTGTTCCTCTTCGTCTCCCACTTTCTGTCCGGTTATCTCGCTTGCAGGATTCTCTTTCTCTTCATATTTCTAATGTTTCTCCTCATATTGTTCCTTCCTTGCCTCCGTGGAGAGTCCCCCTTCCCAAGTTTTGTACGTCCTTGACTTGTATTACTAATGCCTTTACCCCTCCTACAATTCTGAAAAGCCTCTTCCTTGAGCACTTTTCTTCGCACTCCCACTCTATTTCCATCTTTACCGATGGGTCTAAGTCTGCGGACGGTGTGGGCTACTCTGTTGTTTTTCCTGACCGCACTTATATGTGTCACCTCCCTTCGGAGGCTAGCGTCTTTACGGCGGAACTTTATGCTATTCTCTATGCTCTCCGCCTCTTGCTTTCTCATTCTCATTTCTCCTTTGTGGTTGTCGTTGACTCTCGTAGTGCCCTCATGGCTCTTGGGTCCTTTAATCCTGTCCACCCAGTGGTCATCGAGATTCAGCAATGGCTGTTTCTTATTTCTAGTAAATTTAAATCGGTAGAGTTTTGCTGGGTTCCCAGCCATATTGGTGTTTCTTTCAATGAGTGTGCGGATGCTGCCGCTAAGGACGCTATCCGTTCTTGTCCCATCTTCCGTAAAGGTCTTCCTTATTCCGACTTTTATCCTGTTATTCATTCCTCCATCCTTGCCCGTTGGCAGGGTTGTTGGTCCTCTGTGGTTAGTAACAAGCTACGTACTCTCAAACGTAGTGTGTCCCCGTGGCCTTCCTCCTACCACCGTAACTGGCGGTGGGAAACTGCTTTGGCACGGCTGCGGGTTGGCCATACTCGCTTAACCCACGGTCACTTAATGGAGCACCGCCCTGCTCCTTATTGTCCGAATTGCGTTGTCCCTTTTACAGTCGTGCATATCCTTGTTGAATGTCCTGACTTCCAGGACGAGCGTGTGTCTTGCTTTCCGACCGTCCCTCGCGGTCACTTGTCCCTCGATAGAATTCTAGGTGAATCGGATACTTTTGATATCGTTCGCCTTATGTGTTTTTGTTCTCGTATTGGCTTTCTTGGTGATATTTAGCGCCCTCTTGATTATTTCGCACTTTGATGGTGCTACATAGCCTTCCCGGTTTGGTGCCTTCTTTTGATAATTACCTTACCTTAAGACGGTAGAGTTTTGCTGGGTTCCCAACCATATCAGTCTCTAAATGAGCGTGCAGATGCTGCCGCTAAGGAAGCCATCCGCACTTCTCCCATCTCCCGTAAAGGTATTCCTTATTCCGACTTTTACCCTGTTATTCATTCCTCCATCCTTGCCTGTTGGCAGGGTTGTTGGTCTAATGTTACTGGTAACAAACTGCGTACTCTTGAGATTAGTGTCCCCATTTCCTTCCTACCACCGTAACCGGGGTAGGAAATAGCTCTGGCCAGGTTGAGTATTGGCCATACACGTTTAACTCGGACACTTAATGGAGCGCTGCCCTGCGCCTTATTGTCCAAAACGGCATTGTCCCTCTTACAGTCATGCATATCCTTGTTGAATGTCCTGACTTCCAGGATGAGTGTGTCTCTTGCTTTCTGACTGTCCCTCGTGGTCACTTGTCCCTCGATAGAATTCTTGGTGTTTCATACTTTTGATATCGTTCACCTTGTACATTTCTGTTCTCATATTGGCATCCCTAGTGATATTTAGCACCCAATGATTATTCCGTATTTGATGGTGCTACATTGCCTTCCCGGCTTTGTGCCTTCCTTTGATAATTACTTATTTGCCAACAATAAGAGCCCACTGGAGGGGCTGTTCTTGGTGGATGGTTGAGTGTCCAGGCTGGGGTGAAAGGGAGAAAAGAGCTCTTTGCACCAGTGTTGGCCGTCCTCCTACCACCGTAACCGGCGATGGGAAACAGCTCTGGCGAGGTTGCATATTGGCCATACTTGCTTAACTCTTGGTCACTTGATGGAGTGCCGCCCTGCTCCTTATTGTCGTAATTGCATTGTCCCTCTTACTGTCGTGCATATCCTTGTTGAATGTCCTGACTTCCAGGGACGAGCATGTGTTTTGTTTTTCGACCGCCCCTCGCGGTCACTTGTCTCTCGATAGTATTCTTGGTGACTCGGATACTTTTGATATCGTTCGCCTTATGCGTTTCTGTTCTCGTATTGGCATCCTTGGTGATATTTAGCGCCCTCTGATTATTTTGCGCATTTGATGGTGCTACATAGCCTTCCCGGTTTGGTGCCTTCTTTTTGATAATTACTTACTTGCACCAGTGTTGGAGAACGTACGATGCAGTAGGACCTTCACTGTTAAAACGGGGGAGCATCGCTTGGGACGGCGCACCCCTTCCTGCACTGATCAGCGCTCAGCCTCCCTGGTAGGTGGTATACCTTTGCTCAGAGACCCAGACTTGAAATTAATGCTATATGGACACCGAACTGACTTCTCTTACACAGGCTCACGGGGTGTGCGACCAGCACCCCCCTTCCCCCGAGTCAGCAGGTGATGGAAGATCAGGCTTTGTGTCTGGGCCTTTGAGGAAAACAAGAAAGAGGGCCAACGTAGAAAAAGAACGCAGATAAATGTGACTCATGGTGTTATTGCACACAAAATGCAAGCAAAAGGAATTACCGGAAAAATAGGCAGATGGATCTATAATTTCCTAATAGAACTCAATGTGTAATGGTCAACAAAATAAGATCCGGACCATCAACCGTGAAGAGCTCAAGTCCCTCAGGGTACTGTGCTTGCTCCAGTACTTTTTCTCATCCTCATATCGGACATACACAAAGACACAAGCTATCATCCTTTGCAGACGACACTAGGATTTTTTATGAGAATAGACAACATAGAGAGCACAGCGAACCTCCAATCAGATGTAAATTGGGTCTTTCAATTGGCTACAAAAAATATGGTATTTAATGAAGATAAGTTCCAGCTCATGCGCTACGGAAAAAAATTAATATATAAAAGCAGAAACCACGTACAAAACACAAGTCAAATCATAACAGAATGAAAAAGCAATGTAAAGGATCTGGGTGTACTCATCCGAAGACCTTACCTTTAAAGAACACAATAAAGTAGCCATCATAACTGCAAGAAAATGATAGGTTGGATAACAAGAACTTTTCAAACTAAAGATGCTATACCAATGATGATACTCTTCAAGACGCTAGTGCTCTCTAGAGTGGAGTACTCCTGCACAATGACAGCCCCTTTCAAAGCTGGAGAAATTGCTGACCTGAAGAGCGTGCAAAGATCCTTTACTTTTTTTTTTTTTTTTTTTTTTTTTTTGAGAGAGATATATACAAGAGTTGTTACATTCTTGTACAGCCACTAGTACGCGTAGCGTTTCGGGCAGGTCCCTGGAATACGACCCCGACGAAGAATCGTTTTTACAACCAAGTACCCATTTACTGTTGAGTTAAACAGAGGCTACAGTTAAGGATTTGCGCCCAGTAAATCCTCCCTGGCCAGGATACGAACCCATGACAAAGCGCCCGCAGAACGCCAGGCGAGTGTCTTACCACTACACCACGGAGAATAACGTGATAGATATCAAATAATATACACGTGGAAAGTACTGGAGGGCCAGGTACCAAATGTATACAGTAAAATAACATACTGGAGTGAAAAATATGGAATAAAATACAGAATGGAATCAGTGAAGAGCAGGGTTCCCATAGGCACATTCAGAGAACATTGTATAAACATCAGAGGTCCACGGTTGCTCAAACGCCCAGCGAGCATAAAAAATATTGCCGGAGCAACCGCGGACATCTCAGTTTTCAAGAGAAAACTAGATAGTTTTCTTTAAGGAGTACTGGACCAATTGTGCTTTGGTGGATATGAGGGCCTGCGGGCCACTCCAAGCAACAGCGTGGTGGATCAAACTCGGGCTTGTAGAGTAGAAGAATTCCCAGAACCCCATCAAGCAGGTAGCCCCGGCTATGTTCTACCCAGACCAGGCCTCCTTTGTTGACTCTCCCGACTGACCCTCTCCACTCCCCTCCCACCTCCGTGGCAGGGATGAGCCCCAAGCCCCAGTAGTGACCACCACCTCACCTGGAGTGGCTCCATCTCTCGTTCTTATAACGGCACCTTTGAACACCCCCACCCTTCCTCATATTGGGAAAGCTTGGCGTCGCAACACCTGCACTCCAACACGCACGATTCCTCCCATCTCGTCTACGTTCCAGGATTTGTTTGGTGCAAGTGGACTAAGTATTTTGATCTTTCTCACATTGATCATACACGTCCTGATACATGCATGTATCTCATTCACAACATAAACCTGGTTCCTCTCCATCTTCCTCCCCAGCTGGTAAGAAGGCGTCGGTCCTTCCTCTGCTTTCCACCTCTGCCTCTGTCACTGCATCTCCACGGCGGAGTTGTCTGACCCCGCTATGGAGATTCCCGTGACCCTTGATTCTCCCTCTGATTGCTGTCTTTGATCAAGTGCACTCCACTGTTTCTGTCCTTCCCATTTCCTTGACTGTCCGTCTCTGAGGTCTCCTCCCACTCTGGACTCTGTCATTCTGCCTTTGTCCCCTCCTTGTGCCCCCTCGATTCAGTGATCTTTGTTTGATTTACCTATGCCCCTACACCCTGATTTCACTGAACCTGATCATCTCTAGTATCCTGTGATCATCTTTGACTCCGTTTTTTTTTTCTCCTTTTTTTTTTCTTTCTTCTCTGTTTTATCTATCTGTTATCTATCTGTTTTATCTATCTGTTCTGGTATCTCTGTTTTGGCTGTCTATTATTCAATGGAATATTCGTAGATTTTATGCTAACTTGCATGGACAACTTCTGATCTCTTAGTTTTTGCCGCTTTGTGTATGTCTCCAGGAGCCGATGCTTGGCACTCGTCTTGGTCGCTTCCATGGTTATTCCTTTCTCTCTTCCCCTCTCGCTTTTGTCGGGACCCATAACCCTATTGCTGTCTTGATCTATAATGATAACTGCTTGATACCTGCTTGATGGGGTTCTGGGCGTTCTTCTACTACCCAAGTCCGGTCCGAGGTCAGGCTGACTTGTGAGAGCTTGGTCCGCCAGGCTTGGAGCGGCCCGCAGACCCACATATCCACCACAGCCCGGTTGGTCCGGAACTCCTTGAAGAAAAGTATCTAGTTTTCTCTTGAAGATGTCCACGGTTGGTCCAGCAATACTTTTTATACTCGCTATCTTCTTGAGGTTATCTTGAGATGATTTCGGGGCTTTTAGTGTCCCCGCGGCCCGGTCCTCGACCAGGCCTCCACCCCCAGGAAGCAGCCCGTGACAGCTGACTAACACCCAGGTACCTATTTTACTGCTAGGTAACAGGGGCATAGGGTGAAAGAAAACTCTGCCCATTGTTTCTCGCCGGTGCCTGGGATCGAACCCAGGTCCACAGGATCACAAGTCCCGCGTGCTGTCCGCTCGGCCGACCGGCTCCGGCTAGGAGGATGTTGAACAACCGTGGACCTCTGATGTTTATGCAGTGTTCTTTGATAGTGCCTATGACACCCCCATAGGTATCCCATGATATTCCCTTAATTTTTTCAGTCTTGCATTCACTCCTCTGTTGTCTGTATCTATGTGTAAATGGTACACAATCTGTTCCATTTATCTTCTCTCAAATGTTCCGCTTTCTCTTCTAGATTCTAGACATGTTGGACTCTACTTGAACCTGGGCTCTTTTTGGGTGATTTTAGCTGTCAGCAAGCCCTCTGGGGTGGTGATCTGATGAATACCCATGGCTGCTTCCTTGAACCTCTGGTCATCTCTTCTTTGTCTCTTTTAAATTCTGGTGAGCTAACCCATGGTGATGCATGCACTCCCACTATTTCCTGTCTTGCTCTTTCTGTTCTTTTATTTATCTAGAGCTCACCTGGAGGGTTCCTGATGACCTCCATAAGTGACCATGTCCCCATCCTCGTATCCTTTTCGTTTCACCTCCCCCTCTCCTGTCCTAAGTGGCGGTTTGATGAGGCTGACTGGTATCTATTCATCCTCCATGCTTCTCTTTCTGATCTCTCTGATCTGCCTCTCACTCAAGCTGTCCTCCTTTTGCATGACGCTTTATTCGACACTGCCCTTTACTCTATTCCCAGTTCTACCTCCCGGGGCACATGGAAGTGCATTCCCTGGTGGAATTCTGACTGCTCGGGCTGTCTGCTATAAGTGTGCAACCTGGAAAAGACACCGACACTGATACACCTGATTCTTTTACAGTATTTTGTTTCAGAAAGCGAGTGTGTGGCTCATAGGGCCATCCGTATGGCTAAGTGTGAGAGCTGGAAATATTATGTCTCCATCCTTACGTTTGACATCCCTCTCCCTCAGATCTGGAAGAAAATTCGCAAGATAGTGGATAAGTTTGTTACATATATTTCACCTATCCTTCACCTCTTTGGTTGTGTTGTAGTGGATCTCCGACAGCACAGGATTCCACCTGTGCTGCCCTGTGCTGTGGAGGTAAGGACTCTCCTTCTCTCCAACGGCAGCTGTAACTTGGCAATTGATGCCGTGTCGTCCTGGGCCACCAGAAATGGTTTTCAAATTCTCTTCAACTAAGACATGTGCTATGACTTTTACTCTGAAGCAGGTCATTTTCCACCCCCCTTTGTTGCTCTACGGTAGTCCTCCCTTCTATATCAATTTTCTGCTAAAGTTTTTGGGTTAATCTTTGACACTCGTCTGGGTCGCCCCGTATATCATACCTCCGAGTTGAAAACTCTAAAGCCCTTACCTTACTTAGTCTTGTCCTATACTTCCCAGGAAGCTGATAGATGCACGCTCTTCTACTTGCACTCTTCTCTTGTACTATCTAAACTGGATTATGACTGCCTTGCCTTTCCTTCGGTCATTGACCGTCTTGATGTTCTGCACCATGCTAAGTTGCGCCTCAACTTGGGTGTCTTGTTTGTCCCCTATCCAGAGCTTGTATGTTGAAACGGATGTCTTGTCGCTCCAGGATCGTCGAGATCATTATGCCTTCATTACCTCACAAGGTCTCTGCAACATCATTCTTCCCGTTTTTGCCTCTCCAGTGGGCCCTGTTCCATTTTATTACCTTCCCTTATCTGTTTGGATGTCTCACTTACAAGCCTCTTTTTCAGTATGAGTTGGCAATGTCTCTCATCATGTCGTTCCGTCCTTACCTTCCTGGCAGGTTGCACTTGTGAGGTTCTGCAGGGCTTTAACCCGTGTTATAATGGCTTCTTTCCCTCCACTTGCTCTAAAATGCCTTTTCCTTTCAACATTTGTCTTTGCATTTGTATTCCGTTGCTCTCTTCATGGATGGGAACAAGTCTTGCCAATGGTGCTGGATACTCTGCTGTCTTTCCAGACCAAACCTATATGTGCCGCCTACCTCTGGAGGCTGGCACCTTCCAGCTGAACTGTATGTTATCTTGTATGCTCTTCGTCGATTACTTTCTGTCATCAGCACTCCTTTGTCATAGTGGTCGACTCTCGTAGTGCTCTCATGGCTTTGGAATCATTTAACCCTATACATCCTGTAGGAGTAGAAATCCAGCAATAGCTGGTTCTTATCCCTAGTAGATTTAAGCAGGTGGAATTTTGCTGGGTTCCCCGGAATATTGGTATTTCCTTAAATGAGCGGGCATTCACTGCTGCTGAGGAGCTATCCGCACGGGTCCTATTTCCCGATAAGGCGTTCCCTATTCTGATTTCTACCCAGTCATTTATTCCTCGGTCCATGCTCGTTGACAGGGTCGTTGGTCTTGTATTACTGGTAACAAACTGCGTTCTCTTAAGAGTTTTGTGTTTCCATGGATCTCCTCCTACCACCGTAACCGGCGGTGGGAAATGGCTCTGGCGTGGTTACATATTAAACATACACGTTTAACTCACCGGTACTTAATGGAGCGCCGCCCTGCTCTTTATTGTCCAGACTGCATTGTCACTCTTATGGTCGTGCATATCCTTGTTGAATGTCCTGACTTCCAGGACGTGTGTGTGTGTGTACTCACCTAGTTGTACTCACCTAGTTGTGTTTGCAGAGCTTGAGCTCTGGCTCTTTGGTCCCGCCTCTCAACCTCTCAACCGATGTACAGATTCCTGAGCCTACTGGGCTCTGTCATATCTACATTTGAAACTGTGTATGGAGTCAGCCTCCACCACATAACTTCCTAGTGCATTCCATTTACTAACTACTCTGACACTGAAAAAGTTCTTTTTAATGTCTCCGTGGCTCTTTTGGGTACTCAGCTTCCACCTGTATCCCCTTGTGCGTGTGCCACCTGTGTTAAATAATCCATCCTTGTCCACCTGTCAATTCCCCTGAGAATTTTGTATTTGGTGATCATGTCTCCGCTAGCTCTTCTGTCTTCAGCGACGTGAGGTGCAGTTCACATAGTCTGTCTCCATAACTCATGCCTCTTAGTTCTGGGACTAACCTAGTGGCATATGTTACGGACCCGAGTCCATCGTCGGAGCACGGAGTAGTGACAACAACGCCATCTGTGAGTCCGCTCCCGAAACCCCCTCCAAATGGACGACGCCATCTAGTGATGACGAGAGACGCCGGCAATACGTGCTGGATTCCCGTCTTAATTGGCTCGTGGAATAGCCCGCTGCTGACCTCTGGTGAGGTGGCGCTTGGACAGTGAACGCCATCTATGGAGCGAAGAGGTGGACGTTTGTGTCTAAGCTTGTAAGTGAGGTTCCCTAGAGCGTCCCAGTATTAATGACGTATCTGATTGCAGAGTCGACCTGGGACTGCTGTGTTGGACGATGGAGCAGTCTACCCAAGGCAGCTAAGGTCTCCTCGCCAGTCTGCTTTGAAGAAGCTGTGAGCCACCCCCGGACGAACTCTGCTGAGTGTGTGATTGCCTGCCTGAGAAGTGACAGTAACGGGATTCGCCGTATACGGGGCTGGCTGGTGGAAGAGACCACCCACTGAGGTGCCGACTGAGGAGGGTGATCAGCGCGTCACAAAAGGCTCCTGCCTAGGGGTCGCAACCCTAGTATTAGTCGTGGTGTGGCCTGACAGCGAGGCTGACTAGTACCTGCCAGCTATGGGCTGGATTGTGGTTGTAGGCCATCATGACGAGGCACCCAGTGGGACTGTAATTTTGCTGGCCTGTGGCCAGGGTAGATTCGTCATAGTCATAGTAGATTCATCGTGGGCCACGGAAGAAGGAACCAGGGCTACCCAGAGTGAGCATCATTGAGCATCCAGTGTCTTCGGAGGAAGACGCAACTGTACATAAGTGTAGTAATAATCCCCGTGTGCGACTGTTATTTATTTATATATGGTGGTGGTAAATATATCAGAAGAACTGGAACATTTGTATCTCTCCCCCTTTAATTTAACTTGCGTTACGGAACACACCCCTTGAAAGCCTCTACTAACTTGGGGCCGGATTCCCAAACTCTACTACCATCAGAGAAGAATCCGGTTGCGTCCCAGTAGGGCCGTAACAGCATACCTCTGAACTTTTTCCAGCTTCGTCTTGTGCTTGACTAGGTACGGACTCCATGCTGGGGCCGCATACTCCAGGATTGACCTTACATATGTGGTATACAAGGTTCTGAAGGATTCCTTACAGATTTCTGAAAGCAGTTCTGATGTTAGCCAGCCTCGCATAGGCCGCTGATATTATTCTTTTGATGAGGGCTTCAGGAGAAAGGTTTGTCGTGATATCAACTCCCAGATCTTTCTCTCTGTCCGTTTGTGAAGGACTTCATCTCCCATTCGGTATCCAGTGACCGGCCTCCTAGTTTCATCACTTTACATTTACTTAGGTTGAACTTTAGTAGCCATTTGTTGGACCATTCCTTCAGTTTGTCTAGGTCATCTTGTAGCCTCATACTATCCTCCTCTGTCCTGATCCTCCTCATAATTTTCGCGTCATCAGCAAACATCGAGAGGAACGAGTCAATTCCTTCTGGAAGATCATTTACGTATATCGGAAACAGTATAGGTCCAAGGACTGATCCCTGTGGGACTCCACTGGTGACTCCCCGCCACTCCGAGACTTCACCTCTCACGGTGACTCGCTGTGTCCTGTTGCTTAGGTACTCTCTTATCCAGTGGAGTACCTTCCCTTTCACTCCTGCCTGCATCTCCAGTTTGTGCACTAGTCTTTTATGTGGTACTGTGTCAAAAGCTTTCTGGCAGTCCAGAAATATGCAGTCTGCCCAGCTCTCTCTCTCTTGCCTGATTTTTGTTGCCTGGTCATAGAACTCAATTAATCCTGTTAGGCATGATTTGCCATCTCTGAACCCATGTTGATGTTGTGTTACAAAGTTCTTTTGCTCCAGATGTTCCACTAGCTTTTTTCGCACAATCTTTTCCATCATCTTGCATGGAATGCAAGTTAGGGACACTGGCCTGTAGTTCAGTGCCTCCTGCCTATCACCCTTCTTGTATAATGGGACTACATTGGCCGTCTTCCAAATTTTTGGCAGTTCGCCTGTTACCAGTGACTTGTTGTACACTAAGGAGAGTGGTAGGCACAGAGCCTTTGCTCCTTCCTTAAGGATCCATGGTGAGATTCCATCCGGGCCTATAGCCTTTGTCACGTCCAAATCTAGCAGATGCTTCCTCACCTCCCCACTGGTAATCTCAAACTCCTCTAGTGGTGTCTGGGTTGGTGTTCCCTCCCTTATCTCTGGAACTTCCCCTTGCTCTGAGGTGAAGACTTCCTGGAATTTCTTATTGAGTTCCTCACACACTTCCTTGTCGTTTGTAGGGAATCTTTCTGCCCCTATCCTCAGTTTCATTACCTGTTCCTTCACTGTTGTTTTCCTCCTGATGTGGCTATGCAGCAGTTTGGGTTGAGTCTTTGCCTTGCTCGCTATGTCATTTTCATATTGCTTCTCTACCTCTCTTCTCACCCTGACGTATTCATTCCTGGCGCTCTGGTATCTTTCTCTGCTCTCTAGTGTTCTGTTGTTTCTATAGTTTCTCCATGCCCTTTTACTTAGCTGCTTTGCTAGCTTGCAACTCTGATTAAACCATGGGTTTCTTATTTCCATTTCCTTTTTTCCTTTTGGACTGGGACGAACTTGTCTGCTGCCTCCTTACACTTCTGTGTGATGCAGTCCATCATGTCTTGAAACCGTCTTTCCTCTGAGCTCTGTTTCCCAAGCTATTTCAGTTAGGAATTTTCTCATCTCCTCATAGTTCCCTTCCGGAATGCCGGCCTCTTGTTTTCTGGTCCCTTCCTTGAGTACATTAACCCTTCATCGACCAGATATTCAAACAGTACACTGTGATCACTCATACCCACGGGGGCTTCAAGACCGGTTTCCCTTATGTCTGAATCGTTCAGAGTGAATACTAGGTCGAGTCTTGCTGGTTCATCATTGCCTCTCATTCTCGTGGGACCCTTGACATGCTGACTTAAAAAGTTTCTAGTCGTCACCTCTAGCAGTTTCGCTCTCCATGTTTCCTCACCTCCACCTACGAGGGGCCTCGTAGCCTGGTGGATAGCGCGCAGAACTCGTAATTCTGTGGCGCGGGTTCGATTCCCGCACGAGGCAGAAACAAATGGGCAAAGTTTTCTTTCACCGTGAATGCCCCTGTTACCTAGCAGTAAATAGGTACCTGGGAGTTAGTCAGCTGTCACGGGCTGCTTCCTGGGGGTGGAGGCCTGGTCGAGGACCGGGCTGTGGGGACACTAAAGCCCCGAAATCATCTCAAGATAATCTCAAGAAATCCATATGGTTCTCTCCATATGTGAGTGTGAGTGTGTGTGTGTGTGTGTGTGTGTGTGTGAGTGTATGTGTGTGTGAGTGTGTGTGAGTGTGTGTGAGTGTGTGTGAGTGTGTGTGAGTGTGTGTGTGTTGCTTCCCGACCGTCCCTCGCGGTCAATTGTCCCTCGATATAATTCTTGGTGACTCGGAGACCTTTGAAGTTACACGCCTTATGTGCTTTTGCTCTTGTATTGGAATCCTTAGTAATGTTTAGCGTCTTTTGAATATCCTGCGACTTTGATGGTGCTACCTAGTCCCTCTGGCTTGTTCCTTGTTTTGATAATTACTTACTTTACCAACAATAAGATAAAAAGAAGTAGGAGAGAATATAATGACCCATGGATCAACAGACAGTGCCAAGAAACATAAGCGAAAAGCAGGAGGGAGTCGAGGAAATATAGAGGAGAAACGGGAACAGATGCAACAGGGCTAGGAATGAATGCATAAATTTAAAAAAGATTGTCTAAAAGAAACAATAAAAATTATATTGCTTCCGAAGCCAAGAAACGACTAAAACTCCTACATAACCACATAAGGAGAATGATCGTGAATGATCAAGTGACCAGGTTACACAACAGGGGAGGCGAGTATATAGGAAATGAGGAAATTTGTGAGGAACTCAATGCCAGCTTCCATGGAGTGGTCACAACTGAGCCGGAACACCTTCCTGTGCTAGAATAGGAAGTAATTCCTTGACAGGAGACTCAAATATTGAGGTAACGACAAAGGAAGGAAGGAAACAGCTAGATGAAACTAAAGCAATTGGAACGGCAAACATCACCATGGATGAAAGGTTGAAAGAAGCAGCACAGGCCCTCAGCCTACCTCTAGCACAGATCTTTAATGAGTCATTTACAAATGGGGGGGAAGGCAAATGTGGTGTTAATCTATAAGAAAGGAGATAAAGAAGAGCCACTTAACTACAGACCAGTTTCACTCACAAGCATCCCTTGCAAAGTACTCGAAAGAATAATAAGGTTAAGACTTAACCCTATAATAATATAATAATATAATAACCTTAATAATAAGGTTCAAGACACGCCTTAAAATAATTAGGTATTGAAGCAAAGATCAACACGGCTTTAGGGAAGGGAAATGATGCCTGACGAACCTACTTGAGTTCTATGATAAGATAATGAAAGAAAGATATGACGGAGAAGGCTGGGCAAAATACATATTTCTGGACTTTCATAAATCCTTTAATACAGTACTGCACAGGAGATTACTATACAAACTTGAGAGGCAGGCAGGTGTAAGCAGGATAGTATTAATATCGGTAAGGAATTACTAAGTAGACTGGAGTCAGAGTGTGACAGCAAGTGGCAAGAAGTAGGACTGACGTAGGGTAACAAGTGGAGTACCGCAAGGATCGGTGCTGGGGTCCATATTATTCTCATTCATGTAACTGACTTGTCTACAGGATTCGAGTCTTATATGACAAGGTTTGCAAATGATGCAAAACTAATGAGAAGAATTCCCCCTCCCCTTCCGGCCCGTTGGCGTCGTGAGGGGGCTTGGTGGACGGCTGCCGGAGTGTGATGCTCCGTTGGGCAGTCCTCTGACCTTTTCTGGCCTTGCACTCCTGCTGCTGTCTTCTCCAATTGTGCCGGATCGCTTTTCCTTTTCCTTATGTTTCGTTTTTCTCCCCCCTCTTCTCCTATCTGCTTGTCGTTTCCTGCCGACCTTTTGCTTGTTTTGGATTATTTCTTTGGACTTCTTCTATTTTGACGCCCGGGTGCTTGAGGAGGCATACTCTTGCACCCGTAGAACTGTAGTACCCGACGTCTCGAGCGAGGGGAACCTTTTATTGTCAATCCCCCTTTCGTCGCTGAACCCGATCTCGACGGACTGACGGTTCTTAAGGTGGCGTTTGTGGGGCGTATACTCACGACGCACCCCTAGGGGGCCCCAGCATGATCGGCGATAGCTTCCTGTTGGGTGTCCTGCCTCTAATTGTGGCTCCATGGTGGGTATGGGGGCACATTCGTGGGGGAATTTGTCACTTTTCGTCTCTATGTCGTTGAATGTTTCCGTTGTACCCTCTCAGGCTCGTGGGGTGGGCGACCAAGCCCCCGAGTCGGCCTGTATTGGAAGACCAGGCTCTGTAGCTCCCGCTGCGTTGGGCCCCGACCTTGCTCCTCCTTTGACCGTCCTGACTTCTTCCCCCAGCTCCCCTCCCTCCTCTGAGGTTGGGTCGAGCCTCCAGCCCCCAGTGGTGACCACTTCGTCCCCTGGTGTGGCTAAGTCTTTCGTTGTGACTACTGCGCCTTTTGACCCCTCTCTCTCTAGGGGTTCTCAACGCCGTTCGCGCCCCAACCGCACTCGCTCGATTCCTTCCCGTGCTGGTGCGTATCAGGCCTTGTTTGGTCCTGCTTCATGGGCCAAATACTTTGATCTCCTCCCTCTTGATTCTGCGCCTCCTGACGATTTCTCCCTCCATCGGCATCTTGTAGATTCCGTGGATGCGTGTGTTACTTTCAACCCCACTCGTCTCGGTACACGTGTCGTTGCTGCTCCTTCTCAGGATGCGGCTTCCCGCTTGGCTGCCTTATCTTGCCTTGGCGAGATCCCTGTTCGGGTCTCCAAGAACGTTCAGATGAATTCCAGTGTTGGCACTATTCTCCTCCCACCCCATGTTGCAACCGGTGTTCGGAATCTGCAGGATTGCCACGATGATATTCGGCATATCCTTGATGCCCAAGGCCATTCTGTCCTCCAGGTTGACTCGTTTACTCGTCCCCCTCGTGGTCGTCGCCGTCAACCCCTTCGCGTTGTGAAGATCACCTTTGATGGTAGGACCCTTCCATCCTCTGTCATTCTTGCTGGTGCTAGGTGCTCTGTCCAGGAGTATATTCCTTCTCCTCGACTTTGTAATAAGTGCTGGAGGTTTGGGCATGGTGCCCTCCGCTGCTCGGGGACTGTCTCTCTCTGTCCTTTGTGTGGGAGTGCAGGTCACTCTAAGTCGGAGTGCACTTCTCCCCAAGCTCGCTGCCTCAACTGCGGTGAGGCCCATCCTACGTTCTCCCGTGCCTGTGTCCATTACAAGCTTGAGGCGGCCGTCCTTAACCTGAAGTACCGGGAGCGTTTGTCTTTTCCTGAGGCGAGGCGCCAGGTTCGCCGGCTCCCGCCTTATACTAACATCTCTTATGCTCGCGTGTTGCGCTCTTCCTCTCCTCGTCCTTCCCCCCTTCCTCAGACTCTCAACCGTTTCCGGGCCTTGGACCCTGATACGCCCACTGCCCCCTCCTCTGTTCCTTTGAGTTCTTTCCCGAGGGGTCCCCCTCCTGGTCCTCTGTCTGGGGTTCCCCTTCTTTCAACCCGGTCTGTCATGTCTCCTGTGTCTTCTTCCTCGTCCCCCTCCGATCCTCCTTCCCATCCTCTTCCTCCATCTATCGGCTCTCCCCGCCGCCTGTCGGTGCAGGCGGATGTCCATCGCTCTCCTAACGGCCGTCGTGTGTGCTCTCGTTCGGCTTCTCCTGTTGAGACACTGGAATCCGTTGCCCGGTACGTAGTTGCTGGGACACCTGTCTCTTTAAGTCAGAAGCGTAAGCCTGGCTCCTCTCCTTCCTCTTCCCCGGCGGGTAAGAAGGCTTCGCTTTCTTCCTTAGCTCCTACTTCTGGCTCTGTTGCTCCTTCCCCTCCCGTTTCAGTGGTTGCGCCCCCTGTTCCTGCTATGGAGGTTTCTTTGGCCCCTGCTTCCCTTTCGGTTGCTGCTCTTGCTGGGGTGCGCTCCCCTCTTTCTACTGCTGTCCTTGACTGCTCCTCTCCGTTGTCTCCTCCTCCGGACCCCGCCCGCCCACCTCTGATCTGTTCTCCCGTTTCCTTCCCTCCGTCTTTGCTCAGTTTACCCATGCCCCCGAACCCTGACTTTGCTGACCCTGATCCCGACCCTGATATTCTTTAACGTGCTCTGTTGCTCTTTCGCCTTTGTTTCTTCCTTGTTCTCTGTTTTTGTCCTTTCTCTTCTCGTCGTTGTCCATTCTTCAATGGAACGTTCGAGGTTATTACGCCAATTTCCTCGAACTCCAACTTCTGATTTCGCGGTTTTCGCCCCTTTGTGTCTGTCTCCAGGAGCCAATGCTTGGTGCTCGTCCTGGTCGTTTTCGTGGCTATTCCTTTCTCTCCCCCCCCCCCCCTAGCCATTGCTAGGGCTTCTAATTCTTCTGCTCTCTTGATTCGTGCAGATGTTCCCTTTGTTCCTTTACTTTTTCCTTCGCCTCTCCATTGTTCTGCTGCTCGTATCTTTGTGGGGAAATGGTACACAGTTTGTTCCATTTATCTCCCCCCGAGTGTCCCGCTCTCTCTTCCTGCTTTGAAACACCTCCTAGACTCCTTGCCGGAGCCTGTGCTCCTGCTGGGTGACTTCAATTGTCGTCATTCTCTTTGGGGTGACGTTCTGACGAATACCCGGGGTCGCCTCCTTGAGCCGTTTCTCCTATCTTCTTCCCTGTCTCTTCTGAATTCTGGTGAGCCCACTCATTTGGACTCTCGGACTCGCACCCTTTCTTGTCTTGATCTTTCTCTCTGCTCTTCTTCTCTTTACTTAGATTTCACGTGGCAGGTTCTTGATGACCTCCATGGAAGTGATCATTTCCCCATCCTTGTTTCCTTTTTCTCTTTCGCCCTTCCCTCTCTTTCCCTAGGTGGCAGTTTGCTAAGGCAGACTGGACCCTATTTACCCTCAGTGCTGCTCTCTCTGACCTCTCCCTTCTGCCTCTCTCTCGCGCTCTCCTCCTTTTTCATGACACTGTCTTCAACGCTGCCCTCCGCTCTATTCCTCGCTCTTCCTCTCGGGGTCCACGGAAGTGCGTTCCCTGGTGGAATGCGGACTGTGCTCGGGCTGTCCGCTGTAAGCGTGCAGCCTGGAAGAGGCACCGCCGTAGGCAGACGACCGATTCTTTTCTTTTCTTTCGGAAAGCGAGTGCGGTGGCCCGTAGGGCCATCCGTACGGCTAAACGTGAATGTTGGGCATCTTATGTCTCAACAATTACGTCCGAAACCCCTCTGGCCCAGATCTGGAAGCGTATCCGCAAGATAGCGGGTAAGTTCGTTCCCGATGTTTCACCGGTCCTTCACCTCCATGATACTCTTGTGGCGGACCCGTTGCAGGTCGCTTCCGAACTGGGTTCCCACTTTTCTTCTGTTAGCTCTGGTCTTCATCTTCCCCAATCTTTCCTTCTTCGTAAACCTGTCCTTGAGTCTCGTCCTTTAGATTTCTGCACTCATCTTCAGCTTCCCTATAATGATCCCTTCTCTCTCTCTGAACTTCGTTCTGCCCTGGCCCTCTGCGGTTCTACGGCGGCGGGCTCCGATGGTATTCATTATGAGATGCTTCGCCATCTCCCTCCGAGCACGTCTCAGTATTTACTGAGTCTGTATAATCGGATCTGGGAGTCGTCGTCAGTCCCTGAGGACTGGCTCGATGCCGTTGTCCTCCCTGTTCGCAAACCGGGGTCTCTGGGTACTTCCCCTAAGGACTTTCGCCCTATTGCTCTCACGAGTTGTGTCTGCAAACTCTTTGAACGTATGGTTAACGTTCGTCTGATGTGGTTCCTGGAACACCATCACCTCCTCTCCCCTTCTCAATTTGGTTTCCGCAAGTGCCGCAGCACGACAGATGTCCTGGTGAACTTGGAGGTCTATATTCGTACTGCTTTTGCTGCGAAGACCTCCGTTGTTGCCGTCCTTTTTGACCTGGAAAAGGCTTACGACACCACTTGGCGTTATCATATCCTATCTCAACTTCATTCTTTTGGCCTTCGTGGTCATCTCCCTCTCTTTCTTCGCAGCTTCCTCTCTCGTCGTTCCTTTCGGGTGCGCCTTGGTACCGCTCTCTCTCCCTCTTTTCAGCAATACGAAGGTGTGCCCCAGGGTAGTGTTCTGAGCACTACTCTTTTTCTGGTTGCCCTCAATGGTCTTCTTTCCTCTCTTCCTTCTGGTGTCTTCTCCGCTCTCTATGTCGATGATCTTACCCTTTGTTGTCAGGGTGATGATTCGCCTCTCCTTCAACGCCGGCTTCAACTTGCAATTGATGCCGTGTCGTCTTGGGCCACTGATCATGGCTTCAAGTTCTCTACTTCTAAGACTTGTGCCATGACATTTACGCGGAAACAGGTTGTTCTTCGTCCCTCTTTGTCACTTTATGGTCATCCCCTTGAATACAAAGATTCCGCGAAGCTTTTGGGGTTATTCCTTGACACTCGTTTGTCTTGGTCTCCCCATATCTCTTACCTCCGTGTTGAGTGCTCTAAGGCCCTTACCCTCCTTCGGGTCTTGTCCCATACTTCTTGGGGGGCAGATAGGCGCACTCTCCTTGCTTTACATTCCTCTCTCGTCCTGTCTAAGCTCGATTATGGTTGCCCTGCTTACTCGTCTGCTTCTCCTTCTACTCTTCGCCGTCTTGATGCTTTGCACCATACTGGGTTGCGCCTCAGTTCTGGTGCCTTTCGTTCGACTCCCGTCCTTAGCTTGTATGTTGACACTGGCTTCCTGTCTCTCCAGGACCGCCGTGATCGCTACTGTCTTCGCTATCTTGCGCGGTCCTTGCAACATCCTTCCTCTCGCCTCTGTCGTGCTTTAACTTTTACCCCTCCTGCGGTTTCTGTTCCTCTTCACCACCTCCCTCTTTCTGTCCGGTTATCTCGCCTGCAGGATTCTCTTTCCGTTCGTATTTCTGATGTTTCTCCTCGTGTTGTTCCTTCTTTGCCCCCGTGGAGGGTCCCTCTTCCGCGGTTTTGTACATCCTTGACCCGTATCACTAAAGCTTTTACCCCTCCTACGGTTCTAAAACGCCTTTTCCTCGAGCACTTTTCTTCTCACTCCCGCTCCGTTTCTGTCTTCACCGATGGGTCTAAGTCAGCGGACGGTGTTGGCTACTCTGTTGTTTTTCCTGATCGCACTTATATGTGTCGCTTGCCTCCGGAGACTAGCATCTTTACAGCGGAACTTTATGCTATTCTCTATGCTCTTCGTCTCCTACTTTCTCGTTGTCAGTCTTCCTTTGTAGTTGTTGTTGACTCTCGTAGTGCCCTCATGGCTCTCGGGTCCTTTAATCCAGTTCATCCAGTGGTTGTCGAGATCCAGCATTGGCTGTTTCTCGTTCACAGTAAATTTAAGTCGGTTGAGTTTTGTTGGGTTCCCAGCCATATTGGTGTGTCTTTAAATGAGCGTGCGGATGCTGCCGCCAAGGAAGCTGTCCGCTCTTGTCCCATCTCTCGTAAGGGCATTCCGTATTCCGACTTTTACCCAGTTATCCATTCCTCAGTCCTTACTCGTTGGCAGGCTTCTTGGTTGTCTGTTACTGGTAACAAGCTACGTACTCTTAAATGTTGTGTTTCCTCGTGGCAGTCCTCCTTCCACCGTAACCGGCGGTGGGAAACAGCTCTGGCGAGGTTGCGTATTGGCCATACTCGCTTAACCCATGGTCACTTGATGGAGCGCCGCCCTGCTCCTTATTGTCCTAGTTGCATTGTCCCTCTTACGGTCGTGCATGTCCTTCTTGAATGTCCTGACTTCCAGGACGAGCGTATGTCTTGCTTTCCGACCGCCCCTCGCGGTCACCTGTCCCTAGATAGAATTCTTGGTGACTCGGATACTTTTGATATCGTTCGCCTTATGCGTTTTTGTTCTCGTATTGGCATCCTTGGTGATATTTAGCGCCCTCTGATTATTTTGCGTCTTTGATGGTGCTACATAGCCTTACCGGTTTGGTGCCTTCTTTTGATAATTACTTACTTACTTAATGAGAAGAATTGTGACAGATGAGGATTGTAATATTCTCGAAGAGGCTTAAACAAGCTGCAGAGTTCGTCCAAGAAATGGCGGCTAAAGTTCAACACAGGCAAGTGTAAGGTGATGGAAATGGGAACAGGAGCCAGATTGAAAGGTCAGTACACAGTGAAGGGAAACTATGTGAGGTTATGTGGATAAGAATAATTTATTTAATTTCTAGCTAGTGGACTGTATAACAGGTACAGTATTACCAACCAAATCTTGCACACAATTTCCACACTGGGTGTTAGTTATAAGTAGAATTCTGATAGAGCAGGATTTGTAACTTTTAATTAAATATAAGTCAAATGTTAATGTGTGCTCACTTAATTAACTTGTGTAATTTCCCTTCACTATCTGAATACGAGTGCAGATAACCGTAGTGTCAAGTGTTGTGTTCTGTATTTCAAAGTTTCGTTGTTATAGGTTTGGGTTACAACGATGGGTGTATAATGTATAGAGATATGCACATATTTCCATAGGGGAACATAGTTAAACAAACAATTATCAGGATTAAGAAAGAGACATTGAGTTTCATAAGTTTATTGGCATGACAACACAATAAGGAGTCTTTGCAGAGGATTGATGAAACAATCAGAGTTGTTTAGAACGGATCTCAACTTAATTTGAATAGTGCTGGAGGGACCATTATATGTCAAAAACTCCTCACAAAACATTGTATTAAATAGAACTATTCTTTCATAAATAGTGGATAGTCTTAGTTCCTTCCTCACGTTCATAATTCTGACAGTTCTAGGACATCCCAGGATGATGGCATCCCTGTGTACTACATCTAGGCCTCGTAACTGTCTAAGAGATAAATTAACAAAATGAAATGTAGAATAATCACAACAGATCAATATAAAAAAAGCAATATCAAAACTATGAGCATATTTTATGTTAATGACGAATCCTTTGATCACAAGAGTTGTGAGATGTTTTAAGTCGCCCAAGAAGCTTGTTGCGAAGGTTACTGATGAGATTTGTATCATGGACCTCGATTCCAAAATGTTGATAAGACTCACACGTCTCCAGCAGAGCGCCGGCCGGGCGTGCCGAGGCAGACTAGGCTATATATTACTAGGCTATAACCTTAAGGTTTCTTATGGGCTGTCACTGGTCAGTGACCGGGCCGCACGTGTTGATACACGACGTCATTAATCCGCTCTGCAGACTTGTCGTGTTGCGCAGTGTAGGGGATTAACTGCTCACATTTATTACATCATGTGAAAATCAATAGGGGCCGTAATGAGGATTCGAACCTATGCTCTGGGACTCCCAAGCAAATGCCTTAGATGACTAGGCCACGACATGATCAATAGGATTATAACCTGGGATTTAAATGAATCATCTAGAGTTGCTGAGGCTTCCACTGATGCTGAACCAGGATCTCACACACTCCTCTCACGCACTCTGGCTCTATCCTCCAGTAACTCTAACTCTTCCTCTTCAGTGCACAGAGACATCACATTAACGTATCAATGAGAAAATCAGTAGATTATCCGTCAAGCTGTGATCAACAGTAGACACTCACTGACTTGTTGCTGCTGACTTGTTGCTGCTGACTTGTTGCTGCTGACTTGTTGCTGCTGACTTGTTGCTGCTGACTTGTTGCTGCTGACTTGTTGCTGCTGATTTGTTGCTGCTGACTTGTTGCTGCTGACTTGTTGCTGCTGACTTGTTGCTGCTGACTTGTTGCTGCTGACTTGTTGCTGACTGACTTGTTGCTGCTGACTTCTTGCTGCTGACTTGTTGCTGCTGACTTGTTGAGTTTTCCGGCGCGACAACATAAAGGTACTCTTGCTACCCAACGTAATCTTGGTACATCTTGTACCCTTGGTAGTTCTTGTCACTCCTGTAGCTCCTGGTACCTGTGGTACTCCTCACACTTATTGTACTGCTTGTGCTCATGGTGGTGGGGTGGTTGTGGTGGTATACAGGTGGTTGTGGTGGTGTACAGGTGGTTGTGGTGGTGTACAGGTGGTTGTGGTGGTCTACAGGTGGTTGTGGTGGTGTACAGGTGGTTGTGGTAGTCTACAGGTGGTTGTGGTGGTGTACAGGTGGTTGTGGTAGTCTACAGGTGGTTGTGGTAGTCTACAGGTGGTTGTGGTGGTGTACAGGTGGTTGTGGTGGTCTACAGGTGGTTGTGGTGGTGTACAGGTGGTTGTGGTGGTCTACAGGTGGTTGTGGTGGTGTACAGGTGGTTGTGGTGGTGTACAGGTGGTTGTGGTGGTGTACAGGTGGTTGTGGTGGTGTACAGGTGGTTGTGGTGGTGTACAGGTGGTTGTGGTGGTGTACAGGTGGTTGTGGTGGTGTACAGGTGGTTGTGGTGGTGTACAGGTGGTTGTGGTGGTCTACAGGTGGTTGTGTTGGTGTACAGGTGGTTGTGGTAGTCTACAGGTGGTTGTGGTGGTCTACAGGTGGTTGTGGTAGTCTACAGGTGGTTGTGGTGGTCTACAGGTGGTTGTGGTAGTCTACAGGTGGTTGTGGTGGTCTACAGGTGGTTGTGGTGGTCTACAGGTGGTTGTGGTGGTCTACAGGTGGTTGTGGTGGTCTACAGGTGGTTGTGGTAGTCTACAGGTGGTTGTGGTGGTCTACAGGTGGTTGTGGTGGTGTACAGGTGGTTGTGGTGGTGTACAGGTGGTTGTGGTGGTGTACAGGTGGTTGTGGTGGTGTACAGGTGGTTGTGGTGGTGAACAGGTGGTTGTGGTGGTGTACAGGTGGTTGTGGTGGTGTACAGGTGGTTGTGGTAGTCTACAGGTGGTTGTGGTAGTCTACAGGTGGTTGTGGTAGTCTACAGGTGGTTGTGGTAGTCTACAGGTGGTTGTGGTAGTCTACAGGTGGTTGTGGTAGTCTACAGGTGGTTGTGGTAGTCTACAGGTGGTTGTGGTAGTCTACAGGTGGTTGTGGTAGTCTACAGGTGGTTGTGGTGGTCTACAGGTGGTTGTGGTGGTCTACAGGTGGTTGTGGTGGTGTACAGGTGGTTGTGGTGGTCTACAGGTGGTTGTGGTGGTCTGCAGGTGGTTGTGGTGGTCTACAGGTGGTTGTGGTAGTCTACAGGTGGTTGTGGTAGTCTACAGGTGGTTGTGGTAGTCTACAGGTGGCTGTGGTGGTCTACAGGTGGTTGTGGTGGTCTACAGGTGGTTGTGGTGGTGTACAGGTGGTTGTGGTGGTCTACAGATGGTTGTGGTGGTCTACAGGTGGTTGTGGTGGTATACAGGTGGTTGTGGTAGTCTACAGGTGGTTGTGGTGGTGTACAGGTGGTTGTGGTGGTCTACAGGTGGTTGTGGTGGTCTACAGGTGGTTGTGGTGGTATACAGGTGGTTGTGGTAGTCTACAGGTGGTTGTGGTAGTCTACAGGTGGTTGTGGTGGTATACAGGTGGTTGTGGTGGTATACAGGTGGTTGTGGTAGTCTACAGGTGGTTGTGGTGGTATACAGGTGGTTGTGGTAGTCTACAGGTGGTTGTGGTAGTCTACAGGTGGTGGGTGACATAACTGCCACTCTGCGACATATCATCATTCCCCACCAGCTGGAGGGACGAGGCTGTGTTCGCCTTCACGCCGGGATGCCTGTGAAAAGTCAAAAATTATAATATAGATATTTCATAGAAACGACAATTCAGAAATAATGTCTGCCTGTGCCAAGCTGGAGGCCAGACGCCTGGGGCTAGCCTCACCCAAATTTGCAGGTCAGTGTAGGCTTAGGTAAAATGCTTTAAGAAGTTTATAATTAAATTATCATTTTATGAGGTCGAGTTAAATCTTCTGTTATCCTTGTATCTGTCAATTATTTTAGTGTTTGTTAGGATATCTTTGATGATGATCTGGTTGTGTGTAGAGACCATATGTTACTAGATGTGGTCTTGCTGTTTGTGCATTCTCAATCTCCATGAATTTTTTTGTTATGTCTTGCCCATGTACTGAGATCGTTTGGGCTAGCAGCCCCCAAGTGGACACGTGAAGGTGTAGGTGATATTAGTCTTTTTCAAGGCATTTTGCTTCAAGTCATCACCACAAGACCTGCCTGAGTCATCACCACAAGACCTGCCTGAGTCATCACCACAAGACCTGCCTGAGTCATCACTACAAGACCTGCCTGAGTCATCACTACAAGACCTGCCTGAGTCATCACCACAAGACCTGCCTGAGTCATCACCACAAGACCTGCCTGAGTCATCACCACAAGACCTGCCTGAGTCATCACCACAAGACCTGCCTGAGTCATCACCACAAGACCTGCCTGAGTCATCACCACAAGACCTGCCTGAGTCATCACTACAAGACCTGCCTGAGTCATCACCACAAGACCTGCCTGAGTCATCACCACAAGACCTGCCTGAGTCATCACCACAAGACCTGCCTGAGTCATCACTACAAGACCTGCCTGAGTCATCACTACAAGACCTGCCTGAGTCATCACCACAAGACCTGCCTGAGTCATCACCACAAGACCTGCCTGAGTCATCACCACAAGACCTGCCTGAGTCATCACTACAAGACCTGCCTGAGTCATCACTACAAGACCTGCCTGAGTCATCACCACAAGACCTGCCTGAGTCATCACCACAAGACCTGCCTGAGTCATCACCACAAGACCTGCCTGAGTCATCACCACAAGACCTGCCTGAGTCATCACCACAAGACCTGCCTGAGTCATCACTACAAGACCTGCCTGAGTCATCACCACAAGACCTGCCTGAGTCATCACCACAAGACCTGCCTGAGTCATCACTACAAGACCTGCTCGAGTCATCACCACAAGACCTGCCTGAGTCATCACCACAAGACCTGAATGAGTCATCACCACAAGACCTGCTCGAGTCATCACCACAAGACCTGCCTGAGTCATCACCACAAGACCTGCCTGAGTCATCACCACAAGACCTGCTCGAGTCATCACCACAAGACCTGCCTGAGTCATCACCACAAGACCTGCCTGAGTCATCACCACAAGACCTGCTCGAGTCATCACCACAAGACCTGCCTGAGTCATCACTACAAGACCTGCTCGAGTCATCACCACAAGACCTGCCCGAGTCATCACCACAAGACCTGCCTGAGTCATCACTACAAGACCTGCCCGAGTCATCACCACAAGACCTGCCTGAGTCATCACCACAAGACCTGCCCGAGTCATCACCACAAGACCTGCCTGAGTCATCACCACAAGACCTGCCTGAGTCATCACTACAAGACCTGCCTGAGTCATCACCACACGACCTGCCTGTGTCATCACTACAAGACCTGCTCGAGTCATCACCACAAGACCTGCCCGAGTCATCACCACAAGACCTGCCTGAGTCATCACTACAAGACCTGCCCGAGTCATCACCACAAGACCTGCCTGAGTCATCACCACAAGACCTGCCCGAGTCATCACCACAAGACCTGCCTGAGTCATCACCACAAGACCTGCCTGAGTCATCACTACAAGACCTGCCCGAGTCATCACCACAAGACCTGCTCGAGTCATCACTACAAGACCTGCTCGAGTCATCACCACAAGACCTGCCTGAGTCATCACTACAAGACCTGTCTGAGTCATCACTACAAGACCTGTCTGAGTCATCACTACAAGACCTGCCTGACTCATCACCACAAGACCTGCCTGAGTCATCACTACAAGACCTGCCTGAGTCATCACTACAAGACCTGCCTGAGTCATCACCACAAGACTGCCTGAGTCATCACTACAAGACCTGTCTGAGTCATCACTACAAGACCTGCTCGAGTCATCACCACAAGACCTGCCTGAGTCATCACTAAAAGACCTGCCTGAGTCATCACTACAAGATCTGTCTGAGTCATCACTACAAGACCTGCCTGAGTCATCACCACAAGACCTGCCTGAGTCATCACCACAAGACTGCCTGAGTCATCACCACAAGACCTGCCTGAGTCATCACCACAAGACCTGCCTGAGTCATCACCACAAGACCTGCCTGAGTCATCACCACAAGACCTGCCTGAGTCATCACCACAAGACCTGCCTGAGTCATCACCACAAGACCTGGCTGAGTCATCACCACAAGACCTGCCTGAGTCATCACCACAAGACCTGCCTGAGTCATCACTACAAGACCTGCCTGAGTCATCACTACAAGACCTGCTCGAGTCATCACCACAAGACCTGCCTGAGTCATCACCACAAGACCTGCCTGAGTCATCACTACAAGACCTGCCTGAGTCATCACTACAAGACCTGTCTGAGTCATCACCACAAGACCTGCCTGAGTCATCACCACAAGACCTGCCTGAGTCATCACCACAAGACTGCCTGAGTCATCACCACAAGACCTGCCTGAGTCATCACTACAAGACCTGCCTGAGTCATCACTACAAGACCTGCCTGAGTCATCACCACAAGACCTGCCTGAGTCATCACCACAAGACCTGCCTGAGTCATCACCACAAGACCTGCCTGAGTCATCACCACAAGACCTGCCTGAGTCATCACCACAAGACCTGCCTGAGTCATCACCACAAGACCTGCCTGAGTCATCACCACAAGACCTGCCTGAGTCATCACCACAAGACCTGCCTGAGTCATCACCACAAGACCTGCCTGAGTCATCACCACAAGACCTGCCTGAGTCATCACCACAAGACCTGCCTGAGTCATCACCACAAGACCTGCCTGAGTCATCACTACAAGACCTGCCTGAGTCATCACTACAAGACCTGCTCGAGTCATCACCACAAGACCTGCCTGAGTCATCACTACAAGACCTGCCTGAGTCATCACCACAAGACCTGCCTGAGTCATCACTACAAGACCTGCTCGAGTTATCACTACAAGACCTGCTCGAGTCATCACTACAAGACCTGCTCGAGTCATCACCACAAAACCTGCCTGAGTCATCACTACAAGACCTGCCTGAGTCATCACTACAAGACCTGCCTGAGTCATCACTACAAGACCTGCTCGAGTCATCACCACAAGACCTGCCTGAGTCATCACCACAAGACCTGCCTGAGTCATCACTACAAGACCTGCCTGAGTCATCACCACAAGACCTGCCTGAGTCATCACTACAAGACCTGCCTGAGTCATCACCACAAGACCTGCCTGAGTCATCACTACAAGACCTGCCTGAGTCATCACTACAAGACCTGCCTGAGTCATCACCACAAGACCTGTCTGAGTCATCACCACAATACCTGCCTGAGTCATCACCACAAGACTGCCTGAGTCATCACCACAAGACCTGCCTGAGTCATCACTACAAGACCTGCCTGAGTCATCACTACAAGACCTGCCTGAGTCATCACCACAAGACCTGCCTGAGTCATCACCACAAGACCTGCATGAGTCATCACCACAAGACCTGCCTGAGTCATCACCACAAGACCTGCCTGAGTCATCACCACAAGACCTGCCTGAGTCATCACCACAAGACCTGCCTGAGTCATCACCACAAGACCTGCCTGAGTCATCACCACAAGACCTGCCTGAGTCATCACCACAAGACCTGCCTGATTCATCACTACAAGACCTGCCTGAGTCATCACTACAAGACCTGCTCGAGTCATCACCACAAGACCTGCCTGAGTCATCACCACAAGACCTGCCTGAGTCATCACTACAAGACCTGCCTGAGTCATCACCACAAGACCTGCCTGAGTCATCACTACAAGACCTGCCTGAGTCATCACTACAAGACCTGCTCGAGTCATCACCACAAGACCTGCCTGAGTCATCACCACAAGACCTGCCTGAGTCATCATTACAAGACCTGCCTGAGTCATCACCACAAGACCTGCCTGAGTCATCACTACAAGACCTGCCTGAGTCATCACCACAAGACTGCCTGAGTCATCACTACACAACTCGAGTCTCTCTCACAGGTCTTACATGGGAGTATTTTTTTCTGTCACTGACAGAATCCCTGACACACACACACACACACACACACACACACACACACACACACACACACACACAGTCGTTGGTCGTCAGTCGTGGTGGATGGTCGTTGGTTGGGAAGCTCCTGGGAACTAGTGAAGTAGGAGGGATAATCAGGCTACTTCGAAGTGAAAAAGGGTTTACAAGTAAATGAAAAACTCAGAAATTGACTCAAACCATAAGGAAGTGAAGAAAGAAAGTAGACATAGCATAATTGAAAATAAGTGTTGAACACATTGTGGCAGTATGAAGTAGTGGAGCAGACCTCACGCTCCTGACCGTGACCTCACCAGCCTCAATCTGTGACGAACCGTGACCTCACCCCGGCCCTTATCCTAGTTACACCATGCGGAGAGACGCCTGGAGACTCACTCGTCTATATTGTGTATAGCAGATCGTGTAAGGTAATTGGAATGCCTGTTGGCTAAGGTTGTTTATTGCAATGACGAAATCAGGAAGGGCGTCTAGGTTAAGCAGTAGTATAAATGAAGAAGAGGATCGGTTTGTGGTTTGATAGGGAAATTTGTTGAGAGGAGGAATGTTTGGATAGAGGATCTAATCCAGGGGATTAAAAGTGAGATCTTTAAACAAATACAGGACGAGGTTGAGAGACAAAAACAAGAGCTTCTGGACTATATTCAGGGAGAAATTAGGAAGAGTAGGGAAGCATGGGGAAGTAAATGTATTCGGCTTGCAAATTAATTAGGCAGAACTAACAGCATGGCTAGTGGGAGGGAATTAGTGGGGGATGGAGTAGGGAGTGTGGGAGGGATGAGACGGGGGTATCCAGGGGAGGGGCGGCCAGCATGAGAGTGCATCACTGAGAAGGCGGTCAATTATCCTCCTTAGATTATTCGAATCCAGGGCATCATTGAGGCATGAAAGGATAGAGATGGAAAAATTTGAATTACACGAGATTTTGAGGTGTAATAGAGCCAAGATGGCAAGAAATGAGGTGGAAATCAACTGCCGGGTTGGACCTTACAACTGTAACAAGAATCGACCTGTCCTGGTACAGTTCTCTAACAAAGAGGTCGTGGATTACATACTGCAACACTAACATTTACTCCGAGGTAGCAGAAACTATTACAACGTGTTTATTGATAGATATATGACAAGAGATGAACAGATAGCTCACAGGGCGAGCCGACCTGCACGCCACAGGAACCCTAACCAACCCACAACTCCTTCCCAAGTCACACCCTCCCCAAATCAGCCCTCCCATCCCTCGCCCATGCTTCTCTCCCCAAAAACTCTTCCCTGTCCCTTCTGACCCCCTTTGCATTCAATTCCATCTGCTTCATTTCACCTTCCAATGACCCCCTCATCCCCTCAACCCCCACAACCTGCCCAGCCCTCACCCCTCCTCTGCTGTGGGGAATTTCCCAACAAGTATTTCTGAGTATTGTTATTAGATAATTAAATAAATTTTAAGAGTGGACTGTATTAATTTTGGTTACTTGTCGGGTGTTTCCACTTCCACAAAATTTTGGGAGGTAGACTTAATAATGCTAAATCTACCTGGTAATTTAAATATACATGGAAATTATAATAGAATGAGTTAAATCAATTAGTTAGTAGACTAAACTATTACTGATTAGTTATGCGATAACTTCAGCTTAGCTGGTTTGAAGTTTTCCTTCTAGACTAGCAAGAACACGAGAGTAGTCATCAGGTGGGTTATGTAATAAATGTTGACGTCGTGGCCACTGCATACTGTGCTCCAGCCCTGAACTTCAACGTCTTGAAACCGGTAGAATACTCTCGTCCCCAACGTAGATCTGCTGGGGAATTACAATGTACTAATTTGCAACAGCATACTATATTGACATTATAACATAGGAAATGATACCTAATGAAATTGAGAAAGGCTTACTGTTTTTTTTGTTAATCATGCCTCGTAACCTGATTGGAATTCTAATGTTAAGAGCTCAAAACAAGAGAAATAATTGATACAACCGGGACACGTCCTTTTGTGCTTGGAGAATGCGATCGCTTCATACGTGGTAAATCGTTCAACGGCACGATTCTACTGCTCAATTTGCAACTCTGAGGGGCACAATTCTGTGCTTTGTAAGCACAAATATGGAGTCTATCTGGAGAGCATGATGGAACATCCGCCGCTCACGCCAGGTGCTGCTCAACTCCGTTGTGTGGCGCGGCCTCCCCCCACCCCCTCTCATCAGCTGGTAGTCATGGCACGATTTTTCGGTGCAAATTTATGAATGAAAGGAGGTAAATGCTAATTTATATATGAATTTATTATTTTCAATTACTATAAACATTGCTTAAACTCTATCTAACATAGCAATCGCAAATGAAAGCAGATTGAAGACTGAGTTTGTGTCAAGTGCTCAAGTGCTCGGCAAAAGAATAGTCACCGCAGACTTGTGGCGGCTGATGCAATCACCCTTAGCATGTTCTAAAACTTCTAACCTCTCAATAATTAGAATATTTGTATGGTTAGTTAAATTAGTATCTTGACACAACGTATTTTATCTTATTGTGTCAAAGGTTAGTATTTGGGGTGACGGAAATTTCCGACATCCGCCCAACTTCTCCCATATGACCCGTTTCCCTTTCGATCCCCTCACCTCTTCCTCCAACTCCCTCTTCCCCCCATTCTGCCCCAATGACAACACCTACCCTTGAGTCCCCCTCCTGACTAATACAACCTCTCTCCCACTCTCACTACCCATGCTCCATTCTCCCCTCTTCCCCCCACCCCACTATCCTTCGCCCCTCCAACCTCTCAAACTCTGTCTGACTCTCAGCCTCACACTACCTCTCAACCCCCCTATGGCTTTCAAACCCTCCCTAATTTTCAGACCCAGTATGCCCTTTCTACCCCAGACATACCTACCCAGACCTTCCTACCCCAGACCTTCCTACCTACCTTCCTAGATGCCCAGACCCCATTCGCCCCCAGGCACCCCCCCCCCCCCAGACCCCATTCGCCTCCCAGATCTCCAGAGAAAGGGTGAACTCTGGTACCAGAGTTTCCAAGAAGAGTCTCAAGGTTTGGTACATCAATGTTGATGGGGTACCAAATAAAGCAGAAGAGATAAAAGAAAGAGATAGTGAGGCAGATCCTGACATAGTTACAATAGTGGAAACTAAAATAAATGACATGATCTCGGGTGCAATCTTTCCGGAGATTGCATCCGAAGTGATAGGAAACCAGGTGATAAGAAAAAAAAAGACAGAGACTGGGAGGGGGAGTGGCACTCCTAATAAAGTAGAAATGGAAGTTTGAAGACCTGGAAAATCGGGGTACCGATGAGAGCACAAGCTCCATACATGGAACTCTGACAGTAGATGGGAGGAAGATTGTGATCTTAGTAATCTATAATCCCCCACCAAACAATAGAAGACCCCAGGCAGGAGTATGATGACAATAACAAGGCATTTATAAATGAACTGCAGAAGGCAGCAACATTAGGTCACAGAATAAGAGCGAAACTGCTGGTCATGGGTGACCTAAATCATGGAAAGGTAAACTGGGAATTAAGGAATCCCCATGGCGGAGCAAAGTTAGTAGATGTTATAGACATTAATTTCCTAACACAACATGTGAAGGAAGACACAAAGGAAAGAGGAGGGGATACACCGAGCCTATTAGACCTGATTTTTACCCAAAACGTAGAAGACATCGATAATTTGGAACATGAAATACCTCTAGGGGCCAGAGCCATTGTGTCCTAGTCTTTGACTACATGATGGAACTCAAACTTGTGACCAAGTGACAAGAGGTCTGGGAAAGGAGAGTTGACTACAGGAAAGGGGATTTTTTTGTTATTATTTTCTACTACAAACGTGGCCACACATTTACAATACTAAGCAGCATATATACATATTCTTCTGTCCCCCATGGACAGGGTGAGAGATCTGTTAAACATATAGTTCAGGGATTTATTGAACAACCAACCACAGAAGGTGATTGTAGTGCTTTTAAAAATGCTAATCTAACCTACAGACATAAATACATAGATATACAGAGTTGCGTCTACCTTACATAAAGTGGTTATCTTGAGATGATTTCGGGGCTTAGCGTCCCCGTGGCCCGGTCCTCGACCAGGCCTCCTCTTTGTTACACACCCCCAGGAAGCAGCCCGTAGCAGCTGTCTAACTTCCAGGTACCTATTTACTGCTAGGTAACAGAGGCATTAGGGTGAAAGAAACATTTTGCCCATTTGTCTCCGCCTCCAACGGGGATCAAACCCGGAACCTCAGGACTTCGAATCTGAAGCGCTGTCCACTCAGCTGTCAAGCGGTCTATGTGTTCTTGATGCTTCTATATTGGTTCGGAGTCTTGAAGTGGGTCCACTTCAAGAATGGGTCAAGACAGTCTTAATTCAAGATAGCATTAATCTACAGTAGGTCCACTTCAAGACTCCGAACCAATATAGAAGCATCAAAAGGAAGTATGGGCCAATTGGCCCTCTGCAGTTACTTCCTTTCTTATGCTCTCTTATCCAATTAATACCCATTGTTTCGTGTTCTGTCTTCCATTTGTCACAAATTTGTTCACCTCATCCAAAACGGTTGCACCATATCATCTCACCCAAGTGCGGGTATATGAGACGGATAAGCTGTTCAGTGTCAGCATAAGTATAATTCTGTTTAGTGTTTTGAGGTTACAGTTGTGTGTGTAAACTAAAGTCTTTGAAAATGTAATAAGTTATTACGAAACGCGTTCAAGCGTCGTGTCAGACTAGAAATAAAAATGAATTTTGGAGAATTGATTTTTTAATTACCATCGACAGTAAAAAGAAACATAAAAAATATTGAGAAAATTCGTGTTAGAATTATTAATCTCACTTTTTCGGTCATATTTAACAACTATATATATATATATATATATATATATATATATATATATATATATATATATATATATATATATATATATATATATATATATATATATATACTAATGACCCTACCAACCGCTTCCTGCCTGTTGAAGTGGGTAAGGAGAATAGAAACAAAAGGACAACACTCCTTTACCTTCAGATTGACAAGTCTACATGCCTGTGTGTAATGTCTGCGAACTGTCTTTGATCTGTTGGAAGAACTGACATAGGTCACACACACACATATACCTGTTGGGTTAATGTGTGGTTTTGAAAACACGAGTCTGAGAGAGAGAGAGAAGGGGAGATGGGGCTGGTGGACAGCTGATGCCAGTCACGGCGCGTGTCTGCCCAATCCCCTCCCCCACTCCATGCCTCCCCAAATTATTTTTCCCACGACTCCCTAACCTAACCTTCCACATACTCTATCTGGTCTCCTAGGCCCTGTGTTCCCATGTGCTGCCTGCAAGTTTAACTCTAAATTATACCATGCTTAACCTCACTAAGCATGCTCACCTGTATAACTCTACGCTCCCAATACATACACTTTAACATATTCGCCTTTACTTACACACCTGCACACATGCTACACACCTACACACATGCTCACATACTCCCCCTAACCTAACCATACTCCACATTTAAACACACGAGGACGTGGAACGTCCCAGGAAGACGTCCGCAAAAGGGGGCACCTCTCACCCCTAGAGACGGATCGCCCCGCCTACCTCAACAGGTGCCACCACTACTCTGCACCATTCCCACACACACAATAATAATACGAGTTACTATGTTACACTAGAGAATAAATATTGGTCAAGTGACAGTCCAAGTGGAAAAGAGAGAGGTGGAGGCAATTAGAAACCTGCAGAGACCCGTCTCTACTTACGAGTAGATACCCGTAGTTCTTACCTGTAGAGACCTGTAGTTCTTACCTGTAGACCCGTAGTTCTTACCTGTAGAGGCAGTAGTGCTGTATAAAGAACATTATGTCGAAGAGAACAGAGACGAGCCCCAATCCCAGCTTGGCTGGATCCGTCAGTACAGAGAACCAGTCATCTGGGGAACACGCGGTCAAGTTAACAGGCTACAGTAAGTACAGCAGAACACGTCTTATAAATTACATGTACAGTTAGGAAGTAATATAATGCATGCCACTGTAACAGGCTACAGTGCGTTACAATAGTGCAAAAGGCTACGATACAGTAAGATAATGTATGGTAACACCGCAACAAGTTACAGTACAGCGAGAACACATAATAGAGCAAGACTGTAGCATGATACATTATGGTACAGCAGAACATAATACAACAATACCTTATAATAAACTGTAACTCACCATAATACAATAAGACTTATCGGATTTTGTTCAATACAAAAAATATAATGCTCCAAGAGAGTGAAAGAGGCCGCAGTCTAACTTAATACAGATACAGTCTACATTACACTAGAATATAATACAACAGAAAATAATGCAATGCAACACTTTATTGCATGAAATACGAAATGCAGTTTAAAAAAAGTAAAACTCACAACACATCTCACAAACTCACAACTCATAACATCTCCTCAGAATGAGGATCGTGTTGGATAAATTTACTCTCGTTGTTTTCAAGCAAATTTGAGGCGGTAGACTGATAAATATTACATTATATACCTTATCTTTTATAAGATATCTGATACTCTTCCACACATGAGGACACACAAGGCACTGGAGATCTCTAAGCTGGATCAAATGGTTATCATACAGGAAAATATACATGCAGTAAAGGCACAATGGAACAGTGACAAGTGGAGTGCCGCGGGGCTCTGTCTTCGGACCTGTATTGTTCACTGTTTACGTAAATGGTTTAAATACAAGAATTAACAGTAACATTAGTAAATTTGGCGCTGACAAAATATCGGGGAGCAATTTAGAGGAAAATAAAACGATGGACGAGGACTTGAACTGTCTTTCAAAATAGTCTGAAATCTGGCCGAAGCAGTTCAGTGATGACATGAGAAGGGATCTTTGGAAAAGACGATAGTGGTACAGATATCAGCTAAGCAACAGTGAAACGAATTTGACGGTCATGATTAATGTCACTATAAACCTGGGCAAAATAAGGAATAAATGTTCCGAATAAAGCTAATAGAATACCAGCATTCATAGCAGAAACGTTTGTTATAAACACGTTAAAACTACCCGTTATCATAAGAATGTAAGAATAAGGGAAACTACAGTAGGCTTGTTGGCCAACATTTTGCACGCCTATATGCCAGTTTGGGCACCAGTTGTAGGACGGATTAAGTTATCATGCGAGGCTACAGAGTCACGTAGGAACCTTCCTTATGAAGAGTAACTTTAAACACAAGTGAATATATTTTCTCTTGATAGACGTAAAGTAAAAGGATACAATCCAAATACAGTATACACATGGAATAAATGTTTTAAAAAGTAATATAGACATAGGGTTCTACAAATATCAACCTGATTTGGATCACAAAATTTGCAAAATTTAGGTTAAGCGAAGAAAAAAAAAATAGGCAAATATTGGTTGAAAAATAAGGATGAAGATTTCTGGAACACGTTTCCACGCCATCATAAAGCACGCTCACTACAACGTTTCCAACAGAGACTGCATTAACAAACAGGAGGCTGCAAACAAACAAACAGTAGTTGCTTTACACACAGGATACACACACGAGCTGGATGAGTTACACATAGTGGTGTGTACACAGCTAATCTGGTATGTTTGTTGGGTCACAGTGTACAGTTGGATGAGTATCGTACAGTGTGGAATGTACATGTCACCTGGTGTGTTTGTGAGGGGTAACATTACACAACTGGATGAGAGACATACCGTAGTTGCCAGCCAGCAGGAACATCTGCAGAAGGCTGAGTGATCCTCCAGTGAAGTCAAGGATCACTTGCCAGATGCTCCATCCCTCCGTGTTCTGCTGGCGGTAATTTTCCCACAGCTGTGAGGGAGAGACAAGTGTGAGGGAGAAAGAAAGGGGTGATGCACATCAAGGAGCAAGCAAGGCAGCCAAGAAACCTACAACCCTCAGGCACATCTCTTCCCACCCATATATGATGGACAAGTCTACTCCCATCATGCGCCACTCTCTTGGACTGCCTGTCTCTAGCATTTATCAGAATTAAGGATAATGTGGAGTACCAATAGGAGAAACCTCACTTCTAGTCTGGTTGGACTGGTCAGTACAGCAAAACTTTCAACACCTGAGACATGTTGGTGGCTTTACCGTTACGTATAAAGACAATGTTCCCTAGACTTTCCTTGTGGGTTCAATATTGAGATAACCAGAAGTTGGCAATTACAATACAAGGTGTACTCCAATCAACAACCACAGTGAGAGACTGCTAACACTGAGACACTGCTAACACTGGGAGACACTGCTAACACTGAGACACTGCTAACACTGGGTGACACTGCTAACACTGGGAGACACTGCTAACACTGAGACTGCTAACACTGGGAGACACTGCTAACACTGAGACACTGCTAACACTGGGTGACACTGCTAACACTGGGTGACACTGCTAACACTGGGAGACACTGCTAACACTGGGAGACACTGCTAACACTGAGACACTGCTAACACTGGGTGACACTGCTAACACTGGGAGACACTGCTAACACTGAGACACTGCTAACACTGAGACACTGCTAACACTGAGACACTGCTAACACTGGGAGACACTGCTAACACTGGGAGACACTGCTAACACTGAGACACTGCTAACACTGGGTGACACTGCTAACACTGGGTGACACTGCTAACACTGGGTGACACTGCTAACACTGGGAGACACTGCTAACACTGGGAGACACTGCTAACACTGGGAGACACTGCTAACACTGGGAGACACTGCTAACACTGGGTGACATTGCTAACACTGAGACACTGCTAACACTGGGTGACACTGCTAACACTGGGAGACACTGCTAACACTGGGAGACACTGCTAACACTGGGTGACACTGCTAACACTGGGAGACACTGCTAACACTGGGTGACATTGCTAACACTGAGACACTGCTAACACTGGGAGACACTGCTAACACTGGGAGACACTGCTAACACTGGGAGACACTGCTAACACTGGGAGACACTGCTAACACTGGGTGACATTGCTAACACTGGGAGACACTGCTAACACTGGGAGACACTACTAACACTGGGAGACACAGCTAACACTGGGTGACATTGCTAACACTGGGTGACACTGCTAACACTGGGAGACACTGCTAACACTGGGTGACACTGCTAACACTGGGAGACACTGCTAACACTGGGTGACACTGCTAACACTGGGTGACACTGCTAACACTGGGAGACACTGCTAACACTGGGTGACACTGCTAACACTGGGTGACACTGCTAACACTGGGTGACACTGCTAACACTGGGTGACACTGCTAACACTGGGAGACACTGCTAACACTGCTAATACTGCTAACACTGGGAGACACTGCTAACACTGGGAGACACTGCTAACACTGGGTGACATTGCTAACACTGGGTGACACTGCTAACACTGGGTGACATTGCTAACACTGAGAGACACTGCTAACACTGGGAGACACTGCTAACACTGGGTGACACTGCTAACACTGGGAGACACTGCTAACACTGGGAGACACTGCTAACACTGGGTGACACTGCTAACACTGGGTTACACTGCTAACACTGGGTGACACTGCTAACACTGGGTGACATTGCTAACACTGAGTGACACTGCTAACACTGGGAGACACTGCTAACACTGGGAGACACTGCTAACACTGGGAGACACTGCTAACACTGGGTGACATTGCTAACACTGGGTGACATTGCTAACACTGAGAGACACTGCTAACACTGGGAGACACTGCTAACACTGGGTGACATTGCTAACACTGGGTGACACTGCTAACACTGGGAGACACTGCTAACACTGGGTGACATTGCTAACACTGGGTGACACTGCTAACACTGGGAGACACTGCTAACACTGGGAGACACTGCTAACACTGGGAGACACTGCTAACACTGGGATACACTGCTATCACTGGGAGACACTGCTAACACTGGGAGACACTGCTAACACTGGGAGACACTGCTAACACTGGGATACACTGCTATCACTGGGAGACACTGCTAACACTGGGAGACACTGCTAACACTGGGAGACACTGCTAACACTGGGAGACACTGCTAAAACTGGGATACACTGCTATCACTGGGAGACACTGCTAACACTGGGAGACACTGCTAACACTGGGAGACACTGCTAACACTGGGTGACATTGCTAACACTGGGAGACACTGCTAACACTGGGAGACACTGCTATCACTGGGAGACACTGCTAACACTGGGAGACACTGCTAACACTGGGTGACACTGCTAACACTGAGACACTGCTAACAGTGGGTGACACTGCTAACACTGGGTGACACTGCTAACACTGGGTGACACTGGGTGACACTGCTAACACTGGGTGACACTGCTAACACTGGGTGACACTGCTAACACTGGGTGACACTGCTAACATTGGGAGACACTGCTAACACTGGGAGACACTGCTAACACTGGGAGACACTGCTAACACTGGGTGACATTGCTAACACTGGGTGACACTGCTAACACTGGGAGACACTGCTAACACTGGGAGACACTGCTAACACTGGGTGACACTGCTAACACTGGGAGACACTGCTAACACTGGGAGACACTGCTAACACTGGGTGACACTGCTAACACTGAGACACTGCTAACAGTGGGTGACACTGCTAACACTGGGTGACACTGCTAACACTGGGTGACATTGCTAACACTGGGTGACATTGCTAACACTGGGTGACACTGCTAACACTGGGTGACATTGCTAACACTGGGTGACATTGCTAACACTGGGTGACACTGCTAACACTGGGTGACACTGCTAACAGTGGGTGACACTGCTAACACTGGGAGACACTGCTAACACTGGGTGACACTGCTAACACTGGGTGACACTGCTAACACTGGGTGACACTGCTAACACTGGGTGACACTGCTAACACTGGGTGACACTGCTAACACTGGGAGACACTGCTAACACTGGGAGACACTGCTAACACTGGGTGACACTGCTAACACTGGGTGACACTGCTAACACTGGGTGACACTGCTAACACTGGGTGACACTGCTAACACTGGGTGACACTGCTAACACTGGGAGACACTGCTAACACTGGGAGACACTGCTAACACTGGGTGACACTGCTAACACTGGGAGACACTGCTAACACTGGGAGACACTGCTAACACTGGGAGACTATGCTAACACAGGGAGACACTGCTAACACTGGGAGACTATGCTAACACTGGGAGACACTGCTAACACTGGGAGACACTGCTAACACTGGGAGACTATGCTAACACTGGGAGACTATGCTAACACTGGGAGACACTGCTAACACTGGGTGACACTGCTAACACTGGGAGACTATGCTAACACTGGGAGACTATGCTAACACTGGGAGACACTGCTAACACTGGGAGACTATGCTAACACTGGGAGACTATGCTAACACTGGGAGACACTGCTAACACTGAGACACTGCTAACACTGGGAGACTATGCTATCATTACGTCTCGACCATTGCCTATGCCTTCACCCTTGACTACGCTTAGACCTCTGACCACGCCTAGACCCTTGACCACGCCTAGACCCTTGACCACTCCTAGACCCTTGACCTCGACCCGTGACTAAGCATAGACCGTTGACCCTGCCTAGACTGGCCAGCACTCAGATAGTCTGGTCTAGCCTTATAAACTCTCAAAGTCATGACTTAAGGAAACATTTTTCACAATTTATAAATAAAACAGAACAGAACACAAGTGCATTCAATGACTAAACCAGAGGACTCAAGCGTGTTACATCTAAATGACTCACCTGGCTGTTACTGACTCACCTGGTCATTATTAACTCACCTGGGGGAAGTATTTGATACAGGTGACTGCAAGCTTGATGTAGGAGAGGTAATACAAGAGGTCGAGCCACAGTATGGAGTCGACTAGAGGCACCAGGATGCAGCCTACCACCTCGCTCACCACCATCACAGACGCGATGACCCTACACGTGATCGACACCCGCTGACCCGGACCTCTCTGGACCCCAAGAAACGAATCGGAAATTAGAAAAGAAACAAAGGAGCAAAGAGGGAGAGTGGGGAGGAGGTGGGAAGAGAGTCAGGAGGTGAAAGGGAAAGTTTAGAAGGAGAGAAAATGGGATGAAGGGAAGACTTAGGAACAAAAGAGGTGGAGAAAGACGAGTATAAGGAGTAGGAAGAGCTAGAGTGGATAGAGCTAGAGCTGCTACCATCCATTCAGAAGTTTACAAAACAATTAATGGAACTCATCTCTATAATTGGTGTTAACAGTTAAGAAACTACAAAGATGTAAACTTAACATTAATTGTCAGGTCGTAATCATTAGTAAGTAATCTTCGAAGTGCTTTCCATTCACGCTTTTTCTTTAGTGCAAGTCAAAAAATGAATCACAGATCTTAGGTTATCAATATAAGATAATTAAAAAATGTCTTGGAAGAGATTGTTCTTTTATTATATATTCAAGATGATGTAATTATATTGATAGATAATTATATTTTATGACTTTACTATTATCAGTATTAATACTGAATCATTTCACAGGAAATTAAAAGAAAATACGGCTGACTGCCCCCCTATATATTACACAACATATAATTTAGGAAATACAGAATACATCACTTTACAATCTGACAAAGGCCCAGAGACACATGAAGATGTTACACGACCAAAGACCACATTCACTCCAAACATTCATGCCCGTGCCACCTCTTGTGGTGGCTTAATCTTCACCAATCAATCAATCGACCTTTCAATCACACTCACCAAGGTCTAGGTCTTTGAGTAAGTTGATTAGAGAGGGATGGAGGTGTGTACAGCTGACGGCAGACCAGTCAGTTGTATGTTAACCAGAGCTATGTCTCAACGTTTGGAGACCCCGGTTTTGCACCTAGAGGACAACGAATTCTCAGTGCTTCCAGGTGCTGTGGCCACGGTAGACCCAGAACATTCACCGACACCTGAAATCATCCATGATTTAGGCACTCAGGCTACGACAGAAGCGTCAGACCCCACGGCGGGGAGCGATGATTCACTGGGGGGAGAGGCTGCGATGCTCTAATTGTAACGCCGGGAGAGTGCACCCATGACTCACCATGGGAATGTCCGGGTAAGATCAGCCTGTACCTCAGATTCAGCTAGAGTTAATTGAAATATCATCTGGTTCCACCCTAGTCAGCTTGTTTCCTGTTTATGAAAAATCCTGATAGTCTTAGCAAACAACCTAATGATTCATTTTGATTGTTTTTTTGTACGTCATGGGCAGCTGACGCCCTGATGTGCTGACCAAGTTGGCTGAATCAGCTGGGAACAGGTCCACACCAGACGTTCCCACAACAGTGTAAAACGTCCCCCCTTCTGATTCAGTTGTATATATACCCCTGTATGATAGTTAGAACATAGAGAGAGTGCTGGAGAGGCTGCAGGTCAGCGAGGCTACAGACGATCCTCAGGAGACAGAGTGAATCCACCAGACTGAGAGGCAGAGAGTGGTCTTAAGGTAATGTGTGTGATCTTTGATACGTTTCCATGTCTGGATCCCGTAACAATTGCCAGTATTGCCAGTGTTAAAGTAGGATTTTATAGTAGTGAATAGCATAAATTGTTCTTAATAAATTCATGTTAAATGTATACTCTCTGTATCAATTGTTGAATCCCCTTAGCTTCTGGATATAATTGGCTAACAACCGTCCCATAAATATTGACTTTTAAAGAAAGAGGACTCTCTAAGTCAAGCAATGTTTCTTGCCTCGTTGCTTGATATAGGCTCAATGGTCAAGGCAGATGGTGGCAGCGTATTTTAATTGATCCTGTGTAGAGTTTATGTATATAGTGGTGTTACACAGGGTGATAAACTGATAATCGTAAATGTCTACAGGCCGCCAGCAAGCAACACATGGATAAAGGAAGAACTGGATGACAAATGAGAGGACCTCATAATGGACATGAGAGAGATTATAGTAAAAGTACATAAAGATAAATTAAGATTGTTGGTACTGGGGGACTTCAACTTAAAAGCAATAGACTGGGAGGCCTACGAAGCAAGAACAAAGGAAATTTGTACAGTCAGATTTCTAAACCTCAGTCTGGAGACATTCATGTATCATCATGAATGTTGATACATAAATACATGCTACTCTCCAAACTGAGTAGCTAATTGGGAATACGACCTCATTTAATATATTTTCTTCAAGTTTCGTTTCTGTTAGTGACAATATCTGGTACCTTAAGTTGAATTATATAATTTCGCTCTAGTATTTTTTATATCACTCCGTCTATGTTGATATATACAATTTTCAGGAACATTTTCCCTTTCCCTTTGTTCTTTACTTCCCCTTCCTATTATAATTTTGTTGCTTTGTTTTTATGTAACATTTCACAGGCTTCCCAGTCTGTATCACCCGGTAGAAAAAAAGTCATCTTCATTTCTGTGTCCATTTAGACGTTTCGCTGCCCAACCACTTGAACTGGACGGTAGAGCGACGGTCTCGCTTCATGCAGGTCGGCGTTTAATCCCCGACCGTCCAAGTGGTTGAACACTATTCCTTCCGCCCGTCCCATCCCAAATCCTTATCCTGACTCCTTCCAAGTGCTATATAGTCTCAATGGCTTAGCACTCTCTCCTGATAATTCCCTTCCCTACATGGAGGTTTAATTTCAGCTTTTCTGTGTCTTCCTTTGAGAGATCTCGTCTTCATGACCAACCTTTCCCATCCTCATCACTCACCAGTTTCCTGGCATTCATAAGCACTTTCGTCATTTGGTAAACACCATTACAAGTCACACTTAAGGGGGTTCGATTTTTATCTTTCTCATATGTCTAGTATGTGTGTGTCCACACGTGAGTGCGTGCTTGTGCTGGTGTATGTGTGTGTTTCTGTGTGTGTGCACGCGCGCTCACACAAGAATAAATACAAGAGAATATCAGCCAGGGTAAGAGAGAGAGGCAGACCCCAGCTGTGCCTCACCTGCAGGAAGAAGCACTGTATAATCTGTACAGCTGTACACAACACGGCGTACAGGGGGAAGATCACGTCATTCAACCTCACGTGCAGTACACTTCTGGGGTGACGCAGGAAGTACTCAGCCTGTGGGTATATTAATGTGCAACATGTACTCAGTCTTTGGGTGTATCAGTGTGTAACATGTACTCAGCCTGAGTGTGTATTAATGTGCTACATGTACTCAGTCTTTGGGTGTATCAGTGTGTAACATATACCCAGCCTGAGGGTGTATTAATGTCCAATATGTCCTGAGCCTTGTAGATGTACCAATGCACAGTATGTACACCTCCTGAAGGTCCATCCTGCTACACATTCCCATTTGTAATGTACCAATTAATAAAATGTAATTTGAAATTGGTCTCCAAGTGCATCAAATTATTCCTCTCAAGAATCATTAGTATACCACGTTGTTGAGTGAAACAATGCAATATAAAGTGCAATTAACTTAAAATAATAAGCATTTTTTGTCAACATAGAATTAAATATTAAATTATAATTAAACTAAATGTTTACTGGTGAGTTCTTAATCGCAAGATGACAATATAATATTACTGAACTCAAATTCCTAGAATCTTTACCTGAATTTCGTCGATCCAAAAGAGTCCCATGTTGAAGATGAAGTAAGAGGAGAACCCGATAAAGTTGAGGGTGAGGAAGTCAAAACTGAGGCCCATCACACTGCAACATATACAGCCTCACAGTATCCATATGACCTCACAGTATCCATATGGCCTCACAGTATCCATATGGCCTCACAGTATCCATATGGCCTCACAGTATCCATATGGCCTCACAGTATCCATATGGCCTCACAGTATCCATATGACCTCACAGTATCCATATGGCCTCACAGTATCCATATGGCCTCACAGTATCCATATGGCCTCACAGTATCCATATGGCCTCACGGTATCCATACAGTAACACACACAGCCTCACAGTATCCACACAGTAACATTCACACAGGGTTGTGAGTTGTCCTTTCTTAGAAACTTTCCTTATTAAGACTACTCACAGCCCAGCCGATAGAGCTTCGGTCTCACACACGTGGCGGTCCAGGGTTCGAGTCTACTAGAGCCCAAGTGAATGAAATGTTTATTTTCAGGGAAGTGTGTATGACAATTTATATGGCGGGGACGTGGGTCACTAATTCCTCTGAGCTTCAGTAGCAGTCAGCGAAAGTAAAAAATTCTAGTTTGGAAAGTTAATTTGAAAAATTAACTCTCCAAAGTTCATTTGAACAGTTTTATTTGGTCTAATGCTAAGAGTTGCGCTTCGTTAACCATTGTTAACATTGTCTAAGGCAGAGTAGGAATGATCACAAATAAACCACAATGGCGTGATATATATCAATGAAAATCATTTTGAGGCAATGAAGTGGCTTGAACTCGCGATCTGGGGCCTGATTCACGATGGTACTTACGAATGTTTTTCTTCTTATCATTTTCGTAGCGGCTACGTCGGTATTCAGGTAGGCATTTAAGAAGGAAAATATTCGTAAGTATGCTCCGTCGCGCTAAGAGTGCTGTCGACCACTCGTAGCTTTACGTAAACTGGATATAACTCAATTTTTCTCTACTACACAACACGGAGAACCGATTTTATTATAAACAAAAGATTTTAGCTGGAGAATTTCGTCAAGAGGCGTCCTTCGTGTTAACTATATATACATTCTCTGCTTGAAACTTGTGGTAAATATGTCTTTTATGATATTAGAATTAGTTTTATAATAGCAAGATATTATACCCGTAGTTATTAAGTAAATAAACACTGGTTAACATGAAATATGAGAGAAGATGGCTGGTGGGAGCATTTACTATCACCAAATGCTCCTGTTCACCTAACAAGTATAGCTAGGGTGTACCTTAGCTATACATACCCATTTTTAATTTATTTTGTTTGGTTATATTTTGAAATTAAATCTGGGTGAGACAAAAGAAAAATGTGTTGCACAAATTATGTTAGGTAAGAAGGGTTAAAACTTCAAAAACTTCTCTCATTGAACACTTAAACCTGTAATTGTGACTGTATGAACTACAGTACTAACATTACATATCAATATAAGATCTTAATGATCCATGGTTAACATTCATGATTTAATAAGGATAATACTGGTAATAATAATAATACAAGCTATAATTTAAAACCTTTATTACTGATTTCTTTTTATTGACAAGCTTAGGTATACACAGCAATGTGCTGCTATCCTATTCTATATGAAAGATTACAGTCATAAACTAGCTACAAGCTCATCCAACATCCCCACCTCACAGGACGGCCAGTCATACATGGACTCAAGAGAATAAGAAATGTGTGGCTGATCTATTAGTCCCCATTAGCAAAATCTGGGTACAGCACAAGAATATCTTCCAATATTCCTGAGTGTATGAAGCAGTTACAGAGCTCAAAGGACCTCATACTATTTGGTCTGAAGTCGCTAATAACAGGGCAATCACAGATATAGTGTTGAAGAGTATGTCCTCTCGAGTAGGACTGAAAGCAGATTTTGTTCCCAGGGGGTTATAAATACCCCAACCCACACTCACACACTAAATAATGTTGTGAATAATGAATTAAAAAAAGCCCACTTATGGATGCCAACCAACAAACTAACACAAAACATAAAAAAGACCTACTACATCTTATTTGGAAGCAAATCAACAAATGCAATTCAGCTTCAGATAGACAATGTTAATATCAGTAATAAAAATGACGGAAAGTTTCTTGGCCTATTCCTTGACAAGAGACTCAACTTCAGCACCCACATACAACACATAACTAAGAAAGTCTCTAAAACAGTTGGTATACTCTTCAAAATCAGATATTTTGTACCTAACTCTGCTCTCATGTCACTATATTATGCACTAATCTATCCCTATCTTAATTATGGTATCTGTGCATGGGGTTCAACCACTGCAAACCACCTCAAGTCCATCATCACTCAGCAAAAATCTGCTATCAGAATAATAACAAACTCTGCTTTCAGACAACACTCAGCCCCCTTGTTTAACTCACTCACATAACATAAACTCACTCCATACATTCTCTTGTGTCAATTACATTTACAAAGCCCTGTTCTTAAATCAAACCCCTGCTCTGAAACTCTCCCTGGACAGATGTAATAGGACCCATTATCACCACACCAGAAATAAATATCGTTTTGATATTCGCAGAGTCAAACTTAATCTGTGTAAACACTCTATGCAAATAAAGGGACCCAGTCTATGGAACTCACTCCCTAATGAACTGAAAAGCTGTCCAACTTTCGCCTCATTAAAAAAAAACTAAAAAGTACTGTACCTAATCTCATCTTCATCGTTTCCTACATTGTGCTTTAAAATTGCACTGTATCTAGTGCTACCCAATCTCCCAATCTTTATGTACCTAATCCAAACAACTTTATCATTGTGATCATTGTTGTCTTCTTATGTGTGCTATCAATATGCTGTATTGTTCCTATTAATCTTTGTTAAATTATTAATCAAGCTGTCAGTGCAATCAATCAGAGCTACCGATGTGCTTTAATATACCTACTAATCTCTCTCATCTCATTTTTGTCTTGCAATGTATCTGTTATCATTTTATAAATTCTGCTAGAATTTGCCTACTTAAAATTATCTGTTAGATTAAGGACCTGCCCGAAACGCTGTGCATACTAGTGGTTTTACATGATTGTAAACACTATGCTATGTATCCTCACAAACCCAATGTACCTTCTTGTATATAAATAAATAAATAAATAAAGAAAGAAGTTAATCCATGGAACCGCCTACCCGCTGAAGCCGTAAATACCAAAATCCAACTAGAAAATATCATTAGGACAATTGGTGGGACTTAATAAGCCCCCGATATTTTGTCCTCGTCGAGGCCACTAGATAGTTAGTGACTCTTGGGTAAATTTAGGTAAATATATACGTAAATAGATACCATCGCTTCTAAAGTCTTGGGAGCGACAAGAGGAGCTATACACTATCTCTTAGAATTACGAAGGTAAACAAAAAATGTAATATTTGTTTACTACAATGTCGGTGCTGACTGTACAAGTTGAAAAAACATAGTTTTACTTTGAAATGTACTAATTTTATAAGAAAAAATCGACGTAAATAAGTAGCAAGTGGTCACGGATAAGCTCCGATATGCCAGCGTTGTGATTGGCTACAGCTATAAGATGAAAAATGTTACCTTCTCTCTGATTGGCCAAACTAAAAGCCTAGTGACATCTAGCGAAACCTAAGTGAACTTCTTAAAAATCTTCGTAAGTTTACTTTTCAGAATCGCCCCTTGACGCATTCTTAGCCGGTACTTAGGAACCTTCGTAGCACACATACTTACGAAGAAATACATAGAGCTTCGTGAATCCAGGTCCTGGTGATTCCCAGACTGTAACACCCAGTCATACTCTGGCCGACGGTATGGTGTTATCTCTCCTATCCCACACACTAACCATCGTGGCCGAGTCGGTTAGGGCAAGTGTCTGGGATTCACCAGTACGTAGGTTCGAGTCACTCCATTGCCTCAAAACGATTTTCATTGATATATCACGCCAATGAGATTTTATTGTGATGTGATGAGGGATTAAGAGTGAAAACCATTACCGTTGACCAGAGTGTAGTCGGGTTGGGTCTAAAACCCTCATTGGGCTCCAGAACCTCACAGAGATATCTGTAGATACTGAGATGTATGAGTGACAGTAAAGCATTGGGAAACACTGAAAACTTTTAAACGTTCTTTCAGTATTGTGATGTCTTGAAGGCCCTTAATGGAACAATATGAATTCTGATACAATATAAACTCTTGGATACCTGAACCTCGTATAGCATGATGGATAGCATAGTATTACTGGAACACTGTGGGGTTAGCATAGTATTACTGGAACACTTTGGGGTTAGCATAGCGTTACTGGAACACTGTGGGGTTAGCATAGTATTACTGGAACACTTTGGGGTTAGCATAGCGTTACTGGAACACTGTGGGGTTAGCATAGCGTTACTGGAACACTGTGGGGTTAGCATAGTATTACTGGAACACTTTGGGGTTAGCATAGCGTTACTGGAACACTGTGGGGTTAGCATAGTATTACTGGAACACTTTGGGGTTAGCATAGCGTTACTGGAACACTGTGGGGTTAGCATAGCGTTAATCGAACACTGTGAGGTTAGCATAGCGTTACTGGAACACTCTGGGGTTAGCATAGCGTTAATGGAACACTCTGGGATCAGCATAGCGTTACTGGAACACTCTGGGATCAGCATAGCATTACTGGAACACTCTGGGGTTAGCATAGCGTTACTGGAACACTTTGGGATCAGCATAGTATTATTGGAACACTCTGGGATCAGCATACTATTACTGGAACACTTTGGGATCAGCATAGCATTACTGGAACACTCTGGGGTTAGCATAGCGTTACTGGAACACTTTGGGGTTAGCATAGCGTTACTGGAACACTCTGGGGTTAGCATAGCGAGCATAGAGAAGATTATGTGGTCTGACAGGGGAGAGGTGGTGGGAAGGGGGGGGGAGGAAATTATCAGGGAATAGTGCCAAGCTATTACAACTATATAGCACTGGGAAGGGATCAAGATAAGGATTTGGGACGTGACCGGGGGGGGGGGGGAGGAATTGTGTGCTACCACTTGGACGGTCGGGGATTGAACGCCGACCTGGGTGAAGCGAGACCGTCGCTCTACCATCCAGCCCAAGTGGTTGAACAGGGATGGAGGGAGTGATTAGGCTGACAAGGGAGGGATGAGGGCAGTGAATGGGCTGGCAGGCTAAGTAGAGAATAAGTGGAGAAGCAGGGGAATAATAATCCAAATAATTCCTAACATTGTATCGTCTGATATTCTAGCGTGGAAGACCGCGAAAGTATTTCTCAGTCGCCCTGTAGCGACCCAAACTTCAGAAGGTTTATTGACTCATACGAGGCAGCTCAGGTTTGTATCGACGTACCTCTTCCTGTGCCAGTTGCGGTAGATCTGCGGGAGGAAGGAGACGTCCCAGGCGATGGTGTACAGCCAGCCCAGCACGTCAGCCGCCACGTCGATACTCGGGTTGGTCATTACTGACACCAGGGCGAACGCATCTCTCGACCTGTCGGGAGGAGGGCAAGGTGGTGTGGGGCTGTGTGGGAAACTCAGCATTTGCTTGTAAGCAATTAGGCCGCTGTTGTATCAGGTGGCGACAGCGTCCGCGCTGACCTGCAGTAACCCATCCCAGCCTCCTTCAATGAAAGTTCTTATAGTAACTATGTGATAGTACAAATATGTCGTGATTGACCAATAGAAGGTAGACTCTTGTATTATTAAATTTGGACAAACTGGAAAATTTGTTGTATTTATGTTGCTAATAAAACCTTAGCTAACATAACCTAACCGTCTAAAGCCTAATACACGCCATCTGAGGCCTAATATAGTTCGTATGTGCTATACTAAACTAAGGAATAAGTTTGGTTTTAGCTTTATATTTCCGGACTTATTATAAAAATAGTAAAAAAAAAGTGGCTCCATTACTACATATTGGTACGATCGACCACATAGTTACATAAATACAATAATTTCAGTAGGATAGGTTGAATATCCACAAACTTCTCATCAGTTACTTAATGTTACAACAGTATGTCACAATAATTTCTAATCTTACTCTTACCTTTTTTTCTTACCTCATTCTAACCTTATATATCACCTCATATACCTTATATATGTGCCCGTACCTTCCTCTCTTCCTACGGGCTCACCATAGCCCGCGCTACTTGGAACTTTTGTTCTGAATAGCTGAATCAAAAACAACAACATCCTCACTTCTCTTATCCACACACACACAGGATCAGGATCACCACGGTCGCACGGACCCATCTCCTCTCCTGCTGGCAAGCTGTTGCCACACAGCTGCCAGCAAACCACTTTACACTCCGGGTTCTCCTGACACTCCGAGCTATTGAGGCGTTGCCAGAGAACACGACATTCAAAGTGAAAGTGCAACTCCTCGGAGCCTACAAGCGCTCTGAGCGCTAAATTGCAGCACCATTGAAAAGACAACATCAGTGGGACCAGTTGACATCCATATGTGTTACTATAATTTTGACACATCTGTGACTTACTTAGTATAGCCCCCTAGCACAGTGCTTTCTCTTGATTCTTACTGTTATAACAAAGATCTCAGGATGGGCGATATCCTGACAAAATGAGTGATGGACTTACTCAACTACCCCAGGAGGGTCGACTTGAGCGGTGAGAGTGGCCTTGCCGTTATAGGTGGTGTTGATCACGACGTCCCACCAGTCACCCTGGGAGCCGTCACACAGCAGCAGTGGCGGCGGGAGGTCCACCACCTCCTTCGTCTGCTGGAAACTCACGTTGACGCAGCCCTCGAACTCCCCGCTGTAACAACAACAACAACACAACAGTCACTCCACTCAGCTCTGAGAGTTTACCTCGTGTAACTACACAGTTATACACTGTTTATTGTATTATCACAGTTCATGGGTGTAGACCCAACAGTTAGGAGGACCAATGAGCTCTTAGGAATTTACCTCATTTAAATACATTGTTCCTTTCAAACACACAATGTAACGGCCCCTATCGTTACCTTGTTACAACTTGTTCAAAGGTTGTATCAACGCCGTAGCTTCGTGGTGTGTTTGGCGGGTTATACAGACTATATTATCACAGTTCATAGACCTCAACAGTCAAGAGGTTATCTTGAGATGATTTTTAATGATTTGATTAAGAGGAACAAAGTATGAAATATTGAAGGAAGAATATATAGCAATAGACACAGATAGGATGGAATTAAACATCTGTCAAAATGTAGAAAAGTATAAGTTGAGGCAAGGTGAGGCAGGAGTCACCTGAGGGTGAGGTTGAGGGTGAAGTGGTCGCCCACCTGCAGGTCCACCTCGTGAGGCAGGATGGCGAGGGAGGCGTTGGCGAGGGGCACCGTCTGGCCTTCTGGGGAAGGGAGGGCAGAGAGGTCATTACAATCTGCACCACACACACATACATCAGTGTTACAACAAATAAGTGAAAGTACTTCTTGTTGGATATATAATTATTGTTTATTTAGTGTGTTGGATCCTTCTGGCTGACTGTAACTTAGTCTGTAGCTAATCTTGCAATTGTAAGAAAGCTGTCAAATAAATATATTTATCTTAGAATAATTTATCAGTGATCAGCTGTAATATCTTACTTAGCAGTAGCCATTACTCAGTTATAATGAAATGAGATCGAAGAAACGTATATAAATGGCTGATGTTACTGAAAAATATAAATTAAGCAAAGTAAAACCATACTAGAACAATAAAATATAAAGTCAAAACAGGGCAATAAAAGCTGTGAAAGGTTTTTTTTTTTTTTTGAGATATATACAAGAGTTGTTACATTCTTGTACAGCCACTAGTACGCGTAGCGTTTCGGGCAGGTCCCTGGAATACGATCCCCGCCGCGAAGAATCGTTTTTTCATCCAAGTACACATTTTACTGTTGCGTTAAACAGAGGCTACAGTTAAGGAATTGCGCCCAGTAAATCCTCCCCGGCCAGGATACGAACCCATGACATAGCGCTCGCGGAACGCCAGGCGAGTGTCTTACCACTACACCACGGAGACTGTATCAACACGGAGGTTTTTGTATTAGGTACCATCCATTTTCCAACCACCAGAACATGCTGTTCACTTAGCTGCGCCAGCCACACCAAAATGTCTTGAAGTTGACCACATTATCACCTCTATATAAATGTGTCGGTCAATGCCACTAGATTCATGACCAAACATTACACTGACTCCAAAAAATCTGCCACTTACGGGCTGTTCATGCCCGTGCCTTGGGTGCCTTAATCTTCATCAATCAGCTGCAGTAATGCCAGAAAACAAACCGGAATGTCTCCAGTGACTGTCGAAGAGTTCACACGATGAATATTGCCGTCCTGACACAATCACAACGCAAAAATAGAGACAGGTTGATATTTGTATAAGAAGTATACACAATTATAATACTGAGGGCTCAGTCATAGAGAATTATTGCATCTGCAATATAGCTAACTGCTTGACATGCAGAGAAATATCCAGTCTACTCAATCCCCCCTGTCATGGCCTGCATTCTGAGCCTCCTTCCTTGAAACGGGTTCTTGTGGAGGGAAAGGGGGGTAATATCAGTTTTGTTAATCTAGTCTCCCACGACTTCCCCTCAGCCTGCAACCTTGACATGGAAGATGTTGTTGGAGGAGGGGAGCATGCTTGGGTGTTGAATAGATAAATATTTCCATATATATATAAAGTAAATTCTGAAAATACATGGGTCTTCACTCCCCTCGCCCCATCTCGCTACCATACTGTCGGAAATTCGACACACAAAATAACATAAGTTACCCATTAAAGAAAAGGAGAATGGGTTATTCTTTGACGTCATCCAACAAGACGTATATTTATATATCTCATCTCTTTTTAAACAACAGTCTAATGTTTAAACTTAATAAAAAAGTGTTCACTAGGACTGAATATAATTTCCAACAACAAGAAGTGCAGTTTGACTCCCTTGCTACTGTTAAATAAAATCAGAAGTAGAACCAAAACATTGGCTAGAAGCGTCGGCACGTACACCACAGATCGTGTAAACGAAACATGAGAGTGCTGTTGGAGTTCTACCCTAGTGGCTGTGTGAGGAGGGTGTCTGTGACGGCTGTGAGGGTGTTGTCCCCTGGGTGGGCGTGGTGCGCCTATTGAGGAGACATGGGGTCTTACCGGCCTCCATTGAAGAGGACCTCGTCAGCTGGTCTGGCTTTTACGGTGCCAGTGGACCACTTGTTGGTTGGTGTTGCCCTGGTGGATGTTCTCCATGTGCCGTTGTCGGAATTGGTGGGCGTCCAGCTGCTGCAGGGGAACCGCGCTGTGGTCAAGTTTCGCCATCAGGCTGCATTTCAGGCGTTTCTGGGGCGGTGTGACTGGCGTGTTTACCCTCTCCCTGATGCCGCCGGTTCTGTTATGGTAGTCAACCTCAGTGTTGCCTTGACGTATATGTCGATGCGTGGTGCCCCCTTCGAGTTTAACGACGCTCTCCTCCCTGGAAACACAAACCGAAACTGTCTCTATTTTCCGCTTGTTACAACTTGTAATAAAGTTGTTACATCTTGGCTTAACGTGTTTATGACGTATTAGAACGCTGTTACAACTTGCTATATTGGTTTTTATAACTGGTTAGGAGGTGTTAAAACTTGTTCGAACGTTGTACCAACGTCGTAGTTTCGGTGTGTGTTTGGCGGGCTAACTGCTGTGTTTGGACGGTTTGGTACTGTGCTAAGCATTCGTTGGGACAAGGTACTTGCATGGCACTGTACTGGGATGCTTGACGGTTCCCGCACCCTGACCATGTCTCTAAAGAGTAGTGTTCCGTCCTCTGTGTCCGTGCTGGGTTACACGCTCCATTGCCAGTATCATGGGCAACCACGCACCTGTTACAGGTGTGGTAATGTGGGTCATCTTGCTGCAGCGTGCGACGTTGGAGCAACTGGCAGGGTGCATGTTTTTCGTGAGGAGGACTTTCCACCCCTGTTGACTTCGGACGCTACTGAGGATGGAGTGGGTGCTGTGCCTGAGGCGCCTGATTGATTGTCTGCTGCTTTGCCTGTTGAGGCGGTTACTATGCCTTCTACATGCAGTCTGTTACCTTATGTGGTCCCGGAGGTAGTTATTGCGCCGGAGTGTAAGACTGGTGGGCCGTCGCCTGCACTGTGTGTGGTAGATGTCCCAGTGGATGTCCATGTCCCGCCCGCGTCTGTGGATATGGTACCAGTTCCCGGGGACGCGGGTCCTGTTGTATTGAAGGGGGGGCTTCGGCGGGAGGAAGTGCCTGCAGTGTCTGTGTGTGTTGGCGACTGTAGTTCTGCTCTTTCGATCCCTTTACAGAAGCGTGCACGTCGGTGTTCTGAGGCTGTATCCTTGGATGATGCGGGCAGTGTGGGTAATGTGGCCTCTGTGGACTCCTCGGACGGTGCCGGTGTGGCCTGTGTGTATGTGAAGATGGTGGCTGTGCCTGTGGCGGGCCTGCTGGGAGTGGTGTGGTGTGGCCTGTCTCGAAGCGTTGGCGACAAGCTCGGAATGTGTCTCCCCTTCGTGGTGTGCCTTGGGAGATGGTTGGGGAGTATGGTGATCTGGCGCCCCCCGCCGAGGATGATGGTGCTGTGAGGGGCTCCGAAGTTGCTACCTGTGCCCCCCTCCTGCGTCGCCTGCTGTTGGCTCTCCACAGTGGGGGGTTGTCCCTGATGATCGGGACCTCGTCGTGATGTTGCGGAAAGATATGCGCTGGGGGGCCTCGGCTCCTGTGCCCTGTGGTGGGGTCGATGCCGCACCTGCATCCCCTGCAGTTTCCCCTCCTTCACTGCCCTGGTCTGGGGGAAGCCTCGTCTTGCCTGCTGGGGTCGTGCCCTGTGGGGTTCCAGTGTTGGGCCCTTATCGGGATGCCCGGGTGCTTCCGGTCCCGTGGTGCTCGTCCACTGTTTGGGTGTCGTGGGTGAAGGAGTTTGTGTATAAGGTGCCGGATAAGATGTCTCAGCCGAGGCCACTGCCTGGTGGCTGGGTGCCCGATGACACGTGGGTGGTTTGGGAGGCGTACTGCTTGCGCTTTCTGATATACAAGTTCCCGGAGAAATATTTGTTCACATCTGGTCAGCTGCCCGCCCTACGATGTGGGGAGTCTCCCTCTACCGTCCCCCTCTGTTTTTGTCGCCACTCCTCTCTCTATGACCCGTCACATCTAACACTTTTGTCTTGCTTCTCCTCCTTAACGTCAACGCGTCTCCCTACATTTGTCCCGGTGCAGTCTTCGGGAGGGGTAAACTCTTCATGCAAACTGCCCCTATTCTCGTGAAGAAGAAGAAGAAGAAGAGTGCTGTTGGAGAATTGTGATACAAGTCTCCCACGACAGATATTTTACTCTGTCCTAACGGAACTACCACAGCCATTCTACTACCCAACAGAACACTTGAGTATCCGACTGCCTTATAACTTTTTATTGGTAGTGTGCATTTGTCAATATTAGTTAGGTAGCTGGTTATAAGAGAGCTTTAAAGCTCAACCAAGTACATACTCAACATTATACTTTCCTCTTATTCATGTCATACCTGTGCCTTAATATGTTGGTGTGCTTTTACAATTGTTAAACATCCCACATAGGTAATTGTGAGGGAAGTTACTGAAGCAGACAGTTGGCTCCCAACATAATTATAGAAATTTGTTACCCTGCTGTACATCAAGCCTTGCAGACCTCCAGATAGCTGCCATTACATGGCACTTTGAGGCACAGGGCCACATCCGAATCTGATGCTACAATTATTCAGCCTTAGCAGGCCCTATCTACAATATCAGCTAAGGCCCCCCCCTTTTATTTTATACTGAAGATAGATTAACTATAAGTATAATTACTGTAGATTAGACCACCATATGTGGTATGATTTATAATTTATATTAAAGGCTAGGTAAACAATTTGTGGTTTATGAAGGATCCACTTCAAAGTGGTTTAAGCTACAAATTGTCCCTCCAACTATGTGTGGAGAAATATTTTAGCAGGTTGAATCAGAATATACAGTCCACTAACTAAGAACTAACTCGGAAGAAATATAATATAATATTAAAGTCAACTGAAAAGTAAATTAAAGTAAATATTTGAATAAAAAATAGAATAAAAAAATTAAAGTCTGCTAGGATTTTCCAACATAAGTTTGGTCCTTCGAACCGGATAATACACTGGTTCTCAGACCACATAAGTTTGGTTCTTTGAACCTAGATGCAAGATCCTGATTAAATCTATATAAACATAAGTGCAATATTTACACATATATATTAATTATAGCAGGAAGACACTGCTATACAATTTCTTGCCTAACTTTTTCAATATCAGCTAACAAGTGAACAGAACTTACAACAAGCTCTATTATTGTTCTGAGGACTGAATCAAAAGAACAATTGTGCTTTTTCATTACAAGAGGTTGATAAGAGGCTAATTTATTTACTCATAAATATATAGATCATTTTAAGTGTTTATATAACATTACATAATATTTAATATTGCACCATTACAGTAACAATTACTGCATATCACATTTACAACCAGTTCTTGCACAAGGGTAGGACATTTTAGGTTGGTGTTGTACAGCAACCTAGTCTAATGTATTGTGCTAACCTGGTGTAAGGGTAAGAATTTACATTTGTCTAGAGTTGAACCTATATTACAACCTAGCAAGCACATATTTTTATGCAGTTTCTTATGACAATCCGAGTTGTGTTGTCTACATAATATTACCATAACTATAGTAATAATTTAACTATAAACATTTAATCTTTGAGGGTTAACCTGTGTCTCTGTACCAACTAAGAGTGATTTTGAGGGGCCTAACGTGAGGTAAATCCAGCATAGATACAAGGTTACCACTCAAATTATAGTGTGTATGATAACATAATGTATTTTTAAATGATAAACAGCTCTAGTTCGGAAACTAGTAGCTCTACTAGCTCAAGTGCTAGTAACAGTCCAAATCAAAGTCCAACAAGGCTTAACACTAGAACAATTGCAACATGGCTAGCAAATACAGCCATCATGTGTAATGCAAAAAATGTAAAAGCGACCCTCGCAGGTATGAAATTGAAATTGAAATAAGTTTATTGAGGTAAAGTACACACAAAGGGATGAGGTAGCTCAAGCTATTCTCACCCCGTTCAGTACAACGTGTTAATATACGTTATTAACGTGTTAATATAATACGTGTTAATATAATACACACTATAATTTGTTTAAATCTCTAAACTTGCTAAATATTAACTCCCTCCACACATTCTCTTGTGTCAACTACATTTACAAAACCCTGTTCTTAAATGCAAACCATGCTCTGAAACTCTCCCTGGACAGATGTAATAGGACCCATTATCACCACACCAGAAATAAATATCTCTTTGATATCCCCAGGGTCAAACTTAATCTGTGTAAACACTCTATGCAAATTAAGGGACCTAGTCTATGGAACTCACTCCCTAGTGAATTGAAAAACTGTAAAACTTTTGCCTTATTTAAAAGCAAAACCAAAAAGTACCTAACTTCATCTATTTAGTTTCCTACACTGAGCTTTAAATTTGCTCTGTACCTAGTGGTACCCAATCTCCTAATTTTTATGTAATATCAAACAACCTTATCATTGTGTTCATTGCTGTCTTCTTTTATGTGCTAGCCATATGCTGTATTGTGACTACCAATTTTTGTCAACTACCATTCAAGCTGTCATTGCAATCAATCTTATATTGTTTCTGCTGTATTGTGCCTACCAATTTGTTGTCAACTACCATTTTAAGCTGTCATTGCAATCAATCATAGCTACCTATGTGCTTTAATATACTGTACCTATAATTTTCTCTCATCTTTTTTTTTTTTTTCATTCCATGTAATCTGTTATCATTTTTTTGTCTATAAATTTTGCAAGTATTTACCTCCTTAAAATTTTCTTAGATTAAGGACCTGCCCGAAACGCTGCGCGTGCTAGTGGCTTTACAAGACTGTAATTACCATAATTGTATCCTCACATTCCTTATGTACATTCTTGTATATGCATAAATAAATAAATAAATAAATAAATACATACATAGACACACATCACAAACAATAAACATATTACCAAACATTCTGAGAGATATATATACATTCTGAGAGATATATACATTTCCTCCTTCACAAGTAGTATGTTATCAGACGTACACACAAATACTTTTATGACCTAGGTATACTGTATAGACAATTTGCAAGAGACATGCAGATAATTCAACAAAATATTACAATCTTGGTGCAAAATTCTTATATCTCTCAAGAATATCATCAACCTTGCAGGTATGAAGGGTCATTTAACCCGACAGATAAAAAAATGCGATGATTTATGTAATCAAACTCCAGTTGATTATGTAGAACTAGAAGGCCATCATAAGGTTGCAGAGAGCAATTTTCAGCATGTACAAATGGAAATCCTGAAATACCAGGATGTTCTTGCTGCTACTAACATCGAAGAAGGTGCAATGGAAGCTGTTGTACAAGAAAACGCAGATTATAAAGATGCAACACAAACGAAGTTACAACACTTTGACAAGTTAATAACCATACACAAGGCCACTACAAACATTGCAGCCACAGCTTCCCAAAACCCGACACAACCAGAAGTCAAATTACCATCACTTAGTCTCCCAACTTTCTCTGGTACAGAGGACGAGAGTTGGGATAACTTGTGGAACAAATTTGTTAATTCAGAGGATTCTAATGCCACTATAGCAAAGACCACAAAATTTACATATTTACAAGGTGTCTTAAAGGATGAAGCGTTAAAGGTGGTCTGTAATTTGACCTTCACTGTTGATGGTTATGATAACGCAGTACAGCTCCTTAAGGAAAATTATGCTAAGCCAGAAAGGACTATCAGACTTCTAACCCAGAAACTGTTAGATATTTCCCCTCCAGATGGATCAGCTGACTCACTCCAAGCCTTTAGATTGGAGTTTGAGTCCTTGCTCAAGGCACTAAATAATAAAGTGAATCTGGATGAATCGGACTGGATAATCCAAGTCCATATGAGACGCAAATTACCCAGTGACATACTGGATAAGTTGTTTGTCTTATGTAACACATAAGCTTGGGGCTCTACTACCCAAAATCACTTACGTCCTCTAATTACTCAACACAAAGCTGCTATTAGGACAATATCCAATTCTGGCCCCAGACATCACTCGGTACCCCTACTCAAATCTCTGAATATGTTAGACATTAAGTCACTGCACATTCTCTCATGTGTATTATACATATATAAAACGCTAAACTATAATGCCAATCCTGATCTCAAAAGCTTCATAGAAGGTTGTAACAGAACCCATGAGCACCACACCAGAAATAAATACAGTTTTGATATTCCTAGAGTACGACTTAATCAAACTAGAAATGCTCTACAAATCAAGGGGCCCAGAATGTGGAATGACCTTCCCAACCATGTTAAAGACTGTACCTCTCTCAACCAGTTCAAGTTAAAAACGAAGCTATACCTAATAAATTCCCTGTAACCTACCTTACCCTTCTATTGTCAACCAATGTCTGTTTTTCTTTAATGAGCGCTGTTTGTCGACTAAATTGTATTTGTGCTGCTTTTTCATCTATGTTTTCATTTCTTGTTTTCATTCTACTCATTATGCTCAATTAGTATTAAGCTTGTCATTTAAGTTTATCATGCCCGAAACGCTTTGCGTAATAGTGGCTTTAGGCATTGTATGTACTAGCTCTACCTATAAGTCAACCAATCTTTGTAATAATTTATTGTATGTATGTACCTTACCTAAATAAACATTTTATTTTATTTTTTTTTCTCTAACAGTAAAGGAGATAACGGAAGGTTTGAGATCCCTTATAGAAAGACAACGAGATAACACAAATGGAAAATCAACATCTAAACCTTCTTTAACCACTAATGGTAAACAACAAAGTACAAACAGTACTCCAAATAAATCTAAAACAACTTCTCCCTCCCCAAAGTGGAAACAAGGCAGTGTGGGCACATATGCAGTGGGTCCCTCCAAACCTACAGTAAATGTGTCACCCAAAAAGGTGACCTTCCCAAGATGCTGTTAACGTTTGGAGGCCATGTGTGTTCTGTGAAGAACAATATACCATGTACAACTGCAAAGCTTACCCTGATCGTGTTCCACATATAAAACGACTCAAGGAGTTACATAAATGCACCAGGTGTATAAGATCACATAATCCTGACACCTGTGCAACTCAAATACGAACCTGTAATAGGTGCCATAAATGGGTCAACACCATACAGCACTTTGTGGGGACTCAAGTACAAAGTCTCCCAAACCACAAGTGGAGGAAGGAACTTCCACTTCAGTGCAGCTTTGTACCATGCTACCTGACATAAGTGTCTTGTCAACAAGGTCTGATCATAAATCAGCTCTACCCACTGCTCAATTGACCATTAAAAATGGAAAGTCCAAGGTCACCATATGTGGATTATTTGACCAAGGATCATAAAATGATCTCAAAGGAGTTGGTAGATGCCTTGAAACTCAAGCCTGTATGAGAGACATAAATAGACATAGCAGGATTCCTGACTAACTCAGGAGCCCAAGTTTTCAAGGTAGTAGAACCTAAAGTACGTTTATTCGGTTATGTCCAAACGATACAAGCTCTTGTAGTAGATATATTCTCATCAGACCTGTATGTGTATGGTATAGGGACAACAGCCAAATTCCTGGAAGAAAAGGGAATCAAATTGGCTGACTAAATCACATCAGACAACCTCTCCAATATTGGAATCCTTATGGGATCAGATGTCTAAGATAAGTTTATCAAAGGAAAGGATGAAAAACAGGGAATGAATCTGTTACCATCTGCGGGTGGCTACTTGCCAACAGGCCCAGTATTATAGCTGAAGCAACCCACACCTGTAGACCACCAACATGCCAACCCAGTTATGGTTACATAACTAGGAGAACAGTCTCCACTACAATTCAGAAACATGTCCGAGGATGAGCTTGATCCCCCTGCACATAAATTATGGGACCTGGCAACTCTCGGTATTGTCCCTGAACAACCTAGTCCAGATGACGACTGGACTTACAAACAATACCTAGACTCAGTTGTCTACAGAGATAATCAATACTGGGTCAGGTTACCATGGAAGCTGAATCACCCTCAGCTACCCGTCAACCATTTTATGACACAAAACCAATTAAGATCACAGGTGTTGTGCTTACAAAGACATCCTGAGAACTTGAAATTGTACCATGAAATAATCAAGTAGCAACTCAATGACAAATTTATTGAAGTTGTCACAAATGATAACCCAAAGGAAGGACACTACCTGCCACACCACCCAGTACTGAAAAATTAAGCTACTACCCCACAACGGATAGTATTTAAATGCAGTGCTAAGACAAAGCAGAGTAGTGTTTCCTTAAAAGACTGCCTTCAAACCTGCCCTAGCGCCTGACACAAAGGCTATACGACATGCTTTATTAAGTTCTGCATCGGGACTTACGCATACATGGCAGACATCAGTAAAGCCTTCCTTAGGGTAGGTCTCCAAGAAGAAGACCGTAACTACACAAAGTTCCTATGGATCAAGGATCCTAACGATCCAAACAGTGAATTAATCACTTACAGGTTTGCGTCTGTTTTGTTTGGTGCCAGGTCTTCCCTGTTTCTGCTTCAAGCTACCTTAGACACACACTTGGAGAAGTCTAATAGCCCAAATAAATCAGAAATTAGCAATAACTTGTATGTGGACAATTTCCAAGGAATAGCTAGCAGTGAAAGTAAACTGCTGAACATATGCCATGAGGCCAATCGAGAATTAATGGGAGTAAATATGCCTCTCCAGTCGTGGGTCTCCAACAATGCCAAATTAAATCAACCGATCGAAACAGATTTTCTCGACTACCAGGTACCCGAGAATACAAAAGTACTAGGCGTCGAATGGGATACGAGAGCAGATCAGTTGACAATCAAGTCGGTGGAGCCAAATATCACCAACCTAACAATGAGAAAATTACTCTCACAAGTCAGCAAATCCTTCGACCCATTGGGACTATTAAGTCCAATTTTAATTAATGGGAAGTTGATAATGCAGGAATGTTGACAACAAAAGATAGGCTGGGATGATCTTCTAACACCTACCTTACTAGAAAAATGGCAAGGGCTAGTGAAAGATTTAAGTATCCTAGAGTCTGTCAAGTTCCCTCGGAACACAGTAAATAAAAAAGAACCAATTAAGCTACATGTATTCTGTGATGTCTCAGGAAAGGTTTATGGCACAGTAGCTTACCTGGTCTCAAATGGGCAAGCCAATTTGCTCACATCAAAGGCCAGAGTGGCACAGTTAAAGAAATGATCATTGCCACAACTGGAATTAACAGTCTTACTGCTAGGTGTAAGATTGGCTCATTATCTGATCAAGGCCTTAAGCAACATCCACTTTGAAGAAACAGTGGTATGATCAGATAATGAGGCAGTGCTACAGGGGGTGAAAAACAATAATAGTAAAAATCCTTATGTGAGTAACCGTGTTAAGGAAATACGAGAGTTGATGGCAGAGTACAAACTGAGATATGTACGCACCAAAGAGAATCCAGCTGACTATCTCTCCCGAGGCCTGACTTTACGGCAGTTAACAAAGGCAGAGATGTGGTTTAATGGACCTCAGTGGCTAGTCAGCGACCAGTGGCCTAAACAAAAGCCACAAGCCATTGTGACCAATGTCACTGTTCCCACTGAGAACCTAGAACTACCTCGGACTTTGGTAATTGATCCTTATCGGTACTCTGAACTGAACAAACTAATAGGTGTCACCCAAGTAAAAAAAAAAAAAATCTTGAGATGATTTCGGGGCTTTAGTGTCCCCGCGGCCCAGTCTTCGACCAGGCCTCCACCCCCAGGAAGCAGCCCGTGACAGCTGACTAACACCCAGGTACCTATTTTACTGCTAGGTAACAGGGGCATAGGGTGAAAGAAACTTTGCCCATTGTTTCTCGCCGGCGCCTGGGATTGAACCCAGGACCACAGGATCACAAGTCCAGTGTGCTGTCCGCTCGGCCGACCAGTTCCCTAAGTAGTGTTTGATTTTCTAAAGAAAATAGGAATCAAGCATAAATTCCCTAGTGCCCTAAGGTACTGGGTCAAAAGAGCTCAGACAGACACATTCGAGACAGAATTTGACAATGTTCCTAAGACGCTACAAAATGATCTGGGTCTCTGGGTAGATACCAACAATTATAACATAATCAGATGCGGAGGCCGCTTACAGCATGCGGACATAGATCTGGAAGCAAAAAATCCAATATTGCTTCCTCGTTACCACATAGTAAGCAAACTAATTGTGATACACATATTCAAATACAACACTCTGCATGGTGGGGTATTAGATACTCTCAAAGACTTAAGACAACAGTATTGACTACCCCAAGGTAGGCAGACCGTAAAATCCATAATTAAATCCTGTGTTATTTGCCGGATATACGATGCCAGAGTGTGTCCATATCCTGGCCCTCCTCCACTTCCAAAGGAACGAGTTGTACATATTCGTCCCTTTGAGACTACAGGAGTAGATTTCACAGGAGCACTAACCCTAACAGGCACCAAGGACAAAAAACCAGTAAAGGCATATATCTGTCTTTTCACTTGTGCCATAACAAGGGCAGTCCATCTAGAAGTGACTCCCGATATGAGTACCGAGGCATTCTTACAGGCTTTCCGTAGGTTTGTTTCATGTAGATCCTGTCCTAAGTTAATGATCTCAGACAATGGGTCCAACTTAGTGGCAGGAGAAGCATATCTGAGGAAAATCTGGACACACCCAAAGGTGCGCACGGCCCTAAATCAACGGCAGTGCTACTGGAAATTCATACCTCCCAGAGCACCATGACACGGAGGCTTCTATAAACGCACGATTGGTACGGTGAAACATTCTTTATGGAAAACCCTATATTGCCAAAAGATTGACCTACAGGAGCTCCAAACCGTAGCCATAGAAATAGAAGCACGAGTTAATAACCGACCACTTACCTACCTCTCTGATGATGTTTTGCAGCGTGAACCATTAAGTCCAGCTCAACTGATGTATGGGAGACCTCTCAGCACCCTAGTGTCCCTTACGGATGAGGAACCAGAGAATCCTTCATATGTCCGAGATTTGGTTCAACGTTTCAAACATCTATCAGGGGTGATAAGTCGGTGGAATGACGTATGGACTCGAGAATACCTTACTGCTCTGAGGGAGAATCATTACGGGGCAAACAACCCCCTACAACAAAATTAACTTGAACCCTGGTGACATAGTTCTGGTGGACAGCGATAGGCCACGCTCAGAGTGGCCTATAGGCCAAATAGTCTCTGTTCATCCAGACAGCCAGAGCATCTTGAGAATAGTGAAAGTAAAATGCCGAGGCAACACTGCTCTCAAAACATTAGAAAAAGTAGTGCCTTTAGAACTGGCAGGAAAAGAAGACGTTAAATAGCTTCCAGCACCTGAAGAGCCAGTAAGGGACATCCGTCCTGAGAAGACTGCTGCACAACGATGTAAACTAAAATTAAATCAGCACTATAATTCTGAAGGAGAGGAATAAAGTGTTCACAGTCCTTAACCGGGACTACAACACATGTCCCCCCCTCCCTCCCGGAATTATGTCGGAAATCCGACACACAAAAAAGATAAGTTACCCATTAAAGAAAAGGAGAATAAGTTATTCTATTACGTCATCCAACAAGATGTATATTTATATATCACATCTTTTTTTAAACAACAGTCTAGTGTTTAAACTTAATAAAAAAGTGTTCACTAGGACTGAATATAATTTCCAACAAGAAGAAGTGCAGCTTGACTTCCTTGCTACTGTTAAATAAAATCAGAAGTAGAACCAAAACATTGGCTAGAGGCATCGGCACGTACACCACAGATCTTGTAAACAAAACAACATGAGAGTGCTGTTGGAGAATTGTGATACGAGTCTCCTACGACAGACATTTTACTCTGTCCTAAGGGAACTACCACAGCAGTTCTACCACCCAACAGAACACTTGAGTATCCGACTGCCATATATCTTTTTATTGGTAGTGTACACTTGTCAATATTAGTTAGGTAGCCGGTTATAAGAGAGCTTTCAATCTCAACCAAGTACATACTCAACATTATACTTTCCTCTTATTCATGTCATACCTGTGCCTTAATATGTTGGTGTGCTTTGACTAATGTTAAACATCCCAAACAGGTAATTGTGAGGGAAGTTACTGAAGCAGACAGTTGGCTCCCAACATAATTATAGAAATTTGTTACCCTGCTGTACATCAAGCCTTGCAGACCTCCAGATAGCCGCTATTACGTGGCACTCTGAGGCACAGGGCCACACCCCTAATCTGATGCTACAATTATTCAGCCTTAGCAGGCTCCATCTACAGTATCAGCTAAGGCCCCCCCCCTTTTATTTTATACTGTAGATAGATTAACTATAAGTATAATTACAATAGATTAGACCACCATATGTGGTATGATTTATAATTTATATTAAAGACTAGGTAAACCATTTGTGGTTTATGAAGGATCCACTTCAAAGTGGTTTAAGCTACAAATTGTCCCTCCAACTTTGTGTGCAGAAATACTTTAGCAGGTTGTATCAGAATATACAGTCCACTAAGAACTAACTCAGAAGAAAAATAATATAATATTAGAGTCAACTGAAAAATAAATTAAAGTAAATATTTGAATAAAAAATAGAATTAAAAATTAATAAAAATTAAAAAAAAATTAAAAATAGAATTAAAAATAGAATTAAAGCCTACTAGGATTTTCTCACACATACCCCCTCTGGCCTCCATCCTCGAACAGATGGACTTTTCCCTTTACTTACAAAGTAAATACTGAACAGGCACGGTTAAAGGTGGCATTGTCTTCAGAACACAACAGACAACATCCACGATTTCATTTCCCAATTTATTAAAATCTCTCAGGGGTGTTGGGTTACTGGCTGTATTTCTTACAAGCATTTAACTTAGGCCTACACTGATCAGCTGATGTCTGTCCCGTATCTCAGACCCTTCCACCTACAAATTTTGGTGTAGCTAGCCATAACTGTCTGACTTCCAACTTTGGACAGACAAACAGCCTCTCTTATAGGTGTACTAGGAGGAGTATCCGGTGGTGCCAGTGATAGTCTGTCTCTACCCCCCCCTCAACTACCATTCAACCCATCCTCTTTCCCCTACCTCTTCCCTCTTTTTCTGCCCCTCTACTCCCTCGTCTCTCTCCAGGGCCGTCTTAACAGCATTATGAGCCCCCTGGGGCACACCAATGTGCTGGGTGTGGGGAAAATCTCTAAGCACGAATATATTTATTTAATAATTCCTAATGATTTATTTATTAAATTATTCCTATTTTATTTATTAATGATTTATTTTATAATTAAAGCAGACTGTATATTCATAGTTGCCCTGTTAAGGAGCCTCCCTTCACAACCTGGGTGGTTTATTTAATAGCCTAATTGAAATTAATCGATAATCATAATTTTACTACAATTGGTTATTCTACTAACTGTTAAAGAATGAAATTAGCTAATCTTAGCTGATATAGTAGCTGTCTGGTTCAAGGTAACTGACGCATCCTGTTCCAGTAATCTAGCATTGTTGGCCATGTAGCTGGGAGCGTTGGTGCACGTCTCATGAAAACCAGTTGGAGTGATACCAATACTCCACTGCTCTGAACTTCACCTGGCGAACGGCCATAGAGTAATACACCATTATAAGTTTAAGGCAGTTATATCAAAGGAACAATTATGGAGTAAAGGTGGATTCTTACCCGTTCCGGGTGGCTGCCTATGCTGGGTAATGATTAATTAAATATATATATAAGGCCTCATGTAACATATTTAACTTATAAACCAACACCATTGTACTTCCGAGTGTTTTGCGTAGTCTTGCTGAGGTTTCTAGACTACAGCGTCTTCAGTGGTGTGACTAGCCGGAAGGTTTATTTTTCTGGTGTCAACATGTATTGAGGCAGGTCAGCTGGTTGTGTCCAAATGTGACGTATCCTCTTCCTCTCCGGACGAGAGACGTATAATCTGCTAGGATGCGAATGGAACGTTGTGTGAAAATTTCAAAGCAATTGGTGAAGAACTTTCGGAAATTAGCAGTTATGTACAAACGAACATTTCTATTTTTATTTATATAGTCAAGAAGGTACATTGGATTTATGAGAGTATATAGCTGTTGTTAAACAGCTATGACCCCACGTACGCTAAGTATGATTGGTGTATGATGTGTTCATACCATAGTATAAAATAAGGCAGAATAGTGTAATGTAATGATCGTGACATATGATTATCTATATAAATAAAAATGGAAATGTTCGTTTGTTCAAAATCGTTAATCTCCGAAAGTTCTTCACCGATTGCTTTGAAATTTTGACACAACGTTTCATTCGCATCCGAGCGGGTTTTTGTATACCAACTATATACATGCTTTACCTTTGACAGGAAAAAAACATGTTTTTTTTTTTAACAATGCCATCTGTTGGACATAAGAGCAACACAAGCTGTAATCTCTGTTATTTCTCTTTGAATATGCGTGTGTTTTTATATACCTACAATATAGATGCCACAGCTATGACAGGTAAAAACATTCATTTTTTAAAAACAGCGCCAATCAGTTGCATGTAAGAGCAACACACGCTATACTAAATATGTTGCGATTCCATTTCAATGTTTCCGATTGCATTGAAAAATTAAATTATCATAGATTTGGATTATTTTCATTTTGATTTAAATGTTTTGTTTGACATTGCGTTGGAATTGAGCTGCGCTGTTTACCATACCATTCATTTCGTGAGTATAGTTTATTTTTTTATTTTTTCATTTCGTTTTATAACTGTTTTTCTATATTTCAGTGATGGGAACATCAGATCATTTGATGTTCCCAATTTTCTGATGGGAATATCAGATCATTTGGGAATGCATCGGACGAGGGAGTGGGGAATGGTGGGGAGGATGAGAGGGATGGGAGTGACGAATGGTGGGGGGACAGGGGAGGGGGTAATGGTGGGGATTATGAGGGGACTGGGAAGCTGGGGATGGTGGGGACGAGGGGGACAGGGGAAATGGAGAATGGTGGGGAGGACAAGGGGACAGTGGAGTGGGGGATGGTAGGGGAGGACGAGGGGATGAGGGAGGGGTGAGAAGGACAAGGGGACGGGGAAGTTGGTTATGGTGGGAAGGACGAGGAGACAGGAGAGTGGTGGGGAAGAAGGAAGGGATGGGGGAGTGGGGGATGGTGAGGAATACGAGGGGACAGGGGGAGGGAGGGAATGGTGGGGAGGACGAGGGGACAGGAGAGTGTTTGGGAGGACGAGGGGACGGGGGAGGAATGGTGGGTTGGACTGGGGGACAGGGAAAGTTGCTATGGCTCAGCAACGCACATACGTTGCTGAGCCACAGCAACGCGTGGCTGGGTTCAGCTAGTATGTACATATTTTTAAATTCTAGGCATTACTGTGTATAGTTTACTGTATCTATTCTCTTGTACTATGTATACAGTGATGTGCCTGATGTATTATGCCAGTATACGTATATATTATTAAAATATATCTATTTCCTTGATATAAAATGTAATAGCCTAGTGTTACTTTGCATTGATTGAAATTAAAATTGAAATAAGTTTATTGAGAGAAAATACACACAAAGGGATGAGGTAGCTCAAGCTATCCTCACCTAGTTCAGTACATCGTGTTCATACATATATAGACACACATCATAAACAATAAACATATTGCCGAACATTCTGAGAGATAAACATATACATTTCCTCCTTTACACAAGTAGTATGGTATCAGACGTACACACAAATACTTTTATGACTTAGGTATACAGTATAGACAATTTGCAAGAGACATGCAGATAATTAAAAAAAAAAAAAATTACAGTCTTGGTGCAAAATTCTTATATCTCTCAAGAATATCATCAACCTTTCCGTTGTGACACATCCAGGCTATTTGTTCAGGAACAGTCCTTATCTCAGTGTTTCTATATACATTAATCAACGGACAATCAAGAACATAATGGGCAAGAGTGTGAGACCTTAACATACCACATAGTTTACACTTCGTGTCATTATCATGAACACTTATCCCATATTCCCAGTAATATTTGTACCCAAGCCTGAGCCGCATGTACACAGTCACTCCAAGCATTTCTCATTTTACCATAAGTGAAATGGGTGTTTTGACTCACATACATGTAGTGTTGCATGGTTTGACTACTCTCATACATTATCTCTCTCCTCTCCACTCCCGTCTGTGCCTGAATATTTCTGATTTTGCTTCTTATTTGTCTCATTGTGTATTCACATTCGATGTCAACTTGTGGTTTTGATTTGGCACGTGTGGCCAAGTTATCCGCCACCTCGTTGAGCACTATTCCAACATGAGATGGAATCCACATGAATTTCACACTATGACCTTTCAGCTGTATCTCAGTTATTCTTTTCTTACAATCCTCAACTATGGACATGAAGACTGAATTTCGACTGTTTAAGGACTCCAGTGCTCCTCGGCTATCGACAAAGACAAAAACATTTTTGTCGTCATGACGTACTTCCTCCAAACACGCCAGAATGGCCTGCAGTTCAGCTTGTGTGGATGATATATAATTACTAAACCGGAGTTCAATTATCCTGTCCACAGTCCCAAACTCCGTATATTCCCTTATTTGGACACCACACCCTGCCCTGCACTCCTCCGCCACCGACCCGTCGCAATATACATGTAAACTGTTGCCTCTTGGTAACCGAGATATCATGCTTCCATACAAACACCGTAATTGTTCCGGTTTATGATGAATCTTTTTTCACCTTGAGGGGTACAATTTCGACGTCTATTTTCTGTACTTTTCAGGGAGCAGACCTGTTACACTGGTGAGAGGGTTTACAGCAGTCAAGTACGTCGTATTCCCTGAGGTCATGAGCTAATCCCCTCGTGTAGCGTGTCTCTCTCAGTTTCCTGGAAGTGTGTACGTCACTCAAGCAGGTCTGAACGCTCTCAAACAGCTTATCCCCTCCTTTTCTCTGCATGAAACGAATAGATACTCTAGTGTTAATGTCACGGACTCTATCAAACACACTCTGTAAATTTAATTCCATTCTCATTATTTCAATCATTGCATTTCTTTGACATCCAAGAATAATCCTCATAGCCTCGTTCTGTATCAGCTCTATATTTTTAATTCTGCCTTGGCCTGTGTAAGACAAAACGGGTGCTGCGTAGTCTATCAGGGACCGAACAGTGCTTATGTATAACATCCGCAAGATAGGTACCCCAACACCTTTACCAGAAAAAGCCAGTGCTTTTAGAGGATGCAGACGGGCTTTACATAAGGTGTTGATATGATTTATTTCAGCATTTTTACTCTCACATGTGTATCCAACATACATGCCCAGATACTTGTACTTCTGAACACGGCTCAGTTCCACACCATTTAGAGTGTTACATTACTTCGTTTCCTATACTCATATTTGGTTTTATCTGCATTTATAACTAAGCCTAACTTGTGACAGGTTGTACCAAGTATGTTAAGAGCAGTTTGAATTTTGTTCCCAGAAGTGCCTTGTATAAGAATGTCATCAGCATATATGATCGTCGTGACCCTTGGAGGATACATCTCTGATGCTAATCTGTTCATTAATACATTGAATAAGGTGGGACTTAATACTCCCCCTTGTGGGGTACCTAACTGAAACCTCCGTTCCTCAGACATGTATCCCTGGTAACACACCTGACCTTTTCTCCCTTGTAGATAATCCCTTATCCAGTATAGCAATCTCCCTGTTATTCCTAGATTGGCTAATTCGTATAAGATTACTTCCCCATTGGCTTCATCAAATGCTCCTTGTAGATCAACAAAAACTCTAAAATTGTCATCCACATTAGACAAACACTTCAAGAGATATTCCACAGTACTTTTGTCTTTGATAAAACCAAAGAGATTATTGGACATATTATCACCTACAAGGTAGAGTAGCCTTTTTAATTAAATCCTTTCCATCATTTTACAAAAGCAGGATGTTAAGAAGACAGGCCTGTAGCCTCCGTTTGACTTAGGGATAGGAATGATGACAGCCTCTTTCCATTTTCTTGGTAACTTTCCCTCCCTACAACTCATATTAAACAAATCAAGTAAGGGACTAGGTTTCATACCGGCTAAATTATTAAGAATGTCATACATTACTCCATCTTTCCCCGGAGCAGTAGAGCTGCCACTTTTTATAGCATCCAGTAGCTCATCGTGAGTTATCTTAGTGCATGTTATAGATCTTGTATTTAAAGCACATAAAGTTACTCCATTTCTAATATTTTCCCATGACTCAATGGTGACTCTCGTGTCACTCACCAGCAGGTAAGGACTCCATACCAGCAGCACTTGCCCATTTATCTACTAACTCATTAGCAACGTTCCCTGGATCTGAGTGAGCAATGAATTTGGGCTTACAACCCCTGATTTTATTTACTGCTATCCATATGTCTTTAAGGTTCTTAGTATTACCAATGGACTGAGCAAAGTCTTGCCAGTATCTGTCCCGCGCCTCCTTCCTCACCTGACTGCATTCCCTAGCCACTTCCAACATTGCATTTTTCTTTTCATCCCTCATTCCATTTTTTAGCCATTCTTTATGTGCACTCCGTAGCATTCTCTCCCACCCCTTGACTTGCTGCTCATTGGAATATTCAAATTTCTTAGGTCCATGCATCTTGCTACCCCTGCCCCCGTTATTTTCCCTCTGTTCTAATTTCTCTATGCTCTCGACCATGTCCTCGTAAAATCTATCAACGCATTGATTGTTCTTAGTACTTGATTTACGAATATTGTGAGAACATGTATTGAGACAGTGTTGTTGCTAGGTTGTATATATTATACCTGTATACTTGTATTAATGATGTATTTGAGTTTGACAGGTAAAGTTTCTAGAATCCTCCCTTAACCCCCTCTCCCTTTCGTACTGGTCAGGTTACTGATGCCATGTCGCGTTGATATGAACTCTTTGTTTAATTTATTCACACACGTTTAGATTATATCATGTGTGTAGCAGAATGCTTTAATACTTGGGAAATGTACAGTACAAGACTATATTAGTTATATGTATGTTTAAGGAGTTATAGCTTGTAAATGTCATGTTTTGAGATAAAGATATTTGAAGGAGTAGTGACGGGTACGATGCAGAGTTGGTTAAAGCGTGTCCCGCCCCTCTCTCGCGCCTTGCTGCCTCACTGCTGGGTTGACTTTGAGAACGATTGGCCGCGCTGCGTCGCGCTCCCTATTATTATGGAATTATTACGGTCTATTGACCCTATAACATTATTAATTATGTACAATAATTGATGTGTCACTGGATCAGTCTACCGATGTGCACCATTTTTGACTGGTGGTAGGTGATGTTTGTAGTATAAATTATGTAGTGGACTCCTGACGACATTAAGTGACTGGATGTTATTGCTTCCTCACTGTTACGAACCCGATTTCATGGTCGGAGCGTGGAGCAGCGACGTCAATGCCATCTGTGAGTCTGCTCCCGAAACCCCCACATATTGGACGACGCCATCTAGTGGTGACAGGATTATACCAGCAAGAGGCGATAGATTCCTGTTCTAGTCAGCTCGAGAGGTAGCTGGTGCTGACTTCTGGTGAGGTGGCGCCTAGAAAATCAGCACCATCTATTGAAGGAGGAGTTGAATGTCTATGTCAGAGTCCGTAAGTGATGTTTCCTAGTGTCCCATGTGCTGACCAGTGTACTGATGACGTGTCTGTATCCACAGAGTCGACGTAAGGCTGCTGTGGTACGACAGTCAGTCTACCCAGGGCTGCCAATAGCTTTACTCCATTCTGCTTTACGGAAGCAGTAAGCCGTTGCCGGAAAAGAACTGTGTAGTGTTCTACTGTCTGCCTGTGAAGTGGCAGTGACAGAATTCGGCGTACCCGGGACTGGCTAACGGAAGAGACAACTGATAGTAATGTGCTACAGAGAAGTGTAACCAGCGAGTTGCAAGAAGCTCCTGCCTAGGGTTCGCTACCCTAATATTTGTACGTGAAGAGGCCCAGCAGTGCGAGGCTGATGTTCTCTGCCAGCACCAGGCTGGAGAGTGATTGTGGGCGTGCACGAAGAGCACCTAGTGAGACTGTGTTTTGGCTGGCCCGTGGCTAGGTAGACTCGTTGGTGTTTCCCAGTACTGGTTGAGGATGGTACTGTGTGTGTTGAGGAAACACGGTAGCTGATAAGACTGCATCGATTGAGCATCGAGGAGCGTTTAGTGTCCTATGAGAGACACTTGTGTACATATTAAGTGTAGTAATACTTCCTTTAGGATTATATGAGGTGATGGGGAAAAATGATTATATGTGAATATATGGATAATTGATGAAGTGTCGTATTCAATGCACCTCCCCCATTGTTTTACTTGCATTACCGAGCTCACTCCTTGAAAGCCACTACTAATTTGGGGCCGGATACCAAAACTTGAGTTCCACCAGCAAAGAACCCGGTTGCGACCCATTGTGGCCGTAACATTAGTGATATTTTGTGACACCACCATTCATTATTGTTGATGTTAAGCATGCTAGAGCTAGTGTACCACTGCACTAGGATAGAGCCTAGTGTCAGCTAGTTCAGAGAGGCTGTGCAGTACAGAGCATGATGTTAATGATTCCCAAGAGATTGAGTCAAGCTGATTTTGATGTGAAATAGTATCAGTGTAGAAAACTTATTTTTTGTTCTTTTGTATATTTTTACCGTGCCTTATTTGAGATGTCATAGTAAACTGGTTGTTTTTATTTATTTGGTTTGGTATTTCCCCTAGACATGATTTGAAGTCCAGCTGGTCTTAGAGTTTTGACCACAATAGTATTGTAAATGTTCCACCAGCGATGCTGTAGAACATTTGGCACATGACATTGAGGTAGAAAATGGGATTCCAGTCAGGGAGTATTAATGATAAGTAAAATGTTGACCTGCTGTTCGGAATCATTATCATCCCAATCCTGTTCAGGTTCATTATTATGTAAATCCTAGTGTTAAGATTATTATTGTGTGTAACTCCTTTGAAGTTTACTATTTAAACAGGATTGTGAGGGACACCCTGTTGTTTCATGTGACACGGCTAGTGTCATGAAGGAAAGCTAACTCTTAATATATATTGACATTTATTTATTTATTTATATATATACAAGAAGGTACATTGGGTTTGTGAGAATACATTGGATAGTACAGTATTTACACTCTTGTAAAGCCACTAGTACGCGCAGCTTTTCGGGCAGGTCCTTAATCTAACAGATTATTTTAAGTAGGTAATTTCTATCAGAATTGATAAATGATAAAGATACATTACAAGAGAAAAAATGAGATGAGAGAGCTTAGTAAGTATATTAAAGCACATTGTTAGATTAAAGCTCTGATTACATTGACAGCTTGATTGGTTATTTAAACAAGATTAATAGACACCATACAGCAGATTGACAGTACATATAAGACAGCAATGATCACAATGGTAAAGATGTTCAGATTGGGTACATAAAGACTGGGAGATTGGGTAGCAATAGATAGTTTTTCACTTTTTGCCTTAAAATTGCACTATGAAGATGAAATTAGGTACTTTTTAGTATTGATTTTGAATGATGTAAAAGTTGGACAGCTTTTCAATTCAATAGGGAGTGAGTTCCATAAACTGGGTCCCTTTATTTTCATAGTGTGTTTACACAGATTAAGTTTAACTCTGGGGATAGCAAAGAGATATTTATTTCTGGTGTGGTGATAATGGGTCCTATTACAATTGTCCAGGAAGAATTTCAGAGCAGGATTTGCATTTAAGAACAGGGTTTTGTAAATGTAGTTGACACAAGAGAATTTATGGAGTGAGATTATGTTTACCATGTTTAGGGAGTTAAACAAGGGGGCTGAGTGTTGTCTGAAAGCAGAATTTGATATTATTCTGATAGCAGATTTTTGCTGGGTGATGATGGACTTGAGGTGGTTTGCAGTGGTTGAACCCCATGCACAAATACCATAGTTGAGATAAGGATAGATTAGTGCATAATATAGAGATGAGAGCAGAGTTAGGTACATAATATCTGATTTTGGAGAGTATACCAACTGTTTTAGAGACTTTCTTAGTTATGTAAGTGGGTACTGAAGTTGAGTCTCTTGTCTAGGAATAGGCCAAGAAACTTTCCATCATTTTTATTGCTAATGTTTACATTGTCTATCTGAAGCTGAATTGCATTTGTAGATTTGCTTCCAAATAGGATGTAGTAGGTCTTTTCTATGTTAAGTGTTAGTTTGTTGGTTGACATCCATAAGTGGACTTTTTTTAGTTCATTATTAACAACATCATTTAGTGTATGTGGGTTGGAGTAGATGAGGGTAGTATCATCGGCAAACAAAATATTTTTCAGAATGTTAGAGACATTAGGCAGATCATTGATGTATATAAGAAATAGAAGAGGTCCCAAGATGCTGCCCTGTGGCACTCCAACGGTTATTGGTAGAATGGGAGAGGTTATATTATTGATGGCTACACATTGATGTCTATCACTAAGATAGGATTGGATATAGTCCAGTGCATGGCCTCAGATTCCATGATGGAGTTTACATAAGAGGTAATCGTGATTAACAGTATCAAAGGCCTTTCTCAGGTCAATGAAGAGTCCAATCGGAAACTCATTTTTGTCAAGGGCTGAGTAAATTATATCAAGGAGACTAATAATTGCATCGTTGGTACTCTTTTTGAGAGCGGAAGCCAAACTGACAAGGACTAAGAATGTCGAATTTTACGAGATAGGAGTAGAGCTGTTTGTAGATAATTTTTTCAAATATTTTTGATAGTATGGGTAGGTTTGATATTGGTCTATAGTTGTTTATGTCTGCCGGATTACCTCCTTTATGAACTGGCATTACTCTTGCTTTTTTAAGAATATCAGGGAAGGTATGACACTCAAGGGATTTGTTGAACAGCAGAGCTATAGATGGCGCAAGGGCATGGGAGGCGCTCTTGTATACAATGGATGGGATTTCATTAATGTTCCCAGCTTTGGTTTTTAGTGAGTGTATGATGGACACAACATCTGTCGGGTTGACTGGTGAAAGGAGAAGAGTTTGGATAGCTGCCTGAGAGATATGTGTTGATATGTGTCTGAGTCTGTGGGATTTTACTTGCAAGGTTAGCACCAATCGATGAAAAGAAGCTATTAAATTCAGTCACGACATTTAATTGATTGGATTGAATTATACGAAGGACCACCCTATTTTTACTGAAAAGGGAAACTGATAAATAATGCAATAAAAAGGACTGAGATACCAGTGCCTGTGGATAATGTAATCATCAAGAATTATTTGTTGAATATTAATGGACTGTAAGAATAATTATTATTCAAGCGTTAAACTTCCCAAACTTCACAATTAGGGGTTAATACTAGAAGCTGAATTACTCCTAGTACACTTAATCGAGGCTGGTTCTTCCTCGAGAGAAATTAGTAAATTCTACTAAGAAATATAATTTGTATAAGTATTCAATAAGTTGGTTAATAACAAGAGAATATTATAGTAAATGTTAGACAAGAAAATTGTTCCTATCTAAAGTTCATGAGGCTATAAGAAATATGATTAAATTCCTAGCTCACGTAAATGAAATATAAAATTCGAGATGTTATTAAATCTCGACTATTCATAAGTAATTAATGAATAAATCAACCTAATATTAGCTGTGACAGTGAACGGGAGCGTGGTAGGGTGATGGCGTCATCTAGAACCTGCTGGAACACGTGACCCGCTAGCGTGTCGTGGGGATTTATCTCACCTCTGGCTGCCTCAACACACGCTGGAAACCCAATATAGTGTAAAATTCGTTTACACACAGTAAATTATATCATTATGGATTACTGGAAGGGCTAAATTAAGTTCACTGGGAACATACTTGTAGTTATAGGAGGGAGCACGGTGTAACAATGGCCTAGGGGTAAAGTTTACAGGTTGAGAGCTCTGAACATTACAACTGAACCACTTAACATTATTGTTGTCCACTGACGCAAGTCCTTGGATCGCTGATGGAGTAGTTATGCACTCCGGGGCCGATTAATAGCAAGGGCCGATCGCATAGCTGACGAAAGCTTCACCTCTCTCTGTACCATAGGCCGTCGCGTCGTCTCGTGGCCAAGGCTTGGTAGCTTCTTTTTTCCGCTCTCCTCCTCCTCTCTCAACCCATCTCGCTGCACATGCGCAACATATTTTAGTAGAAACGGAAAATTCTTTTCCTTGTAATTGCTCTACTTAATAAATGAATGAGAATAGGGTTGAGATTGGCTGTTTGGCAGCTGTGCTGAGCGGTTCTGTTTACATTCGCTTCTCAGTCTTGCCTGGACGTTTGGCGTGCGCACAGCTGGTGGCGTTTTTTTGTGGGCTCTGGCCTGGCAGGCCGGCGGGATGGCGTTGCCCATGCCGCCTAGTAAAACGTGTGCATACGATTGAGCTGGCCTTCTCTGGTCTGAACTACTCATTGTTGGAAGTTGCTCTCCTGGATGTGCTGGGTATCAACCCTGCAGATGTGTGTGGTGTGCAGCTGGCTGAGGAACATCGGGCCTTGGTTAAGCTGACTGACGCTGTGGTGTACCGGGATGTGGTCGACAAGTTTGATGGGCGTGCTGTACCTTTGCCTGGCGCGGCGGGTACGGTTTGTGTAACGGACTTGTGCATTCCAGTGACGTTTGTGGTGGTGCGGGGGCTGCCGTTTGAGTTCCCAGAGAGCCTGCTCTGCCGATTCTTTGGGGGATATGGGAGTGTTCTCGCCTGTCGGGCGAATGTGCTGAGGTCTGGCCGTCTCTGTGGCATCCTGATTGGTACCCGCACGGTTACCATGAAGCTGAGGAAGGCGATCCCGTCGTCGATGGTGCTGCTGGGGTTCAAGGTGCAGTGCTTTTATGCAGCCAAACCGCACATGTTTTCGGTGCGGTATGGCTGGACACCAGGCTGCTGGTTGCCGTAATGACACCGTCCGGTTGGTCAGTATCTTCCGAGAAGAGAATTTCCCGCCTCTACATGGCCTTAGTGGACCTGGGGGATGATCCTGCCGGTTTGAACTCCCCCCCCTGAACGTGCCGGTGATGATGGCGTTGTGGGTGCGGTGCGCCCCACTGGTGCTGACAGTGCCGGGTCCGATGTCTGTGGACCCCCCTGGTGTGGGCGGTAGTGCGGTGGTCACGCATGTGGAGGTGCATCCTCCTCCGGTTGCCATCGCCGTCGATGTTGAAGCTTCGGTGGGGCATGGCCCTGTTTTGTCGCCGGTGGATGATGTCGCGCCAGATTCTGGTGCGCCTGGATTGGTATGTGCTTCTGCCCTTGGTGTGGAACCCTTGGAGGCGGATGAGTTCTTGGAAGGGGGCCGCCCCTCTCGTCGTCCTTCAACCACTGCTGTCCCGGGTCAACCTGGCTCTCAAACAAAGTACCGGAGGATGGCCAGGAGTGGTCGCTCTGGGGACCGAGGGCCTTCGGTGCGGAGGTTAGAGCCTGATGCGAAGTGTATGTGATGGTGAGGGTGTGGTGGTGTCTGTAGTAGCCCCGTCATTGCCGGGCGGTGGAGGGTGTGTTGTGAACCCTCCTGGTGATCTCGTATGTGGATCCCCTGGGGTACGGAGCCTGGAGTGGGCGGTGGTGGATCCGGGGGACTGTGGCAGTGATGATCACGGCCTTGTGATGAAGTTACAAAAGGACTCTGGCCTCCCCTCCCCTCTGGGGAGTGCGTCTCTGTCGCCTGGGATCCCGGTGGCGGCTGCTGCTGCTTCCTTGCACAGGGGTGTCGGCTGGACTGGTCTGACGGTTTTGTGGTTAGATAGGGTTTATCTATTTTCCCAATGGATCCTAAATTAACGTGTGCTTCGCTGAATGTGAATGGTTTGCGTTCTGTGGCTGTGAAATTGGGCCTGGTGTCAATGCTGCGTGAGTGGAGGGTAGGATATGACTTTTGTGCAGGAGGTGGGGTTGTTACGTGTGTTGGCTGACAGGTTTACGGTGGTGTTAAACCCTTCATGTGGCTTGCGTGGAGGTACGTTGATCCTTGCTTTCTAAGCGGGCCCTGATTTCCGTGCTTCACACGGAGATGGACGAGGGTGGTCGGGTGCTGTTAGTTCGGGTCTCCTTTTTGGGGTCTGAGGTCTCTCTCTTGAATGTGTACGCGCCATCTGGGGTGGCGCAGAGGCAGCACCAGGAGGTTTTCTTTTCCCGTGAGGTGCTGCATTTTTTGCGGCACGATACGCGGGAGATGATTTTTTTGGGGATTTTAATTGTATTACGTCGCCGCGGGATAAGCAATAGTCTTCGTCCGGCAAATATCTCGACGGCTTTGACTGCTACCTTGAAGAGTTGCGGGTTTCGAGATGCGGCCCGTGTTGCAAGGGGGTCCTTTGTAGTACACCTTTCTCTCGCAGTGGGGCTTGCTCTCGCCTTGATCGTTTTTACGTGCCTACTGGGGGTGGATCGGTTTTTTCGTTGCAGACGGTTCCCGTGGGGTTCTCAGACTATTGCATGGTGGTGTTGCAGGTGGGGATTCGCAGCCAGGTGCGGGTTGGCCGTGGCTGGTGGAAACTGAATTGTGGGTTGCTGAAGTGCCCTGTTGTGTGTGCCCAGTTCCGGGCCCGGTGGGCTGTTTTGGCCGCTCGGAAGTGGGCGTTTCCCTCGGTTCTGGAGTGGTGGGAGTGGGCTAAGGTGGAATGTCGGTCTTTTTTTCGGGCGATGGAGAAACGGGAGGCGTCGGGAAGGTTTGGTCTGTTGTGGGTCTTGCAGGCACGGTTATTTCGCATGTATGGGGTGCTGAATCAGGGTTTAGATAGGTTTCGGGAGATCTCGGTGTGTAAGGATATCATTTGTGGGCTGAGGGAGGAGATGGCTGAGGGGGTACGTGTGCGGGTTGGAGTGGAGGAATAGTTGTGTGGTGAGAAGCTCTCACAGTTTTTACTGCAGAGGGAACGGGTGGGGCGTGCCTCTATTTTGTTGGAAGGTCTTCATCGGTCGGACGGTTCGGTTTTGTCGGACACGGGGTCGGTTTTGCATTATGTGCGTGGTGAATTGGAGTCTTTGTATGGGGTTGTTGCGGGGATGAGGGGTTGATGGAGTCCTTCCTCCAACACTGTGCACCGGGGTTGTCGGATATGGATTGTGTGGGTCTTGTGCGGGAGGTAAGCCCTTCGGAGCTTTGGGAGGTTGTGTGGTCCTTGCGTCGTGGTAAGGTTCCAGGGTCGGATGGGTTTCCGATGGAGTTCTATGTCGAGTTTTGAGATGCGCTTGGTGCCGATTTTTTGGAGGTGGTTCGGTTTTGTCTTCGGAATTTGTCTCTGTCCGTTTCGCAAAATGATGGTCTTGTGCGGCTTCTTCCGAAGCCGGGGGACTTAGGCTTTTTTGCAAATTGGCGGCCTATTACGTTGCTAAATGTGGATTACAAGATTATTTCCAAGTTGTTGGCTGGACGTTTGCGCTCGGTGGTGGGGTCGGTGATCTCTTGGGGTCAGTTTTGTGGCGTTCCGGGTAGGTCCTTGGTGCAATGCAATTCCCTTTAACGGGATTTGCTCCTCTAAATGGAGGAGTCTGGTGTTCCCGCGGCCGTGATCAGCTTCGGATTAGTCCAAGGCTTTTGATTGCGTGCCAATTGGGTTTGTTTTGCGGGTCCTGGAGAGGTTTGGTTTCCCGTCCCAGTTTGTGGGCTGGATACAGATGTTGTACGCTGGTTGTAGTAGTAGGGTGTGTGTCAATGGGTTCCTTAGTGCTCCCTTCGCTATTCGGCGTTCGGTTCGACAGGGGTGTGCTCTGTCGATGCTTCTCTATATTCTGTTTCAGGAGCCCTTTGTTCGGGCGGTGCGTGCTTGTTGTTCAGTTGTTTCACCGTGTTTGCCGAATGGCTTGTCCCTCAAGATTTGTGGTTACGCAGACGACACAGTCTTAGTTTGTTGCCTCTGAGGGTTCTGTGCCTGCAGTTCAGGATTAGTGCTTCAGTTTGAGTCGGCTACAGGAGCTTTGGTCAATCGTGGAAAGTCTTGTCTTCTGGGGTTGGGGGTTGGGTCTCTCGTTTGGTGTGGTCTGGATCATGGTTTCCGGTGGTTCAGTCCATTCAGGTTCTCGGGATTACGTGGTTCAGATCGTATGTGCAGTCTTTGGAGTTTAATTGGGAGGCAGTTTCGCTGGGGAGTGGGCGTGGCTGTGGGGATGTTGTCGTGACGGGTCCTGACTATTTACCAGCGGGCGATTGTCGTGTCTTGTAAGGTTTTGTCGCGGGTCTGGTTTGTTGCGCAGTGTTTTCCATTGGATCGGCGGAAGGCTCGCGCTCTGGAGTGTTTGGTGTATCGTTATGTGTGGTGTGGCCGGTATCATCCGGTTCGTCGATCTACATTATGTCTTAGGGTGTCAGAAGGTGGAATTGGTATTCCTGATGTCTATGTGAAGGCGTTGGCTTTGTTTTGGGGGTCGTTTCGGAGGAGTTTGGTGTTAGGGGGTGGGTTAAACTCCTTGGGGTTGTTTTACTGCTCTATGAGGTTTAGTTTTTTGCTTGCTCTGGGTCGTTGCCAGGAGGTGGCCCTGTGTACCCCTCCAGAGTACTCGTGGGCGGTTTTGATCCTTCGGGCGCTTTGTCGTTTTCCTGGGTTTGAGTCTTTTGGTTGTCGGGAAGGTGTATGAGGCGCTTGCCTCTCAGGTGCCTCCCAGGGTCGAAAGTTTGTACCCTTGTTTCGACTGGGGGAATGTGTGGGAGGCGTTGAGTGGGCCGTGTATAGCGCCACGGACGCGTGAGTTGGTTTTTCGATATTTGCATGAGTCTTTGGCTACGAATGCGAGGCTCTTTATGTTGGGTTTGGTCGCCTCTGATAGTTATGTTCATTGTGGGGGGCGTGAGACTCAGTTGCACGTCTTTTATTTTTGTGCGCGGGTTCAGGGTTTGGTTGGGTGGTTGTGGGATGTCATTGCAGCCTTTTGTGGTCCGGGGGTGCAGGTCGATTTATTGCGGTTTTTGTTTTTTTTCGTTCCCTCGGGGCTCCAGGCGGGTGCGTAACACGCTCGGGGTGTTGTTAGTGGACTATATTTTTTGTTTATGGGTTGGTAGGATGGAGCGGTATGGGGTGGGGAGGATTTTGGGCTTTTTGAAAGGCCGTCTGTCTTATACTATGTGGTGCTTGCGTCGCTCCTTTCCTAGGGTTTTTGATGCTTGGTTCACAGTCGAGTATGTCCGGGGTGCTGCATTGGTGTAGGTGGTGGGTTCCTGTGGGTGTGGTTGTGTGTGTGTGTGCGTGTTCCTTTGGTTCGGTTCCCTCTGGTAGGTGGGGGTTTGGGGGGGTGTCTGTGTTTGTTTGTCTTTGGGGTTTTGTGTGTGCTGGGGTTTGCTTAGTTGCTTTGTGTGGCAGGGTTTTGTTTGTGTGTGGGTGGGTATGGGTGTGTTGTGGTGTTGTGTGGCATGTCTGTCTCTCTCCTGATGTGTCCTGGTGTGTGGGTGTTTTTCTGCTTGGTGGCTGGCCGTCCTGTCTGTGGGGGTCGGGTTTGTGTGCTGGGTGGCTGTTTTTGTCTCGTATGTGTTCCATTGTTGTGTGTTTATGTATGCTTGTGTTCATTGTCATTTTGTCTTGCTGCCTTGTGTTATGTGCTTACCATTATGGTTCCTGTTGGCACGCCCCGTATGGCTGGCATGTGTTGTTTGTGTGTTTATGCTTATTTACGATTTGTTCTATTATCTGTGTCATATTTACTGTGTTATATGTTCCAATGTCGGTTTGTACTATACCGATTTATTTATTTTTTATTTTGATATATTACTATGTAATGCTAATGTGTTCTGTTTCCTTTGTTCTATGTACTGTGCTGTGTATTGCTTTGTTGTATTCCCTTGTTATTTTCCTGCATTTTACTTACTATGTTGTATTTACAGTGTTATATTACCATGTTCTGTTATTGTGTTCTCAATTCTGTGGTGAGTTGTCTGCTGTTGTGTGGTGTGGCGCATGGTGCGTGTGTTGTCTGCTGTTGTGTGGTGTGGCGCATGGTGCGTGTGTTGTCTGCTGTTGTGTGGTGTGGCGCATGGTGCGTGTGTTGTCTGCTGTTGTGTGGTGTGGCGCATGGTGCGTGTGTTGTCTGCTGTTGTGTGGTGTGGCGCATGGTGCGTGTGTTGTCTGCTGTTGTGTGGTGTGGCGCATGGTGCGTGTGTTGTCTGCTGTTGTGTGGTGTGGCGCATGGTGCGTGTGTTGTCTGCTGTTGTGTGGTGTGGCGCATGGTGCGTGTGTTTTGTGTTTGTGTCATTTTGTATATGTGTATTCCTTGTTTATACTTTACCCTTGGTTTTACTGTGCTCCTTGTGCGCTTTTGTCATTACTGACGCTTTTGGCCCACCCCATCTGGGTGGTGCTGCTTTTGTTTGCGTGTGTGTGTTCTTGTGTGTTTTATGTTATTCTTTGTTTTCACTTTTGTGTTATGTTGATCTGTGTTACTTGTTATCTGTGTTGTTGTTATTCTGTGCTTTCCTGTTTATAAGGTTACTGTACGCTGTAATTGCTCTGTTAAAAAAAAAAAAAAAAAATGGCCGTCGCGTCGTCTCGTGGCCAAGGCTTGGTAGCTTCTTTTTTCCGCTCTCCTCCTCCTCCTCTCTCAACCCCTCTCGCTGCACATGCGCAACATATTTTAGTAGAAACGGGAAAATTCTTTTCCTTGTAATTGCTCTACTTAATAAATGAATGAGAATAGGGTTGCAATTATAGGGAGTTATATATTATTTAAATTCTCGTCAAATAATAATTAATATGAACAGTGTTCTTATTAAACGAGAAATGGAGAGAATTTTCTGTTTCCTCCATGTTAGTTTAAGATAACAGATAAACTGTTATATAGGGATCTTTTAGTTGATAACTCGTTGTTATTAGATCACTAGTTGTTATATTATCAGGTATTAATTCTTGTAAAGAATTCTGACAAAAGGTAAGAATATTATTCAATTCTCGGGTATGTTGACAATATTTATACCTTGCTGGGTATTATCTAACGCAATACTGTCCCTCTATGTGGGAAGAATTTGGTAAATGACGCGCAGATAGTAAAATATTAATTTATGTTAATTCTACTAATTAGTAGGATTAGTATATACTATGCCTAGCATACAATGGTAATTAAATGTTGGTTTATTTCCAACAGCTAGTAGTGATTCATCATTATTTTCTATTTGTTGTGCCTATTGAAGTGAATGTGCCGGTATCATTTGATGAAGACGCCAAGCAGCTAGTTTCTCAGCGTATGAGTCAGCGTGCAGTCTTAAGTGAACTTGTTAAGGGTACTGTCCAATACTGCGCTTACCGACGCTACACGAGAGAGGTAAGTGTTAGTGTCTTGCATATTTGGGGTCATGCTGTTTTAGTATATTCCTTTTATAGTGATAATAATATTTTATGAGTGCCTTATTGATTACTTGATAAAATGGAGCAAGAGGGTAAAGAGATTTTGCAGAATCCATCAGTGGAGAAAATTGAGACCTTGACTAAATCGGTTCTTATTTGTATGGGTAAGGTGCTGGAGCTAGATGTTGCACCTAGAATGACTAAATATAAATTATTGAGGAACATATTTTTACATCTGTTAGGAGATGGTATGTTAGGCGATGAGTGTTAGAGGCTTACCCTGATGAGGCTTGAAAATGCAATCTAGAATTAGAAGGCAGGAATTAGAACTTCAGTTTAGACAAACTGAGCTCGAGAAATTTAAGTGTGAAGTAGGACACTAAACAGAGAGAAGCTGAATTAGAAGTAGCTAGAGTCAGGGGAGAGGAAGAAACTAAGCAGAGAGAAATAGAGTTAGAGGCAATTAGAGTCAAACAGCAGATGGCTGAGGCTCAGATTAGGCTAGAAGAGAGAAAAAGGTCGAAGCTGCAGCATCTACTGGCAATAAGGGTTATCCGGTGGTGGTTCAGGTGGTGGCATTGATTTTCCTAGAGAGTTTGAATTACCTCAGTTTAACTGAGAAGGACCCCGAATTATTTTTCCTGCACTTTGCAAAACTAGCTACTAGTCTGAAATGGACAGAGGATTCTTGGGTGGCTATAATGCAAGGTCAGTTATCGGGAAGGCGCAGGAGATTTTTGCTTCGTTACCTTTTGAAGATAGTTTTCACTACCCCACAGTAAAGAAAGGGATATTGCAAGCATACGATGTCAATGCAGAGGCACTACGGTAAAAGTTTAAAACTTTAAAGCACACTCCTGATCAATCAGTCACACATTTTGCTCGTGTAAAAGAGTCATTTTTGACAGGTGGCTCGATAGTATGAATACTTGTGATTTTAATTCTCTTAAACAGCTTATCCTGATTGAAGAATTATTGTCTTGTCTGCCTGATAAGTTGACTGTGGTGTTAGCTACAGGCAATCATTTGTATAAGGATGTTCATGAAGTCACTATGCTTGCAGATGAACATGAGACTATTAGTAAGATACCGTACCATAATTATAATATGGCACCTAAAGCATTCACTTCTAGGCAATATAGTTCTGTTAAGCAATCCAGTAGTCACCATAATGCCAGATCTTTTCTTACAGCCAGGGCAGACCAGGTATCTTGTAAATCGAAGGGTACTGTTAACCCTAGTCGAGTCACTTCAGGTTCGAACAGTTCGAGTGATGTTAAACAGTGTAGTTATTGCCACAAAAAAGGGCATGTCGTCTGTTATTGTTTCAGATTGCATCCAGAATTAAGACCTAATGCCTTGATTGTGAGTAAAAGAAGGCAAGGCGATCATAATTCTGAGAAATTATGTAAGGGCAAGCCACAGTGGCTCGCTGGTTTCGCCCCTTTTATGATTAAGGCCAAAATGGTTGAAGTTGTAGATAAGTGGGTTCCTGTAGTTATGTTCAGGGTCACCGGTGCATCACAAACTTTGATTACTTCTCATATGTTGTCCCAGGTCAAGAAAATTGACCTGAAAGAAATAATGTTTATACAGGGTATAGCAGTAGTAGTTCAACATGTTCCACTGATGCAAGTGTTCATTAAGTCCTATGTTACGACCCTGGGTTCCTCAATTGGAAACCAGAGGTCAAATTGAGCTAAATAAACTACCTTATAGTAGTGGGACGCATGGCGAGGTGTATTTGTTTGTATCTTCCCTGCCAGACGTAAGACGATTCTTGTTTCTCAAAGAGCATTTAAAGCCTGAGCTTGGGATTGCTTATTAAGTAAATAAATAGGCATCAACTATGTTTACATATGATTAGAAAGTATTAAAGTAGATCTGAGTAAATTTTGATATAGGGCTGCTGTACAATTAGTTGGGTAATCTGCCGGCAGCAAGGCAGCTGAGGAAGGAGACTGGAGACGGTCTGCCTTCTCTGGGCTGGCGTTGTGGTGAAAAGAACTTCCTCCTCTACCTCTTGTCTCTCTATTTCTGTGTCTAATTACCAAGATAAGTATACTGTATTGTGTCCACATTGTCTGGCATAGGCGTGTTCTAATGTGTAGAGTATTATACTTTGTATGAATTAGGTGTTCCTAATGTTTATATGCCTAGTTATTCTAATGGGGTCCCAGTGGAACCATGTGGTCTCCCTACCCTAAGCTGACTCAAGCTTCAAGTTCTTCACTAGTAGTACTTTACCCTAGCTTGTTCTCAGTGTAAACCTTGTATCCTGCTTATGTGGACCAAGGCCTTTAACGTAAGACAGTGTGGTAAAGTAATTATTATTATTGTTATTGGTGTGAATGTATATGGGGGGTTGTTAAGGGGTTAATAAATAAGTAAGTTAGTTAAAGGAGTATCCATTCTTCCTGTGTAGGAGATCTATGATCAACCTCTAGACTGACATTATCTGGTAGCCAATTAATATTCACTGTTGTTATTTTTATTTGGGGGCCGGGCCTTACTGATCTCCACTGCTAGAAATACATCTTTATTCTAACTACTGCCTCTACATCCATTTAATACTAGATCCCCCCATAGAATATATTCATATTTATAACAAGTGGTTGGCCTGACTGGGAGGAACAGTAAATTGTAAAAAATTAAATTTTTGAGTGCCAAGACTAAAAATTCTTGTTTTCCACAGAACGGTTGTGTGTTAGCCTAGGGCCCAGCTCATCTAATTAAGGATAGTTTGTACGGACTGGACACCCAGCTGGATCCCTTCACGATTGAGGTAAGTGTGGGCCTTGTGTTAGGGGCTGTGCAAGTTTTTGTTTTTTCCTATTTTTATTTTTTATTTTTTTCTTTGGCTAGGAGCTAAATTAATTAGTAATGGAGGCTAAAATGCAGGAACTGGCAGGGAATCCTTTAGTGGTAGAGATCAAGAAGCTTACCAAGTCTAATTTAGTATTGTTAGGCAAGGAATTTGGCCTAGAGTTAAATGATGCGGATAAAAAGTGGACTTTGGTGAATGAAATATTACAACATTGTATGGATCAAGAACTATTGCCAGATGATACACCTTTATACCAACCTAGCCAAGCGGAAAGTGCAGCTCATAGGGACAGAGAGATAGCTCTAGAGTTAACAAAAATAAGACTAGAAAAGCAAAGACTCAAAACTGAGGAGGCTAAAATTAGAGCGAATACCACTGGACCACCACCTGCCGGGGATTCAAACAACAGGCATTATAAGAAAAAGCATAACTTGCCTGAATTTTCAGAGTCGGACCCTGAAAGGTTTTTTTTATCCATTTTCAGAGATTGGCCATGTCCATGAACTGGCCAAAGGAAGAGTGGGTGAAAATCCTACAGGGAAGACTTAGGGGTAAGGCCCAAGATATTTTTATAAACATGCCTGACGACGAGTGTTTTGAATATGATAAAGTCAGGGAGCGAATTTTAAGGGCATATGATATTACTCCTGAAGCTCACCGCCAAGCTTATCTCAACCTTAGGCCTACTCACAACCAACCGCTCACTGAATTTTCTAATGATCAAATTAAATTGTTTAATAAATGGATTCGCTCGGCTAAAGCTGAAACATATGAGGCACTGAAGAATTTAGTCTTAATGGAACAATTTATAGATAATATGCTAGAGAATGTAGCACATTACATAAGCGGTAGAGTAGAGGTAGATTAAAAAATAGGGGATTTGGCCAAGATGGCAGAAAACTACCAGTTGGCAGGCAAAAGGCCCAATAAAAATAATTATACCCCACAGAGTAGCAAAACTTATACCCACAGCCAGTCCAGACCAGCTCATTCTAACCCTTTACCTAATGCACCTTCTGTTTCAGACATAACTAACCCTGTTAAAGTGTCTAGCCCAACGGCACCTAAAGGTGAACCGAAGGGTAATTCTGTTAGTAATGTCTCTTCTCCCCGACGTTTTTGTGGTCACTGTAATCGTTCAAACCACAATATTAGCCATTGTTGGCAACTGTACCCAGAAAAAAGACCCAATGCTCTAGTTGTGACACAGGGCTTGAGGCCTTCGGAAGGGTTAGGGAGTAAGACCTCCAACCCACAGTGGTTGGACTTGCTTACCCCATTCTTATCGAAAGGGAGACTACTTTTGTCTGAGGGTTCTTCCTGGAAGGACGTGGTGATCTTCCGAGACACCGGTGCCATCCAGACTTTAATTTTAGAAAGTGCTTTGCAAGGTGCCAACACTCTCGACATTGGAGAGGTGGTACTGGTCGAAGGTGTCACTAGTGATACTCGAGCAGTACCCCTCCATAAGGTTACCCTGGAATCTGATTTCCACAAGGGTGTTTGTACAGTCGGAGTCACTTCGTACCTACCTTTCCCTAATGTTGATGTAATATTGGGTAATGATTTAGCAAGGGGTAAGGTAGGGGACTCCAAACTGCCTATTATGTTGCGTACCCCAAAGGTTTCCCTGGATCCACCCGCCGCAGACGATAATGTTGTGTACCCTGCGTGTGTGGTGACCCGGTCTATGGGACTTAAATGTAAGGGCAGCCCTGTGCTTGCCAAGGTGGTAAATCCCAAGGACACGAGGAACTTTCCAAGTGGTGAAAGCCTAGTGGACCTTGTGGACACATTCATGGCCCGACTCAATGACGTGGCCGAGGACATTGTGGAGAGCCTGCCACCGCCGCTTACCAAGAGTAATGAGGAGGTGGAGGAGAACACTGTTGAGCCTCGGCCAATGGCATCTGACCAAGGTCTGGACGCCTCCTTGAGTGAGTTACAGAAAGCTGACCCCAGTCTTGCAGAATGCCATGAGTTAGCCACCTCTAAGGAGGAAATTGTAGACGCAGTAACTGGGTACTACTACAATGATCGGATTTTGATGAGAAAATGGAGACCACAGAGTGCTCCCTTGTCAAATGAGTGGGAGGTAGTTCCCCAGGTTATGTTGCCGACCTGCTATAGAGAAACAGTTTTGGTAACTGCTCATGATGATCCTATGGGGGGACATCAAGGTATTAATATTACCTATCACAAAATCTTAAAGTATTTTTTCTGGCCCAAGCTGAAAAGCGATGTGGCAAAATTTTGTAATGCATGTATTGCTTGTCAACTTGTTGGGAAACCAAACCAGACTCCACCTAAAGCTCCTCTAAGGCCTATTGTCATGCCAGAGGAACCATTTTCTCATGTGATAATGGACTGTGTTGGCCCATTACCTAGAACTAAGTCTGGTAATATTTACCTAATCACGATGATGTGTATCATGACCCGTTACCCAGAGGCTTTTGCTGTAAGGAACATCCAAGCAAAGACTTGTTGCTCGTATGTTGCAATTTTTTTCCACTTTTGGACTGCCTCAGGTCGTGCAAACCGACAATGGTACTAACTTTAAGTCTGATATTTTTGAACAATTTTGTAAGGACTATGGAATAACTCATAAGGTTTCCAGCCCATATCATCCACAGAGTCAGGGGGTAATTGAACGGTTCCATCTAACTCTGAAGCAGATGTTGAAGACATCGTGCGAGAGTTCCCACACCCTCTGGGATGAGAACTTGCCGTATGTTTTGTTTGCTGCTAGAGAGGGGTTACAAAGTTCACTGGGTTGTTCTCCTTTTGAGTTAGTCTTTGGCCATAAAGTTCGTGGACCCTTGCAAATGTTACAGGAGAATCTGTTAGGGTATGTAACGTTAAAACCGAAGGTTCGGCTTTCTTTGCGCAACACCACCAGAGACTCAAGGACTGCAAGGCGGTGGCACTAAAGTATCTTGGGAAGGCCCAAGAAAAGATGAAAGAACGAAACGATGCTAAGGCTAAGTTGCGGGTATTTCAGCCTGGCGACCCTGTCCTGATATTAAAGCCTCGACTAGGGAACACTATGTCCCACAAGTGCGAAGGCCCCTACATCGTGACAGAAAAGACTGGGGACCTCACGTACAAAGTGAGTCACTCTGACAAGCGTAACCAGGTAATGCTCGTACACTTGAATTGGCTGAAGACGTTCCAGGGCCCCAGGCCCATTGCACTAACCAATGTTTCCATTTCCAGTGAGGGAGGGGATGATTGTTCTGGGGACCCAACTAATCTCATTCTCAATAATTCTAGTTCTGTGAATGCTGTGGAGGAGGGACTGTCCCATTTGCAGATGGCCCAACGTGAAGAGGTGCAGTCGTTGCTTGATGAATTCTCCAGTCTACTCGGGGAGGTCCCGACCCAGACTAATTCCATTTGCCATGATGTCAAAGTGACGGACTACACCCCCATTCGCCTTCAACCCTACCGGATGAGCCCGGAAAAGAAGGCCATCGTACGGAAAGATGTCGAATTCTTGCTCCAGCACGGCCTCATCCGGCCGAGCCAGGGCTTTTAGTGCTCGCCCTGCCTTTTGGCAGGAGCCTGTCTGCCAAACAAGACGGCTCCTGGCGATTGTGCACCGACTAACGGCAGCTCAGCAAGGTGACCATTGTGGATGCCTACCGGCTGCCCCTCCTCGAGGACTGCATCGACGAGCTGGGAAACATCAAGTACGTCTCGAAATTCGACCTCTCGAGGGGGTATTATCAAATCCCGCTCACTGAATGTGCTAAACAACTAACTGCGTTCGTGACACCCGAGGGTATTTTTGAGTATCAAGTCTTGGCTTGCGTAATGCCCCTGCCACGTTCCAGAGGCTAATTTCTTTTGTTTTTTTGAGATATATACAAGAGTTGTTACATTCTTGTACAGCCACTAGTACGCGTAGCGTTTTGGGCAGGTCCCTGGAATACGATCCCCGCCACGAAGAATCGTTTTTTCATCCAAGTACACATTTTACTGTTGCGTTAAACAGAGGCTACAGTTAAGGAATTGCGCCCAGTAAATCCTCCCCAGCCAGGATACGAACCCATGACATAGCGCTCGCGGAACGCCAGGCAAGTGTCTTACCACTACACCACGGAGACTGTATGAACTCTTTGCTCGCTAATGTGCCAAATTGTCGGGCGTATTTAAATGATAGTGTGCTCTTTGATAGTAATTGGGCTGACTACATAGCTAGGTTATGCCAGTTGTTCACAGTTTTGAGAAAGGCAAATCTGACCTTAAATGCGAAAAAGTGTCATTTTGGCCAAGGCACAGTGACGTACCTCGGTTATGAAGTGGGCCAAGGAAAACTGTTACCTCGTCAAGATAAAATCAGTGCCATTCTGGAGTATCTGGTGCTAAAGTCTAAAAAGGACGTTCAAAGATTTATCGGTATGTGTGCGTACTATTGACGCTTTTGTCAGAACTTTTCCAGTGTGGCCACTCCTCTCACAGACTTGTTGCGGAAGGCCGTTAAATTTAAGTGGTCATCAGACTGTGCAGAGGCATTTAAAAATTTGAAATTGATCTTAGCTTCCACCCCCAGTGCTCGCTAGTCCAAGGTTCGACAGACCATTTAAAATTCATGTTGACGCGTCTGACTCAGGGTGCTGGTGCAGTGTTGTTGCAAACTGGGGATGATCAAGTGGAACACCCAGTATATTATTACTCTGTGAAATTTGACAAGATGCAACACAATTATTCAGTGGTAGAAAAAGAGGCGTTGGCGCTAGTGTTTACATGTAAAAAGTTCGAGGTTTACCTCACAGGTAATATAGTGGAAGTGTACACGGACCATAACCCACTAGTCTTCATGAATCAGATGAAGGGGAAGAATAAACGCATCCTCAGGTGGGCATTGTACCTACAGGACATCAATCTTTCCATTACCAACCTACCGGGCCGGCTCAACGTGATAGCCAACGCTCTGTCCCGGTTGCCTGAATAACATTCATCTGGGCCACAGGAAGCCATTTACCAACTATCATGCTGTAGTTATGTAGTTATATATATATATTTTTTGTAGGTTCTCCTGTAACATTAAATATTCCGTGTCCAATTTATTTACTTCCCTGTTTTTTTTTCTCTTTTTTTTTTGTGTATGTGTTTTTTCTTTCAGAGAGTTCTTTGTACTTTTCTTGCAGAGAAATTGTTGTTTTTGATTGATTTTTTGTCATAAATTTTCCTTTTTATTCTCTGTATACTCTTACAAAAAAAAATATGACTACTATTCTGGTAGTCACATTTTTTTTTCTCTGAAGGGGGGAGGAGTGTTACGACCCTGGGTTCCTCAATTGGAAACCAGAGGTCAAATTGAGCTAAATAAACTACCTTATAGTAGTGGGACGCATGGCAAGGTGTATTTGTTTGTATCTTCCCTGCCAGACGTAAGACGATTCTTGTTTCTCAAAGAGCATTTAAAGCCTGAGCTTGGGGTTGATTATTAAGTAAATAAATAGGCATCAACTATGTTTACATATGATTAGAAAGTATTAAAGTAGATCTGAGTAAATTTTGATATAGGGCTGCTGTACAATTAGTTGGGTAATCTGCCGGCAGCAAGGCAGCTGAGGAAGGAGACTGGAGACGGTCTGCCTTCTCTGGGCTGGCGTTGTGGTGAAAAGAACTTCCTCCTCTACCTCTTGTCTCTCTATTTCTGTGTCTAATTACCAAGATAAGTATACTGTATTGTGTCCACATTGTCTGGCATAGGCGTGTTCTAATGTGTAGAGTATTATACTTTGTATGAATTAGGTGTTCCTAATGTTTATATGCCTAGTTATTCTAATGGGGTCCCAGTGGAACCATGTGGTCTCCCTACCCTAAGCTGACTCAAGCTTCTAGCTCTTCACTAGTAGTACTTTACCCTAGCTTGTTCTCAGTGTAAACCTTGTATCCTGCTTATGTGGACCAAGGCCTTTAACGTAAGACAGTGTGGTAAAGTAATTATTATTATTGTTATTGGTGTGAATGTATATGGGGAGTTGTTAAGGGGTTACTAAATAAGTAAGTTAGTTAAAGGAGTATCCATTCTTCCTGTGTAGGAGATCTATGATCAACCTCTAGACTGACATTATCTGGTAGCCAATTAATATTCACTGTTGTTATTTTTATTTGGGGGCCGGGCCTTACTGATCTCCACTGCTAGAAATACATCTTTATTCTAACTACTGCCTCTACATCCATTTAATACTAGATCCCCCCATAGAATATATTCATATGTATAACATCCTACTATACGCCTGGTTTGTGTACTGTAGGTGTGTGTGTGTGATACTTTGCCAATACCTGGAGTCGACATCATCCTAGGGAATGACATTGCTGGTAACGTGAGAAACAGTCATCTCCCCGTAATGGTATGAGATCCAGGCCGAGTTATCTCAGAAGGGAGTGAGATTTCTCCCATAGTGTATTTTGCATGTGACCTCACCAGATTCCCGAAACCCAAGATTGATGATTCCAAACCTACAACCGGAGGGATGGCTGGAAAACCTCCAACGATAGAACCGGAAATTGACTTAGCAGATTAACCCACTTGGATGAGGTTAGTGCAGTTGAGGAAGTGTTTCCATGTAATGAAGTTGTACCTCGTGTTACTACCTCTCCCTGTATTTCTAATGTTGAATCTCACACTTTGGCCCAACTTCAAAAGAGTGACCCTAGTTTGAATGTATGTTTTTTCTCACTTCTTCCAACTTCTCAGACGTCTAGACAGAGTACCACCAGTCTACCTCCCCCCAGGGCCCGTCAGACCCTCGCACCTGGCGACGGCTCCAGGATCACGCCACTGCCTGAAACAAGCGTATGGTAGTTCAAGTGAACCGGCTCGCAGTTACCTACTTCACCAGCTGTGACGGCCGTTTCTACTATATATATAGGCTACCTGGCCTTTTCTAGCCAGAATACTTCTGCGTACTCTACTGCAAAGATCTGTTTGCATACCTCGGTGTGGTAGCAGGTTTATGCAGACTGGCTCACAGTATTCCAACACCATTTTATAATTTGCACTTTAACATAATGTAAATTTGATTGTATTTTTCATTTTGTTCACTTTGAGTAAAGCCAAGTTTGGGTACTATTTTTATTTAATGTTAATTTGTTATAATAATTTGTTTAAGTTAAGATATTTTAATTATTTTCCTCTTATATGTTTTATCCTACAGTTGTCTCTGTGTGAAGTTAAATAGCAGTCTAACCTATTTTTTTTACTCTTTTTTTTTTTTGCTTTATGTGACTGGCATTCCATCTGCTCTAGAGTGAGTGCTGGCTGCGCCACCAGAGGGTGCAGACGTCGAGCTCTGGCTGTCAGTGGTCGTCTGCCGTTGCTGAGTGGCAGTTGCTGTGGGGGGGTGTGAAGCTCCCGTTGGTTTGAGCCCCACCTGCCAATTTGGACGGGGCTGGTACTAGCCGTATTCGAAGAATAGACACAGTGCGGCTGGATTTTTCTGCTGATGTGGACTGGCCCGTTGTTGAAGTTGCCCTCCTCGACGTCCTCCGTGTTGACGTCCCCGAGCTCCTGGGCTTAGAGAAGTTGTCGCCCGCCCGTGTTGCGGTGTCATTCGCCATGTCACATGTATACCGGGAGTTTGTGGCCCGCTGGAATGGCCGCACGCTTCCTCTTCCGGCCTCGGCTGTGACTGTAGAGATCTCGGATCCCTGGGGGCCCTTGACGTTTGTGAGTATTCCCGGCGTGCCGGTGACCTTCCCCGAGGCGGCCCTCATGGCCTTGTTTACGCGGTTTGGGTCGGTGGTGAAACACCGGTTCAACACTTTGAGTGCGGGCTGACTGAAGGGGGTCCGGCTGGGTTCACGCACGCTTGTCATGCGGCTCACGAGCCCTATACCTTCCAGGGTCTCGTATCGTGGGCTATCTCTGAGGACTTTCTATCAGGGGCAGACCCGAACGTGTTTCCGGTGTGGTGCTGAGGGCCACGTCGTGGCCGGTTATGACGCTCCTCATACAGAAGCCCCTTCAGTTTTCCTAGAGGATGATTTTCCTCGCTTATCTGTGTGTGTGGACTCCCTGGCGGATTCTCGCTCTGTGCAGGTGCCTGGTGTGGATCCCGCGGCGGTTCCGGATGTCGCTACGTCTGGACCGGATGTGTCTGCCCTGCCGGTGAACTCGAGGGATCTGGGGGCGCCTGTTTCGGACCTTCATCGTTCAGTGACTGTGGAGGTGCATCCGCATCCGATGGCCTTGGGGGATGCTGTAGGGGTGGTGCCTGCGTCTCCTGCTGGAGGCAATGTGCTTCCCGGGGCTGACGGTGCGGTGGTATGTGTGTCTCCACCCACGTCCTCTGCCTCGTCGCCTCTGGGAGTTTCCTCGTTGACGAGTACCTCTTCTATTCTGCATGTTCCGTCGCCCTCCCTGGATACCTCACGTGTGCTGACGTCTTCCCTCCCGCCTGTTGTGTCTCTTCCTCCTCCGACTCCGGTCTCCGTTCCTGGTGGTGGCTTTTTGTCCCACGTTGTTGAGGCTGCTGTTCTGCGTGAACGTGCTTCCCCGATTTTGTGGCCACCTGTCGATGGTTCTTCTGGGACACAGCTTGTTGGGGGTGACAGCTCCGACGATCAGCAGCCTCTTTTTAAGCGCCGTCGCTCGGCTCGGGGTGCGTCACCTAGCCGGTCGTGGGCAGAGGAGCGTGATGCAATGAAGGATGATGATGTGGCCGTCGCTGTGTTGCCTCCTGTGGTGCCTTCTGAGTTGGATGCTGTGCCTCCTGCTGGTGGCTCCCCTCAGTGGGCTGTTGCCCCTGGTAAGAGCGACCTTGTGGTGGTGTTGACGAAGGATGTGAGGCGGGGGCCTCTGCTCCTGTTCCGGTTGGTGGGGGCTCTGGGGCCCCTGCAGAGCCACCCTCCACGGGTCTCGTTGCGGTTCCTGACACCGAACAGTGTGCACGCCCTAGTGGGCGGGCCGGTGTGCGGCCTGCCGTGCAGTCAGATGTGCTTCCCAGTGTGCGCCCGTGTGTCCAGTGTCCTCGGGGGAAACCCGTCTCTTTTGTCCTCTCGACCCGCGAGGTGCTCGACGGATCTAACAGCAACTGCGACTTTTAAGTGTACTGACTTGGTGCGTCCTGTTCCCTGGTGCCCTTCTACCATCTGGGTTCCACAAGCGCAGTGTTTTGTCTCGGGAGTGCCAAATTCGATGCCTCGGCCTACTGCAGCTCCTGGGTGTCCGATTCCTGAAAGTGACCAACTTGTTTGGGAGGCTTATTGTTTACGGTTTCCTGCTCGGGAGTACCCGGAGAAGTATGAGTTATTGGTTTGTTGGTGTGTTTGGTTTCTGTCTGTGTTGTGCGTGATGTTTTCCCGGTGCCTGCGTGCACAGGTGGGTGTCCTTGTCTGTGCGTGTGGGTGGTGTGGGTGTTGTTCTTGCCCCTGCGTGGCTTGTTTTCTTGTATGTTTTGTGCTTTGCATTTGGTGTGTGGTTGTGTGCGGTTGTGGGTGTTTGGTGTTATTTTTTTCGTGTCGTTGCACTCGCCCTGTGTATTGTGTTGGGGTGGTGGGCTGTGTGGTTGTGTATGTTGCTTGTGTGCGTGTTTCTTATTTTGTCCTTGTGACATTGCTTTATTAGGTGTGCGGCATTGTTGTGTTTATGTTATCTCTGTATTTCCCTGTTTATGTCTTTACATGGTTTTTTGTTTTTATTTTTTGTTGTTTCCTGTAGCTCTGTACTTATGCCTCTGTTTCGGTGGTTTATGAGGCCTGTTGTTGTTATGTACTAATCTGCACCTGAGTTTGGGTTGTTGGGATGGGCTTGTTTTGTGTTTACTGTCTGTATTTCTGTACTTCCGTTTTTTGTGGGTGTGACTGTTTTATGTTATTTATGTCGTGTTATTTATTTGTAAAGTACTGTTTTTTGTTTGTTTGTGTGTGTGTGTGTGTGTGTGTGTGTGTGTGTGTGTGTGTGTGTGTGTGTGCCCTCCAGTGCCCGTTTCGGGGTTTTCTCATTGTGCCGTATTTTATGTGTTTCATTTCTTGGTTTTTGTTGTGTATGTTTAGTTTGCATCCGTGTTTCCGTACTTTGTTATGTTTGTCCTGTATGTATGTATGTTTGTTTTCCATTGTCTGGTTTGTATATTGTGTATTTCTTTTATAAAACAAAAATTTTGTATATGTGTGCGTGTCTGGTTTATTCTGTGTATGTTTGTTGTGTCTTTCCATGTCCGTAATGCGTCCGTTTGTTGTATGTCCGTTATTATGTTTCATTTTGTATTCGGACTAATGTCCCTGGAGTTTCTAGGGTCTTGTACTGCAATGTTTTCTTTTATGCCTGTGTTTCTGCTTGTGTTTTGTTGTAATGTTCTTGTTCTTCTGTTCATGTATATTGTGCTATACTTTGTATATTTCTTTTATAAAAATAAAAAAAATAAAAAAATAAAAATCTGCTCTAGAGTGACTGCGCTACAATCCATTTTTCCCGTCACACTATAAAAATTACTGTTGTTGAGAAAGAGATTTATGTACATGTTTTGGCATGTAAAAAAATCGAGATACATTAGAAGGGAATAAGGTAGACGTATATACTGATCACAACCCTTCAATATTCATTGACAGGATGAAGTTTAATAATCAGAAAATTTTAAGTTCGTTATTTTTACAGGAGTTTAATCTCCGCATCCATTATATTCCTGGTAAATTGAATGTCTTAGCTGATACCTTATCTAGGTGTTTTTCTGAGGAAAACTTGAGTTTGAGACACCACTGTGAAACTTCTTGATTATATTTGCTTGAATTTTGCTATATACCTGCAGCTCATATAAACTTGATGAGGTATATATTCTGTATAATACATGCTGTAGTATTGATGTTAGATTATTATTGATTGCACTAAATGTTGTGCAGCTTATGACTTTTACCTGAGTGTGAATATCCCTGTTTTTATTTTGTTTGGTATTTCCCCTAGACTTGATTTGAAGGGCAGTTGGTCGTATAGAGTTTTGACGACATTAGTATTACCAGCGATGATGTGGAACATTGGGCACATGACAGTAGCATAGAGGTTTTAACATTCTTGTAAAGCCACTAACACGCATAGCGTTTCGGGCAGGTCCTTAATCTAACAGGGTAGGTAATTTCTAGCAAAATTGATAAAATGTTAACTGGTACTTTATAAGAAAATATGACATAGATTAGTAGGTACATTAAAGAAAAATTTTAGGGTTATAAACAGGTACATGGTAGCATAAATTGAGGATTATTTCAAGGTATAATGCAATAAAATATGCATTCAATATAACAACCAAGATATAAGATGATAGCAATGATTACAATGGTAAAGTTATATGGCTTAGGTATATATCTATATTGGGGGATTGGGTAGCACTAGATGCAGTGCAAGTGCAGTGCAGTGCACTAGGTAGGAAACTATGGAGATGATATTAGGCACTTTTTGTTTTGTTTTTGAATAAGGCAAAAGTTGGACAGCTGTTCAATTCATTAGGGAGTGAGTTCCAAAGACTAGGTTCCTTTATTTCCATAGTGTTTACACAGATTAAGTTTAACTCTGGGGGACATTAAAGATATATTTACTTCTGATGTGGTGATTATGGGTTCTATTACATCCGTCGAGGGAGAGTTTCAGAGCATGGTTTGCATTTAAGAACAGAGTTTTGTAAACGTAAATAGCACAAGAGAATGTGTGGAGTGAGTTTATGTTTAGCATGTTTTCGGATTTAAACAAGGGGGGCTGCGTGTTGTCTGAAAGTAGTTTGTTATTGTTCTGATAGTAGATCTTTACTGGGTTATCTTGAGATAATTTTGGGGCTTAGCGTCCCCGCGGCCCGGTCCTCGACCAGGCCTCCTTCGTTACACCCCCCTCCCCAGGATGCAACCTGTAGCAACTGACTAACTCCCAGGAAACTGCTAGGAAATTTTTTGACTGATAGGAAATAGGGACATCAGAGTGAAAGAAACATTTTGCCCAATTGTCTCCGCCTCCACCGGGGATCAAACTCGGAACCTCAGGACTACGAATCCGAAGCGCTGTCCATCCAGCTGTCAGGCCCCCCCTGACAGCTGGGTGATGATGGACTTGAGGTAGTTTGCAGTGGTTGAATCCAATGCACAGATACCATTTGTAAGATAGATAGATTAGTGCATGGTATAGTGAGGGGAGAGCAGAGTTAGGTACATAATAACTGATTTTAGAGAATACCAACCGTGTTAGACTTTCTTGGTTATTTGTTGTATGTGAGTGCTGAAGTTGAGTTTCTTGTCTAAGTATAGGCCAAGGAACTCAAAACATTTTTATTGCTGATGTTAACATTGTCTATCTGAAGCTGAATTGCATGTGTTGATTTGCTTCCAGATAAGATGTAGTAGGTCTTTTCTATGTTTAGTTTGATTTTGTTGGTTGACATCCATAATTGGACTTTTTTTAAATTCATTATTTACAACATTTAATACTAGCAGTACCCGGCCACGCATTGCTGTGGCTCAGAAACGCATGTGCGTTGCTGAGCCACAGCAACCTTCCCTGTTCTCCAGTCCTCCCCACCATTTCCCCCCTCACCCGTCTCCTCAGCCTCACGGTCATTTCCCACTCCACCGTCCCCTCGTCCTTCCCAACATGCCCCACTCCCCTGTCACTTTGTCCTCCCCACCATTCTCCATTCCCCCATCCCCTCGTCTCCACCATCCCAAACTCCCCTGTTCCCTCGTCCTTCCCCTCCATTACCCCTTCCCTTGTCCCCTCGTCCTCCCCACCATTCCCCACTCCCTCGTCCGATGCCGTCTCAAATGGTCTGATGTTCCCATCAGAAAATTGGGAACATCAAGTGATCTGATGTTCCCATCACTGAAATATAAGAAAAAGTTAAAAAAAATGAAATGAAAATATGAAAAAATACAAAAATAAACTGTACTCATAAAATGAACGGTATGGTAAACAACACAGCGCAATTCCAACACAATTCACACAAAATAATTAAATGAAAATTAAAATGTATCAAAATCTATGAAAATTCAATTTATCAGTGCAATCAGAAACATTGAAATGGAATTTTAACATATTTAGTATAGCATGTGTGTTGCTCTTACATGCAACAGATGACACTGTTTTTCAAGAAAAGCATAGTTTTACCTGTCACAGGTGTGGCATCTATACTTATACTTACGAAATGAACGGTATGGTAAACAACACAGCTCAATTCCAACACAATGTCACACAAAATAATTCAATAAAAAATAAAATAAATCGAAATCTATGAAAATAAAATTTATCAATGCCATCGGAAAATTGAAATGGAATTTGTGACATATTTAGTATAGCGTGCATTTTGCTATTATATGCAACAGATGGTGCTGTTCTTCAAAGGACGCATGTTTTTACCTGTCAGAGGGGTGGCATCTATATAGTAGGTATATAAAAAGACGCGCCTATTCGAATGCAACGTTGTGTCAAAATTTCAAAGCAATCGGTGAAGAACTTTCGGAGATTACAGCGTGTGTTGCTCTTACGTCCAACAGATGGCGCTGTTTAAAAAAAACATGTTTTTTCCTGTCACAGGTGAGGCATGTATATTGTAGATATATAAAAAGATGCGCTTATCCGAATGCAACGTTGTGTCAAAATTTCAAAGCAATCGATAAAGAGGTTTCGAAGATTTCCCTCACATGAAAAACACATAAACACATACTCAGAAAAAGTATGTTTTTTTACATTCACAGACGTGATATCTATATAATATGTATATAAGAACCTGCTCAGATGCGAATGGAACGTTGTGTGAATATTTCAAAGCAATCGGTGAAGAACTTTCGGATATTAGCAGCTATGCACAAACGAACATTTCCATCAGATACATTAGGTAGTTCATTGATGTATGTAAGAAATAGGAGAGGTCCTAGGATGCTGCCCTGTGGCACTCCTACGGGTTATGGTAGAGTGGGAGAGGTTATATCATTGACGGCTACATATTGGTGTCTGTCACTAAGATAGGATCGGATATAGTTCAAGGCAAGGCCTCGGATTCCATAAAGGTGGAATTTAAGTAAGAAATGAAATTTAAATTTAAATAAGTTTATTGAGGCAAAATACACGCAAAGAGATTAGGTAGCTCAAGCTATCCCCACCCCGTTCAGTACAACGTGTTCATACATAAATAGACACATCACAAACAAAAAAACATATTACCGAACATTCTGAGTGATAAACATATACATTTTTCCTTTACTCATGTAGTATGTTACCAGACGTAGTTATGGTTAACAGTATCAAAGGCCTTTCTCAGGTCAATGAAGAGTCCAATCGGAAACTCATTTTTGTCAAAGGCTGAGTAGATTATATCAAGCAGACTAGTAATTGCATCGTTGGTACTCTTTTTGGGAGCGGAAGCCAAACTGACAGGGAATTAGTATGTTGAATTTTACGAGGTAGGAGTAGAGTTGTTCGTAAATAATTTTTTTTTCAATCATTTTTTATAATATAGGTAGGTTTGATATTGGTCTGTAATTGTTTGTTTGCCGTATTACCTGTTTTATGAACTGGCGTTACTCGAGCTAGTTTAAGGATATCAGGGAAGGTATGACACAAGAGATTTGTTGAACTGCAAGCTATGCTATGCGTGGTGCATGGGCATGAGACACTCTTGTAAACCATACATGGTATTTCACTAATGTACCCAGCTTTGGTTTTTAGTGAGTGAATGATGGATCCTGGCCGGGAAGGATTGACCAGTCGCCAATCCTTAACTGTAGCCTCTGTTCACCCAGCAGTGAATGGGTACCTGGTTGTTAAACGATTAGGAAGGGTTCGTATTCCTGGGAAAATTAGGATTAAGGACCTGCCCGAAACGCTACGTGTGCTAGTGGATTTACAAGAATGTAAACTCTTGTATGTAAAACACATCTGTCGGGCTGACTGGTGAAAGGAGACGAGAGTTTGGATAGCTGCATGAAAGATATATGGTAACATGTGTCTGAGTCTGTGGGATTTTCTGGCAAGGTTCCCACCAACCGATGAAAAGAAGCTATTAAATTCAGTGGTCGTTTCTAAATCGTTGCAGGTGTATAACCTTCCTTGGAGAGTTTTATCTGGTTATATAAGTGTTGTTTATTTCCTAGGATGTTAGAGATGGCTTTTCATGTTGCCTTTTGCTTCTTTGAATCTACTCTCATAATAGGAAAGTTTTGATTTTCTTATTATCCTAGTAAGTGTGGTGTTTGTGTGTTACTGAGGAAGTCTTGGTTGTAGGGTTGATGTAAAGTCATGACTTGGTTACTGACTTTAATACTTAATATGATTACATGACTAGTAGCTACCAAGCTTGGCTGGCGTCCTGTACGCTCTCGTTTACCTCCTCTCTCTCTCTGGCGTCTCAGCCACCGCACATAGAAAACGGATGGTACCATTTTCTGTGAACATGACAGTAAGCATTGATGAGTACCTCTTGACTACTTCCTTTGTAACTAGGGCAATCCTTAGTTTTTTTCAAATTCATGTTTCTTGTTGATTGCTTTGAGTATGCCACTTGTGAGCCATGGATTGTTTATTGTCAATTATTTACTTGGTGAGGAGAGGACAGAGTGTGTGTTGAAGAGACTTAGAGTTTTGGATAGGAAGAGGTTAACTAATGAATTTATATCATGGGAATTACTAAATTCAGTATTCTCCCAGTTTATATTGTGAAGAGCATTTGTGAGGTTGCCTATTGCTGCTTCACTGTGTAACCTGAAGGTACGCTTTTTGTTATCTGGTGGTGTTATGTCCAAGTTTGCTATGAGGATGGTAGGATAGTGGTCAGTTGTTCTGTCAGTGATTATACCAGATGCAAGGGAAACTGTTATGTTAGTCCATAAGTGACCCAAAGTAGTGGCGAATGTTTGAGTGATTTGGGTGGGCTTGGTGATTGTAGCGATTAGTATACAGGAATTCATGCACCTTTGGAAATAGTCGACTTGAAGGCTATTTTGTTGACGAAGGTTAATATTGAAGTCACCTCCAAGAATGATGTGATTTTTGTTGAGATTGTTGTTTATGATAACATTCCTTAAGTTATCTGAGAATGCAGCTATGTTTGTATTGGGATATCTATAGATAGCTCCAATAGTCAAGGAGGATTTAAGGGATTTGTAGATTTGACTATGTATAGTGTTATAGCTGTGCCACTTCCTTTTATATTAGGCCTACAGTTGTGAATGGCTGTATAACTAGCTAAGTTGTAAAGTTGGGTATAGTCTTTACTTAGCCAGGTTTCTGTTAAAATAACGAACGATATTTTATTACCTAGTGCTGTGAGGAGTGCATTTATATCATCAAAATGTTTACCAAGTGATTTGACATTTTGGTTGTAAACTGATAAGGAAGTGTGATTTGGAATTTGCCTTTTGCAAAGTCTGCTGTACTTACCTATTTGTGCTTGTGGGGGTTGAGATCTGGCTCTTTGGTCCCGCCTCTCAACCGTCAATCAACATGTGTACAGATTCTTGAGCCTATTGGGCTCTATCATATCTACACTTGAAACTGTGTATGGAGTCAGCCTCTACCACATCACTTCCTAATGCATTCCATTTGTCAACCACTCTTGACATTAAAAATGTTCTTTCTATTATCTCTGTGGCTCATTTGGGTACTCAGTTTCCACCTGTGTCCCCCCTAGTGCATGTGCCCCTTGTGTTAAATAGCCTGTCTTTATCTACTCGATCAATTCCTTTGAGAATCTTGAATGTGGTGAGCATGTCTCCCCTAACTCTTCTGTCTCTCAGTGACGTGAGGTTTAATTCCCGTAGTCTCTCCTCGTAGCTCATACCTCTCAGCTCGGGTACTAGTCTGGTGGGAAACCTTTGAACCTTTTCCAGTTTAGTCTTATGTTTGACTAGATATGGACTCCATGCTGGGGCTGCATACTCCAGGATTGGCCTGACATATTTGGTATGCAAAGTTTTGAATGATTCCTTACACAAGTTTCTAAATGCCGTACTTATGTTGGCCAGCCTGGCATATGCCGCTGATGTTATCCCGTTGATATGGGCTGCAGGAGACAGGTCTAGTGTGATATCAACCCCAAGTCTTTTTCTCTCTCTGACTCTTGAAGAATTTCATCTCCCAGATGATACATTGTATCTGGCCTTCTGCTCCATTTGTTCGACCATTCCTTCAGTTTGTTTAGGTCTACTTGAAGCTTCACGCAGTCCTCCTCTGTCTTAATCCTTCTCATAATTTTGGCATCGTCAGCAAACATTGAGAGAAAGAGTTTATACCCACCGGGAGATGATTTACGTATATCAGAAACAGGATAGGACCGAGTACAGATCCCTGTGGTACTCCACTGGTGACTTCACGCCAATCTCAGGTTTCACCCCTCACCGTAACTCTCTGCTTCCTATTGCTTAGGTACTTCCTTATCCACTGGAACACCTTACCAGCTATTCCAGCCTGTCTCTCCAGCTTGTTATGCGGTACTGTGTCAAAGGCTTTCCGACAATCCAAGAAACTGCAGTCCGCCCAGCCTTCTCTTTCTTGCTGTGTCATACCTGCAGTGGTGGTGATCAATATGCTGGTTATCATAGATTTGTGACAGCAGATTTAGTTCAGAATCAATGTCAGCTTGCATGTAGATGTAATGGAGTCAAAATATAATAAGACAAGTAATTACAGAACAGTAAAATACTAAATCTGCTGTAAATATAAAATAACTATAGCAAAAAGACAACAACAAATGCAAATACACATTTAATAGAAATAGAAACAAGTAGAATTAAAATGAAGATCACGGTAGTTAGACAAGAAGGATACAGAAGTCAAGTAAAACAAGAAGCAATAAAGATTGACAGGAAAATGTACAATAACAATGTGGAATTAACGCTGACCAAAAAAAAAAAAAGAAAAAGTATGTCAAAGCGACATCCTTCAAAAGCTGGGAAAATAAATAAATCTCCTCCATATGCACCAGGCTGCCTCCGAAGACGACTTAGAGCAACAACAACTTCATGACTCTCTGATCATTAGCTCTGTGGATTTACCAGATAAACAACAAGGTGAGAACTGCTGTAATGTAGCTCGTGCCCTAATTAATTCAAAGATCAAAGTCACCGTTGATATCAAATCAGCTATCAGGATAGATAAATACAGTCCCCGCAGCACTAGACGAATGCTCATCAAACTTGCAAATCCGGGGCCGGATTCAGGAAGGTACTTACGAAGGTTTTTCCTCTTAGCTAAGAACGAATTCCTTCTTAGCGCCTTCGTGGCGGCTAGGTCCGTATTCAAAGAGCTACCCTAAGTGGAAAAACCTTCGTAAGTTCATTCCGGGATTTAAGTGTGGTTTCGACCACTCGTAGCTTTACGTAAACTGGATATAAGTCATTTTTTCTCTACTACATAACACTGGGATCGATTTATGATATTGGAACATGACCAAAATATTATAGCTGGTGAATCTAGTGAAGAGGAATCCTTCGTGTTAGTTATGTATGCATTCTCTGCTTGAAACTTGAAGTAAATATGTGTTTGATGATAGTAGAATTAATTTTATAATAGCAAGATATTATACCAGTAGTTATTAAGTAAATAAACACTGGTGAACATGAAATATGAGAGAAGGTGATGAGCCCTGCCTGATGGGATCATTTACTATCACCAAATGCCCCTGTTCACCTAGTAGTAAGGGTGTACCTTAGCTATACATACCCATTTCTAATTTATTTAGTTTGGTTTTATTTTGAAATTAAATCTGGGTGATACATAAAATAAAAATATGCTGCACAAATGATGTTAGGTAAGGAGAAGGGTAAAAATGTCACAAACTTTATTCATTGAATACTTAAAGCTATAATTATGACTATATACTGTAGATTATTAAAAAAGAGAGAGGGAAGTAGGGGTCCAAAACCTCTTCCTGTTATACAATTTGGGTGTGGAACAAGTAATTATCAAAAGAAGGCACCATGCCGGGAAGGCTATGTAGCAGTAAGGCAGTGAGGTGAGGCAGCTACTTATTTGAGAAATGCTTATTTTATTTACCTTATAAGCTGAGGCAACTTATTTTATTTGAGGAATACTCAGCTGATTCCTCTACATTTAGCATGGAACAAATTTGTGTCCAAGACCTCTTCCTGTTACTCAATTTGGCTGTGTGTAACCAAACTAGAAGTGCTCTACAAATCAAGGGACCCAGAATGTGGAATGACCTCCCGAATCATGTCAAAGGCTGTACCTCTCTCAACCAGTTTAAGAGTGAAACCAAGTACTGCCTAATTAACTCCATGTAACCTAACTTATTCCCTAAATGTCAACCCATGTCTTGCTATTTTTTAAACAACGCTGTTCACCAACATGTGCAATTGCTGATTTATGCTATGCTAACCCCCCTTTTTGTATTTTTTATTCCTTCTTTCAACACAATTTATACCTAATCCCGATTACTAAGTTTTAGTCTGTGTTTTTTCCCCCACACCTTGCCCGAAATGCTATGAGTATTAGTGGCTTTAGGTATTGTATGTACTAGCTCTGTCTATAAATCCAACATTATGGTTGTAAATCAACTGTATGTACTTTTCCTGAATAAAATGTATTTATTATTTATTTTTTAATCAGTAAGTATTAAAAGAAGGCACCAAGCTGGGAAGGCTATGTAGCACCATTGTGTGTAACAATAAACCAAATTTTTTTTAACAAATAATGCACCTGTATGGTAAAACAAATCCTGTCAGCTGTAAAAATATTGATGCAGTTATTTAAATGAAAAATATAATGAAAGAAATATTACTGGTTTATTTTTATCCTATCTTTTTGTACTGTACAGTATATCCAAGGAAGTGAAAAATTGAGACATAATGCACAATTTAATGAATGATTAGCATGGATTAGCAGTTCAAAAGAAATATGACTTGTATTACATATCAACATGAGATCTTAATGATCCATGGTCAACATGATTTAATAAGGATAATACAGTACTGTATTTGTAATAATACAAACTATAATTTAAAATCTTTATTACTGATTTTTTTTATTAAGAAGATTAGGTATACACAGCAATGTGCTGCTACCCTATTCTATATGGAATATTACACAGTGTAGATAAAAAACTAGCTATAAGTTTATCTAATACTCCCATCTCACAGGATGGTTAGACATACTGTACATGGAATCAATTTAGAAAATACCAGCCTCAATACAAAAAACAAATCAACTCTGACTAAACAACTCTAAGCAATTTTCACAAGAGGTAAGCACTGAATCATGGAAACATTATATTATAATTACTCTTACCAGTTTCTACAAAACTCCTCTCAAACAATGTATTTTTAAACATGTTTAGGTATACATAGCAATGTGCTGCTTCCCTATTCTGTATAAAGGACCACACAGTGTAGATAAAAAACCAGCTACCAGCTCACCCAACATCCTCACCTCACAGGATGGCCAGTCATACATGGAATTAGGAGAGAACAAAATACTTAATGCTGATCTATTAGCCTCCACTGGCAAAATCTGGGTGCAGCACAAGAATATCTTCCAATATTCCTGAGTGTATGAAGTAATTACAGAGCTCAAAATACCTCATACCATTTGGTATGAAGTCACTGATAACAGGACAATCACAGATATAGTGTTGGAGAGTATGTTCTCTCAAGTAGGACTGAAAACAGATGTTTTTTTTTTCCACCAAGAGGGCTATAAACCCATGGAACCGCCTACCCGCTGAAGCCGTAAATGCCAAATTCCAGCTAAAAAATATCATTAAGACAATTGGCGGGCCCTTTAACAAGCCGCCGGCTTTCTGTCCTCTTCGAGGCCACTAGATAGTTAGTGGCCCTTGGGTAAATTCAGTAAATATATACAATAATTGTCAGCGCATCTTCCGAGCAACAAGGACAGCTACACAGTATCTCTTAGAATTACGTAGGTAAACAACAAATGTAACACATTTGTTTACTACAATGTCGATGCTGGCTGTAGAAGTTGAAAAAACATTGTTTTACTTCGAAATATACTAATTTTATAAGAAAATTCGACGTAAATAGGCGGCAGTAGAGCTCCGATAAGCTAGCGCTAAATCTTCAATATGAAGAATGTTGCTGCTCTCTGATTGGCCAAACGAAACACAGTAGTGACCTCCATCGGCACGCAGGTGAACCAACAATTTTCTTCCTAAGTATACCTTATTGAATCGCACCTAAGCATCTTCTTAGGGCGCACTTAGGAACCTTCGTAGCAAACCCACTTACGAAGAAATACACAGAGCTTCCTGAATCTAGGTCCCGGCTGCTAAGTATGACCACACGCAAACAGCTGCAAAGCAAAAAAACAACCTTTATGTAAATGAGTGCCTTACCTAGTAGTGTGGATCTCTCCTCTACAGACTGCGTCAAATTCACAAACAAAACCCAGGTGTTATCAAGCAGTGCTACACTAGGAATGGAACGATCATTGTAAAGAAGGAAAGATCAGGAAGAAAACTTGAAATAAAGTGTGACAAACAACTACTGCATGGCCTCCTTTAATGACAGTGGCATATCTGAAAACCAGAATCCTTCCAATGCCAATATTGAAAATATCCCATGAGCGACTGAGCCTAGCCTAACCTTGTCCAAGGTGCTATCTGTTGCTTTTGGCTAAATAAGGCTCTCTCATCCATAAACGTTCATAACTTCTCAACTAAGGATTAAGGATAACAGTTAATCGACTGAGAGCTCATGAGAAAATATTATCTGACACTGACAAATCAACCACTGATATGTCAGTCAAACCCAAAGGTACCTCCAAACAGCCTAATAAGTCTAAAATCGCTGCTTCCACTTCAAAATGGAAGAATACTACAGTAGGTACCTACACTATCAGCCCTTCTAAACCTGTAGCTCATAAGTCACCTAAAGCAGTGACTCCTGCATCTACTACAGGAATGAGATGCTGTCTCTTTTGTCAAGAAAATCATGCCATTTATCAGTGTCAAACCTTTCCTGATCGCGTTTCTAGGATAAAGCGCCTCAAGGAATTGCGTAAGTGCACCAGGTGCTTGTTGCAACATGACCCTAATACATACACCACCCAATTACACATATGTAACAGGTGCCACCAGGATCAGCATCATTCCGCATTGTGTGGAGTTGATAGGCATAATCGCCTAAACTCCAGGTGAAACAGGATACTTCCACCACTGTGCAGTGCTGTAAGGTGCGACAGGAGGTTAAGGTGCTTAACACCAAGTCTCATAATAATGCCGTATTACCTATTGCACAACTACAATTAAATAATAAGAATTCTAGAATCACTACAAGAGGTCTATTCGACCAGGGATCCCAAAGAACGTTCATCATTCAACATGCAGCTAACCAGCTGAAACTTAAACCCTTGTGTAATGTGACCTTGAACATATCAGGATTCTTAACAGATACTGGACCTCAAGAATTTGCAGTAGTACACCCACTAGTACGCCTAGGCGGTTATGTCCGTCCTGTTAAGGCCATAGTGGTTGATCACATTCCCTTTGATCTGAATGTTAAAGGTCTAGGAGACAGCCAGATATTTGAAGAAAAATAGAATCAAACTGGCTGACACGAAGATAACGTCTGACCACCTCACCAATGTAGATATATTAGTAGGGGCAGACCATTATCATCAGTTCATTACTGGAACTACAAGCCAGCAGGGAATGAACGTGTTGAATTCAGCAGGGGGTTACTTACTTACAGGTAGAGTCTTGAACCTGAGGAAGCCTATGCCAGCTGACAACCAACATTAATTTCAGATTGAGTCTGGTACAATTATTACTAGCAGAGTTAGTTTCTATGGATCTCAGTGGATAAATCAGTGACTAGTAACCCAAACCGGTTCACGTCACAGCGACAAATGTCATTGACCCCCCTGTAGACCCAGAACTATTCTCGACAGAAATAATTGACCACATTCAGTCTTCATAGCATCTTATCGCATTTATTATACCTTAGGAAATCTTCTAGAGAAGACAGCATTTATACCAAGTCGTCTGGACAAGGATTTAGTAATCCATTTAATGTGATTCACCTGCAGGGTTGTATCAGTTTTGTTTGGGCTGCTTCTACTTATTGTCTCTGCCCTCAAGCATCTTAGAGATAGTTTGAAGAAGTATCTTAGCACAAGCAAATTTGAACTTTGCAACAGCCTGTAAGTGAACATTTACCAGAAGACTATTAGTAGTGAAACAAATTGTTTCTCAAAATAGAATAAACTCATCTCATCTTTTAAGTTATATGTGCTTAATTATATCTCCAGAAAGTTATAGTACTGTAACTTAATGTATATAAACCGAATAGGTTTACAACTCATTTAGAATCTTTAGGTTACTCTATGTGCTTAATTATACCTCTAGAGGGTTATAGCACTGTAGCCTAATGTAAGTAATTTGCATTTATCCTCTACTTAGGTAGATTAGGGAACATTAGTTAGTGTCAGCTGAGTGCAAGTTTAATCTGTACTCACTATAGCATACCACTGACTGCATTTATAGAGACTGATGCTCATATACTCAGTTCTCTACTTTATCTAGAATTTAGCTAGGTTAGGAATTTAGTCATTATTATTGCATAGCCTAAAATACTTGTTCAGTAAGAACTGCACCTTAGGCTAAATTTAATTTTGCATAAACACATAGAATCTCTCATTTGATGTTGAGGTGATTTATGAGTTTGCAGTGATCAGTTAGTGTCTAGTAACTCATCTAGTTACATGTCACTGCGACCCTAGACATTGATTTCACTGTAGATTCAATATCTCCTTGATCTCAAAGAGACATATAGAATAATACATTAATCATTACATAGATGTACCCGTGATAACAGATCATATATGTAACACAGATCCGGGACATTCGTTATGTAAATACTAATCTACTAACATATAAGAATGTAACTTCAGGGAAAGGGAACCAGGTACGTTAGTATTTAACATTGAACTACGACCCGTAATTTCCCGCCCCAGAGTTATGTTGGAAATTTCCAACAGTTATTCTCATCCCTAATACAATAGGATGTATTTCCTGTATTAGGCTTCATACTCATTTATTAATCCTTAGTACAATGGGATGTATTTCCTGTACTAAGCGTAATATTTAACTATCACTACTAATTCGTAGTTTAGTATTATAGAATTTATTGCATTACGATGTGGAACATCATGTAATTTCTCCTAGAATTGTGCAGTGTTGCGTCAGCCACTCACGTAGAATAAATTTCCACATATCAGTAGATCTAATAGAAGTCCAACCATTTACTTTCCATTATTAGGGATAATTATTTAGTAATAGTTTACTTTTAGTATACAACAGTTTACTGGAATTCCTTTACCCAGCTTGATCGCTGTTCCAGTAAATAATATCATAATCTGAAATTATTTCCACCTCCAAAGGATTCTCATTTTATTTGTGCAGTCTACATTAACTGTCCTGCACTGTGAGAATCAAACATCACCACATTAAGTATTTAATCAAAATATAAAAAGTATTCATAAACACTTCCCTATTTAGCTTTAATAAATAAATATAATTTATTCTCGGGCCCCTACTGGGAGCAATGGCATGCGCGACTTTCGGGAAGGAAGGGGACTCTCGCCATTTTCGATCAACTAGCAGTACGGTGTTCCGAAGCGGTCCCTACAAATCTTACAATCTAGAAGGCATCCGTACATCCTTGGACGTCAGATTGAGGACACAGCTTACCAGAAACACGGACACCAGTTCGGCAGGCATTTTTACCTCATATGTTCTATTTAACGAGCTCTTAAATATGTTCATGTAGGTGCCATGTCGTAATGCTGCAGGCGATAAAATAAACCCCATGTAAGTGCAGTTTCTTCCCCTCCAAATATTTAAATATTACATTTGTGTGTGTGAACACTAGTTTGGAGTGGAAATTATGGAATTTAATTATTGCAGCCTGGTGCAACACCACTGAGGAAGCGTGTGACCATCACATACTCACGTGTTCCAAGTATCACTATCTCAAGCTGTTTCCAGACTGTTGTAGATATTGGACTCCACCTACGTCCCTCTGTTACAGCTGAGATTTAATAAGTTTTCATTTTAGATAGAATTTAATTATTGAGAGTCAAGCATTTCTAATCATCGCATATTAATGATATACATGATTTGAATTTTAATATGCAGTAGTATTTTTGCATTACATTTTATTTAGCATTATCTATGTGTGTGCATATTATCATTATTACATAATATATGTTACTCATAGACTAACCTCATAGAAGACCCCCCCCCAAAAAAAAAAGTGTCATGGGAAGGTGGTTCTAGCATTCATAGAATATACAGTCATTGCTTGATAGAATATAATTATATATAATCATAGCGATCCATAAGTTACTAGTTCTCTCATTTAATAATGCATTCTAGTCCGAGCTATCTTAGATTTATTCATTGTTTGCATTTATAGAATTATACATTTTATTAGTATTAAACTGGTTGAGAGAGGTATAGCCTTTGACATGATTGGGAAGGTCATTCCACATTCTGGGTCCCTTGATTTGTAGAGCATTTCTAGTTTGATTAAGTCGCACTCTTGGAATATCAAATAGGAATTTGTTTCTGGTGTAGTGCCCATGGGTTCTGTTAGAACCTTCTAGGAAACTGTTAAGGTCAGGTTTGACATTACAATTTTGAGTCTTAAATATATAGAGAGTACACATGAGAGGATGTGCAGTGACTTAATATCTAACATGTTCAAAGATTTGAGTAAAGATGCCGAGTGCTGTCTGGGGCCAGAGTTAGATATTGTTCTAATAGCAGAACGTAGATGATTTTGGGTAGTAGAACCCCAAGCACAAATACCACAGTTGAGATAAGAACAGATGAGAGAGTAATACTACTGTAAACAGGATGGATAGAGTCCAAAACAAGTCACACGATGCTTATGGGATCATCCACTATACCACCTAAAAGGATAGGTATTGGGCCATCTACCACCTTTTGGACAGGTATGGGGCCCACTACAACCCGCAGGATGTGTATGGGGTCTACTACCATCCAAAGAATTATTATGGGGTCCATTACCGCCATCAGGATGGTTATATGATCCATTCCCGCCTACAGGATGGGTATAGGATCATTACCACCCACAGGATGGGTATGGGGTCCATTAACTACAACCCATAGGATAGGTATGCAGGGGGGGGGTGGCCATTACCACCCACACGATGGGTATGGGGGTCCACTACCATCCACAGGATGGGTATGGGGTCCAGTACCACCAACAGGATGAGTATTGGGTTCCCTACCACTTGCAGGATGAGTATGGGGTCCTTTACCACCCACAGGATGGGTATGGGGTCCACTATCACCCACAAGATGGGTATGAGGTCCATTATCACCCACAGGATGGTACGGGGTCCACTACTACCCACAGGATAAGTATGGGGTCAACTACAGCGCAAGGATTGATATAAATTCCATTACTTCCCACGGGGTGTTGGTGGTGTTGGGAGTGGTGGGGGTGTTGGTGGTGTTGGGAGTGGTGGGGGTGTTGGGAGTGGTGGGGGTGTTGGTGGTGTTGGGAGTGGTGGTGGTGTTGGGAGTGGTGGTGTTGTTGGGAGTGGTGGGGGTGTTGGTGGTGTTGGGAGTGGTGGTGGTGTTGGGAGTGGTGGGGGTGTTGGGAGTGGTGGGGGTGTTGGTGGTGTTGGGAGTGGTGGTGGTGTTGGGAGTGGTGGGGGTGTTGGTGGTGTTGGGAGTGGTGGTGGTGTTGGGAGTGGTGTTGGTGTTGGGAGTGGTGTTGGTGTTGGGAGTGGTGTTGGTGGTGTTGGGAGTGGTGTTGGTGGTGTTGGGAGTGGTGGTGGTGTTGGGAGTGGTGTTGGTGTTGGGAGTGGTGTTGGGAGTGGTGGGGGTGTTGGTGGTGTTGGGAGTGGTGGTGGTGGTGGTGGGAGTGGTGGGGGTGTTGGTGGTGTTGGGAGTGGTGGTGGTGTTGGTGGTGTTGGGAGTGGTGGGGGTGTTGGGAGTGGTGTTGGTGTTGGGAGTGGTGTTGGTGGTGTTGGGAGTGGTGGGGTGTTGGTGGTGTTGGGAGTGGTGGGGTGTTGGTGGTGTTGGGAGTGGTGGTGGTGTTGGGAGTGGTGGTGGTGTTGGGAGTGGTGGTGTTGTTGGGAGTGGTGGGGGTGTTGGTGGTGTTGGGAGTGGTGGTGGTGCTGGTGGTGGTGGTGGTGGTGTTGGTGGTGTTGGGAGTGGTGGTGGTGTTGGTGGTGTTGGGAGTGGTGGTGGTGCTGGTGGTGTTGGGAGTGGTGGTGGTGTTGGTGGTGTTGGGAGTGGTGGTGGTGCTGGTGGTGTTGGTGGTGTTGGGAGTGTTGGTGGTGTTGGGAGTGGTGGTGCGATGGTGCTGGTGGTGTTGGGAGTGGTGGTGGTGCTGGTGGTGTTGGGAGTGGTGGTGGTGTTGGGGGTGTTGGTGGTGTTGGGAGTGTTGGTGGTGTTGGGAGTGGTGGTGGTGTTGGGAGTGTTGGTGGTGTTGGGAGTGTTGGTGGTGTTGGGAGTGTTGGTGGTGTTGGGAGTGGTGGTGGTGTTGGGGGTGTTGGTGGTGTTGGGAGTGGTGGTGGTGTTGGGAGTGGTGGTGGTGTTGGTGGTGTTGGGAGTGTTGGTGGTGTTGGGAGTGGTGGTGGTGCTGGTGGTGTTGGGAGTGGTGGTGGTGTTGGGAGTGGTGGTGGTGTTGGTGGTGTTGGGAGTGGTGGTGGTGTTGGGAGTGTTGGTGGTGTTGGGAGTGGTGGTGGTGCTGGTGGTGTTGGGAGTGGTGGTGGTGTTGGTGGTGTTGGGAGTGGTGGTGGTGTTGGTGGTGTTGGGAGTGGTGGTGGTGTTGGTGGTGTTGGGAGTGGTGGTGGTGTTGGTGGTGTTGGGAGTGGTGGTGGTGTTGGTGTTGGTGGTGTTGGGAGTGGTGGTGGTGTTGGGAGTGATGGT
>NC_091208.1:23750442-23752916 GCF_040958095.1 Procambarus clarkii | reverse complement strand
GTGGTGTTGGTGGTGTTGGGAGTGGTGGTGGTGTTGGGAGTGGTGGTGTTGTTGGGAGTGGTGGGGGTGTTGGTGGTGTTGGGAGTGGTGGTGGTGTTGGGAGTGGTGTTGGTGTTGGGAGTGGTGTTGGTGGTGTTGGGAGTGGTGTTGGTGGTGTTGGGAGTGGTGGTGGTGTTGGGAGTGGTGTTGGTGTTGGGAGTGGTGTTGGGAGTGGTGGGGGTGTTGGTGGTGTTGGGAGTGGTGGTGGTGCTGGTGGTGTTGGGAGTGGTGGTGGTGGTGTTGGGAGTGGTGGTGGTGCTGGTGGTGGTGGTGTTGGTGGTGGTGGTGGTGGTGATGGTGGTGTTGGGAGTGGTGGTGGTGTTGGTGGTGTTGGGAGTGGTGGTGGTGCTGGTGGTGTTGGGAGTGGTGGTGGTGTTGGTGGTGTTGGGAGTGGTGGTGGTGCTGGTGGTGTTGGGAGTGTTGGTGGTGTTGGGAGTGGTGGTGCGATGGTGCTGGTGGTGTTGGGAGTGGTGGTGGTGCTGGTGGTGTTGGGAGTGGTGGTGGTGTTGGGGGTGTTGGTGGTGTTGGGAGTGTTGGTGGTGTTGGGAGTGGTGGTGGTGTTGGGAGTGTTGGTGGTGTTGGGAGTGTTGGTGGTGTTTGGAGTGGTGGTGGTGTTGGGAGTGTTGGTGGTGTTGGGAGTGGTGGTGGTGGTGTTGGGGGTGTTGGTGGTGTTGGGAGTGGTGGTGGTGTTGGGAGTGGTGGTGGTGTTGGTGGTGTTGGGAGTGTTGGTGGTGTTGGGAGTGGTGGTAGTGCTGGTGGTGTTGGGAGTGGTGGTGGTGTTGGGAGTGGTGGTGGTGTTGGTGGTGTTGGGAGTGGTGGTGGTGTTGGGAGTGGTGGTGGTGTTGGGAGTGTTGGTGGTGTTGGGAGTGGTGGTGGTGCTGGTGGTGTTGGGAGTGGTGGTGGTGTTGGTGGTGTTGGGAGTGGTGGTGGTGTTGGTGGTGTTGGGAGTGGTGGTGGTGTTGGTGGTGTTGGGAGTGGTGGTGGTGTTGGTGGTGTTGGGAGTGGTGGTGGTGTTGGTGTTGGTGGTGTTGGGAGTGGTGGTGGTGTTGGGAGTGGTGGTGGTGTTGGTAGTGGTGGTGTTGGGAGTGGAGGTGGTGTTGGTGTTGGTGGTGTTGGGAGTGTTGGTGGTGTTGGGAGTGTTGGTGGTGTTTGGAGTGGTGGTGTTAGGAGTGGTGGTGGTGTTGGGAGTGGTGGTGGTGTTGGGAGTGGTGGTGGTGTTGGTGGTGGTGTTGGTGGTGTTGGGAGTGGTGGTGGTGTTGGTGGTGTTGGGAGTGGTGGTGGTGTTGGGAGTGTTGGTGGTGTTGGGAGTGGTGGTGGTGTTGGGAGTGGTGGTGGTGTTGGGAGTGGTGGTGGTGTTGGTGGTGGTGGTGGTGTTGGTGGTGGTGGTGGTGTTGGGAGTGGTGGTGGTGGTGTTGGGAGTGGTGGTGGTGTTGGTGGTGTTGGGAGTGGTGGTGGTGTTGGTGGTGTTGGGAGTGGTGGTGGTGTTGGGAGTGGTGTTGTTGGTGGTGGTGGTGATGGTGGTGGTGGTGGTGGTGTTGGTGGTGGTGGTGTTGGTGGTGTTGGTGGTGGTGTTGGTGGTGGTGTTGGTGGTGGTGTTAGGGGTGGTGGTGGTGTTGGGGGTGGTGGTGGTGTTGGGGGTGGTGGTGGTGTTGGGGGTGGTGGTGGTGTTGGGGGTGGTGGTGGTTTTGGGGGTGGTGGTGGTGTTGGGGGTGGTGGTGGTGTTGGGAGTGGTGGTGGTGTTGGGAGTGGTGGTGGTGTTGGGAGTGGTGGTGGTGTTGGGAGTGGTGGTGGTGTTGGGAGTGGTGGTGGTGTTGGGAGTGGTGGTGGTGTTGGGAGTGGTGGTGGTGTTGGGAGTGGTGGTGGTGTTGGGAGTGGTGGTGGTGTTGGGAGTGGTGGTGATGTTGGGAGTGGTGGTGGTGTTGGGAGTGGTGGTGGTGGTGGTGGTGTTGGTGGTGTTGGTGGTGTTGGTCGTGGTGGTGGTGGTGGTGGTGGTGGTGTTGGTGGTGGTGTTGGGAGTGGTGGTGGTGTTGGTGGTGGTGTTGGGAGTGGTGGTGGTGTTGGTGGTGGTGGTGGTGGTGGTGTTGGGAGTGGTGGTGGTGTTGGGAGTGGTGGTGGTGTTGGTGGTGGTGGTGGTGTTGGTGGTGGTGGTGGTAGTGGTGGTGGTGTTGGGAGTGGTAGTGGTGTTGGGAGTGGTAGTGGTGGTGGTGTTGGGAGTGGTGGTGGTGGTGTTGGTAGTGGTGTTGGGAGTGGTAGTGGTGGTGGTGTTGGGAGTGGTGGTGGTGGTGTTGGTGGTGGTGTTGGGAGTGGTGGTGGTGGTGGTGGTGGTGGTGTTGGTGTTGGGAGTGGTGGTGGTGGTGGTGGTGGTGTTGGGAGTGGTGGTGGTGTTGGGAGTGGTGGTGGTGTTGTTGGGAGTGGTGGTGGTGTTGGGAGTGGTG
>NC_091208.1:23735442-23747942 GCF_040958095.1 Procambarus clarkii | reverse complement strand
TGGTGGTGTTGGGAGTGGTGGTGGTGTTGGGAGTGGTGGTGGTGTTGGGAGTGGTGGTGGTGTTGGGAGTGGTGGTGGTGTTGGGAGTGGTGGTGGTGTTGGGAGTGGTGGTGGTGTTGGGAGTGGTGGTGGTGTGGGGAGTGTTGGTGGTGGTGGTGTTGGGAGTGGTGGTGGTGTTGGGAGTGTTGGTGGGGTTGGGAGTGTTGGTGGGGTTGGGAGTGTTGGTGGGGTTGGGAGTGGTGTTGGTGTTGGGAGTGATGGTGGTGGTGTTGGGAGTGGTGGTGGTGTTGGTGGTGTTGGGAGTGGTGGTGGTGTTGGGAGTGTTGGTGGTGTTGGTGGTGTTGGTGGTGTTGGGAGTGGTGGTGGTGTTCGTGGTGGTGGTGTTCGTGGTGTTGGGAGTGTTGGTGGTGTTGGGAGTGTTGGTGGTGTTGGTGTTGGGAGTGGTGGTGGTGGTGTTGGGAGTGTTGGTGGTGTTGGTGTTGGGAGTGGTGGTGGTGTTGGGAGGGGTGTTGGTGGTGTTGGGAGTGGTGTTGGTGTTGGGAGTGGTGGTGGTGTTGGGAGTGGTGGTGGTGTTGGTGGTGTTGGGAGTGGTGGTGGTGTTGGTGGTGTTGGGAGTGTTGGTGGTGTTGGTGTTGGGAGTGGTGGTGGTGTTGGAAGTGGTGGTGGTGTTGGGAGTGGTGGTGGTGTTGGTGGTGTTGGGAGTGTTGGTGGTGTTGGGAGTGGTGTTGGTGTTGGGAGTGATGGTGGTGGTGTTGGGAGTGGTGTTGGTGTTGGGAGTGGTGGGGGTGTTGGTGGTGTTGGGAGTGGTGGTGGTGTTGGTGGTGTTGGGAGTGTTGGGAGTGGTGTTGGTGTTGGGAGTGGTGGTGGTGTTGGGAGTGGTGGTGGTGTTGGTGGTGTTGGGAGTGGTGGTGGTGTTGGTGGTGTTGGGAGTGTTGGTGGTGTTGGTGTTGGGAGTGGTGGTGGTGTTGGGAGTGGTGGTGGTGCTGGTGGTGTTGGGATTGGTGGTGGTGTTGGGGGTGTTGGTGGTGTTGGGAGTGTTGGTGGTGTTGGGAGTGGTGGTGGTGTTGGTGGTGTTGGTGGTGTTGGGAGTGTTGGTGGTGTTGGGAGTGTTGGTGGTGTTGGGAGTGTTGGTGGTGTTGGGAGTGGTGGTGGTGTTGGGGGTGTTGGTGGTGTTGGGAGTGGTGGTGGTGTTGGGAGTGTTAGTGGTGTTGGGAGTGGTGGTGGTGTTGGGAGTGGTGGGGGTGTTGGTGGTGTTGGGAGTGTTGGTGGTGTTGGGAGTGGTGGTGGTGCTGGTGGTGTTGGGAGTGGTGGTGGTGTTGGGAGTGGTGTTGGTGTTGGGAGTGGTGGTGGTGTTGGGAGTGGTGGTGGTGTTGGTGGTGTTGGGAGTGGTGGTGGTGTTGGTGGTGTTGGGAGTGTTGGTGGTGTTGGTGTTGGGAGTGGTGGTGGTGTTGGTAGTGGTGGTGGTGTTGGGAGTGGTGGTGGTGTTGGTGGTGTTGGGAGTGTTGGTGGTGTTGGGAGTGGTGTTGGTGTTGGGAGTGATGGTGGTGGTGTTGGGAGTGGTGTTGGTGTTGGGAGTGGTGGGGGTGTTGGTGGTGTTGGGAGTGGTGGTGGTGTTGGTGGTGTTGGGAGTGTTGGGAGTGGTGTTGGTGTTGGGAGTGGTGGTGGTGTTGGGAGTGGTGGTGGTGTTGGTGGTGTTGGGAGTGGTGGTGGTGTTGGTGGTGTTGGGAGTGTTGGTGGTGTTGGTGTTGGGAGTGGTGGTGGTGTTGGGAGTGGTGGTGGTGCTGGTGGTGTTGGGATTGGTGGTGGTGTTGGGGGTGTTGGTGGTGTTGGGAGTGTTGGTGGTGTTGGGAGTGGTGGTGGTGTTGGTGGTGTTGGTGGTGTTGGGAGTGTTGGTGGTGTTGGGAGTGTTGGTGGTGTTGGGAGTGTTGGTGGTGTTGGGAGTGGTGGTGGTGTTGGGGGTGTTGGTGGTGTTGGGAGTGGTGGTGGTGTTGGGAGTGTTAGTGGTGTTGGGAGTGGTGGTGGTGTTGGGAGTGGTGGGGGTGTTGGTGGTGTTGGGAGTGTTGGTGGTGTTGGGAGTGGTGGTGGTGCTGGTGGTGTTGGGAGTGGTGGTGGTGTTGGGAGTGGTGGTGGTGTTGGTGGTGTTGGGAGTGGTGGTGGTGTTGGGAGTGTTGGTGGTGTTGGTGTTGGGAGTGGTGGTGGTGTTGGGAGTGGTGGTGGTGTTGGGAGTGGTGGTGGTGTTGGTGGTGGTGGTGGTATTGGTGGTGGTGGTGGTGGTGGTGGGAGTGGTGGTGGTGGTGTTGGGAGTGGTGGTGGTGTTGGGAGTGGTGGTGGTGTTGGGAGTGGTGGTGGTGGTGTTGTTGTTGGCGGTGGTGGTCTTGGGAGTGGTGGTGGTGTTGGTGGTGGTGGTGTTGGGAGTGGTGGTGTTGGGAGTGGTGGTGTTGGGAGTGGTGGTGTTGGGAGTGGTGGTGTTGGGAGTGGTGGTGTTGGTGGTGGTGTTGGGAGTGGTGGTGGTGGTGGTGGTGTTGGGAGTGGTGGTGGTGTTGGTGGTGGTGTTGGGAGTGGTGGTGGTGTTGGTGGTGGTGGTGTTGGTGGTGGTGGTGGTGGTGTTGGGAGTGGTGGTGGTGTTGGTGGTGTTGGGAGTGGTGGTGGTGTTGGTGGTGGTGGTGTTGGTGGTGGTGGTGGTGGTGTTGGGAGTGGTGGTGGTGTTGGTGGTGTTGGGAGTGGTGGTGGTGTTGGTGGTGGTGGTGTTGGTGGTGGTGTTGGGAGTGGTGGTGGTGGTGTTGGTGGTGGTGGTGGTGGTGTTGGTGGTGGTGGTGGTGTTGGTGGTGGTGTTGGTGTTGGTGGTGGTGGTGGTGGTGGTGATGGTGGTGGTGGTGGTGGTGTTGGTGGTGGTGTTGGTGGTAGTGGTGGTGGTGTTGGGAGTGGTGGTGGTGGTGTTGTTGGTGGTGTTGGGAGTGGTGGTGGTGGTGGTGGTGGTGGTGTTGGTGGTGGTGTTGGGAGTGGTGGTGGTGGTGGTGGTGTTGGGAGTGGTGGTGGTGTTGGGAGTGGTGGTGGTGTTGGGAGTGGTGGTGGTGTTGGGAGTGGTGGTGGTGTGGGGAGTGTTGGTGGTGGTGGTGTTGGGAGTGGTGGTGGTGTTGGGAGTGGTGGTGGTGTTGGGAGTGTTGGTGGGGTTGGGAGTGTTGGTGGGGTTGGGAGTGTTGGTGGGGTTGGGAGTGTTGGTGGGGTTGGGAGTGTTGGTGGGGTTGGGAGTGTTGGTGGGGTTGGGAGTGGTGTTGGTGTTGGGAGTGATGGTGGTGGTGTTGGGAGTGGTGGTGGTGTTGGTGGTGTTGGGAGTGGTGGTGGTGTTGGGAGTGTTGGTGGTGTTGGGAGTGGTGGTGGTGTTCGTGGTGGTGGTGTTGGGAGTGTTGGTGGTGTTGGGAGTGTTGTTGGTGTTGGGAGTGGTGGTGGTGGTGTTGGGAGTGTTGGTGGTGTTGGTGTTGGGAGTGGTGGTGGTGTTGGGAGGGGTGTTGGTGGTGTTGGGAGTGGTGTTGGTGTTGGGAGTGGTGGTGGTGTTGGGAGTGGTGGTGGTGTTGGGAGTGGTGTTGGTGGTGTTGGGAGTGGTGGTGGTGTTGGTGGTGTTGGGAGTGTTGGTGGTGTTGGTGTTGGGAGTGGTGGTGGTGTTGGAAGTGGTGGTGGTGTTGGGAGTGGTGGTGGTGTTGGTGGTGTTGGGAGTGGTGGTGGTGTTGGGAGTGGTGTTGGTGTTGGGAGTGATGGTGGTGGTGTTGGGAGTGGTGTTGGTGTTGGGAGTGGTGGGGGTGTTGGTGGTGTTGGGAGTGGTGGTGGTGTTGGTGGTGTTGGGAGTGGTGGTGGTGTTGGGAGTGGTGGTGGTGTTGGGAGTGGTGGTGGTGTTGGGAGTGGTGGTGGTGTTGGGAGTGGTGGTGGTGTTGGTGGTGTTGGGAGTGTTGGTGGTGTTGGGAGTGGTGTTGGTGTTGGGAGTGTTGGTGGTGTTGGGAGTGGTGGTGGTGTTGGGGGTGGTGTCGTGACGCTGAACCCCGGTTCATTCCGAACACAGCAATTACACAACACATAACACCTTGCCTCAGCAACCGTTACTACCACCGTGTACTCCTACACACACCAGACCCTTGAGGCGTACCACTAGGTTTGTACTGGAACACAATGAATGAACATATGGAAGGTATTTAAAGGCCGTCGGGTTTTGTCATTTAATTACAAAGAATAGACTCTGACAAATGATACTATATTAATTAACATACTCTATTAGGTCAATACACTTCCAATACCCATAGACCACTTGACCTCCGCGATCACCACCCACACTCGTAACTTCCGCCTAAGTCCCTAATACGGAATGATTACTACAACGCTCCACACCCGGTTAGTCTTACATTCAATACTCACATACTGCAGACTTAACTTGGTCACTAAGATCACAACAGGCTCTCGCATAGCTGTCTGCTACACTTCGCTGCTGCCGCAAACGGAGAGGCGGAGGACTCCCCAGTTCCACTCCCACAATCAGACTGACTCCAGTCAGCCATCTCCCTCAACCATTTCACCCCACCTCTCAAGGAAGGTATAATCCGATTAACCTTATCCCTAGAGAGGTAATCTTGTTCCTGGAAGCCTGACGAAGAATAATTCCTCTTTCCAGGAATTAATCATTTGGCTAAACAGCTTCGGTCTTAATCCATTGACCTTTCTTAGATATGTGATCCATAGTCTGTCTACTTACATGTACTTTCAATCATCATTCGTTAAGTGTTGTAGTAATGATCCTCTAGCTAATAATTCCTACTAACTTGTGGATTACAACACCACTCCCCTCCTTAAACACGCATATGTCCCCATATGCATCATTGCAATGGTTCCATTAGTGCAAGGACCTGGAGGATGCACCCACCATATGTGTACAACTAAAAAATCATCCAATAAGTTCATCATACACACAATGAAATAAATTAAAATTTTCCCCGACATGACTCACAACACTTCTCCAACATATACATTATATTCACATCATAGCACAGGTAAAATAGTCTGTAATAATTTTTCCCATCTCCAACAATGCACATATACCTAAACTGCTGACATATAATTACATACAAACATAACCATAAAATTACATGGACCAGAATGCTGGCACTTAAACAGAAATGACACTAGTCATTAATATATACACAACACATATATATCTAAGGTTCTTCATCCTTAGTAACAAGTTAATTATAATTTAACATCTTGCCCTGTACTGTTGACATAAGGGCTTACAATGATCACACAATGTTTCACTGGCCTCCTCCACAATTGGCAGCATCACCTCTCTTGTCTTCGTGTCCCATGGTTGCTAGGTCATAGATCCTCCATGGACATCCTATCCACTATTCCCATTAATTTATCCATTCTATCCTCATCGCCCTCACTCTGACTTACTGACATGGCTGCAATAATCTCCTCCACAGGGTGCGCCCACGCTACCTGTGCATGCTTACTCAAGGTGACTGGCCACCGAGAGGGATTAAAAACCCTCAACCGAATTACCCCTTCGTTTATGTCTTCAATAGTCTCCATTATCACCAACCCTGCTGGATTATCTAATGGCTCAATTTGCACAACGTCTACTCCCTTGGCTTTACATGCCATTTTAATCACTAAGGATGCTTCTCCCGGAATGGTGACATCCTTGGGTACCGTGACTGCCCACTGTATATTCTGGTCCCCAGCCGAGTTACCACAGTTACCCCTCACTACTGCTACTCCTTCTCTACTCCTCACCTTGTTAACGTCTACCGCTTGACCCCCACATACCAATTTATTCCCCCTTGCGCTGAACGCTATGGTACATGAGTATTTTTCGAGGAAATCAATTCCCAAGATAATGTTGGTATGTTTCAGCCCTATATCCTGTATTACTACAAAACTATGTTTAAACCATCTATCTTCTAGCTGGAAATCCACAGTTGTCTCTCCCAACACCCGCAACGCATTATCCCCCACCGCCGTTAATCTCCTGTTGTTAGGTATCAGCCTGACGTCTGATCCTAACACGCTACGACTCATGATGGACACGGAAGCACCGGTGTCCACCAAGGCTGTATAGATAGTGCCCTTTAACCGTAAATGCACCTTTATGGGATGACCCGACCCGACGGTACACAACCACTGTCCGCCACCACCTACTGTACACACTGGGTAATTAGGCGGAACAAAAAGCTTACACTGCCAGGCCAAGTGACTACCGTCACCACATAGCTTACACACTTTGGTCTGCTTAGGTCGTTCTGGCTCGTGTTTACCTGCAGTGTACCCCGTTCCCCGGGGATACCCTCTACCGGTACCCTGGTTCTGGTGGTACATTCCTGTTGCTCCCTGAGCAGGCGTGTATCGTGGTGGAGCAGGAGTGAACCTGCCTCCACGTGCCCCTTGATTATAGCCTCCTCGCTGCCCACGAGTACCCTGATGGGGTCCCCACGACACCCCACTCGTATTGTGTCCCTGGAACACCCTTGGCTCCCAGCCCTTATTATTGTTACGTCGAGGAGCACCTCGCCCCTTGCCCTTGGAATGTGTGACCCCCGCCGCGGGTCCATCCTCCACTGGCTGAGCTACTGGGGCCCAGAGCTGAGCCTGTCTCTCTTGCGTGTCTGCAAGATTTGCCTGTTCCTTAGGGGACACTTCTTTGAAAATGTCATCCTCTGTCAGTTTATGTGTCGGGCTATTCTCCGCCCAAAACACTGCATGTTTCACCGCTTCCTTAAAAGACTTAGCTTCCCTGCAGTGTAACGCACTTTCCCGCGGTAATGCACCGAAAAAAACACTCCGTTGCATAGAATCTCTTACTACCCCCGTGAACTGCGTTTCCGTCCGCTCAATCACATCACCCAAGAGTCTTATTCTATGGCCAAACGCCCTTAATTGTTCCCCTGGTTCTCGTTTAAGTGCAGCTAACTGAGCCTTTAGTGCTACTGCATCGTGCTGCACATCGTAATGATCTATCAGTTCCTGCTTAAACTCGCTATAACTATTTATTTCTCTAATTTCCGCAGAGTTGAGCAGGGTCTTTGCTTCCCCTTTCACCTTGGAATATGCCAATGCAATCTTTGCCTGATCCGACCATGACCCCACACTAGTCGCCTTCTCTAGAGCAAAGAAAAATGTTCTAATATCCGTCAGTAACTGACCTTTCGAATCCCGTTTGGCGCCCCAAAACGTGGGTATGTCTCCATATACCTTAGGTCCTGCATTAGTCGTCTCATGCGTGCTCAACACATTTTTCAACCACTGTGCAACCTGCCCAATTGTCTCTGACGCTGCCGCCTGCGCCGTAAGCAACGCCGCCGTGTTATCACCACTCTCACCCTGACCGACATTACTCGTGGCCTGGCCACTGGCGCCCCTATTACTACCCGTACCCGTCATGGCTACTCGCCCCTTATGTGCTCGTGTATGAACCAGCTTGACGCTTTACCGTCCAGTAACCTTACTTGGCCTTATTCCCTTAATCTCACTAGAATCACTTATAATTTTAAGCCTCCATTAACAACGTCACTTATCAGTTATCCACACTACTGTTTCCACCCCTTAGGGGACCTTTCCCTGCCGCACAACGTGGCCACTCCACTTGGCCACACACCTTGGCCCCACACCCCACTATGGCCACTCACTGGCCCACACACCTTCCCTTCCTCACTCCAATATCCACCGTTCTGAACACAACCCGACGTCTACCAATTCCCGAACATTCCCTCACCAACTAAACCAGTAACACACTTCCTTCATCTCTCAAAGTGTTCCAAACCTGTTTGCGCTGCCACCAAATATGTCGTGACGCTGAACCCCGGTTCATTCCGAACACAGCAATTACACAACACATAACACCTTGCCTCAGCAACCGTTACTACCACCGTGTACTCCTACACACACCAGACCCTTGAGGCGTACCACTAGGTTTGTACTGGAACACAATGAATGAACATATGGAAGGTATTTAAAGGCCGTCGGGTTTTGTCATTTAATTACAAAGAATAGACTCTGACAAATGATACTATATTAATTAACATACTCTATTAGGTCAATACACTTCCAATACCCATAGACCACTTGACCTCCGCGATCACCACCCACACTCGTAACTTCCGCCTAAGTCCCTAATACGGAATGATTACTACAACGCTCCACACCCGGTTAGTCTTACATTCAATACTCACATACTGCAGACTTAACTTGGTCACTAAGATCACAACAGGCTCTCGCATAGCTGTCTGCTACACTTCGCTGCTGCCGCAAACGGAGAGGCGGAGGACTCCCCAGTTCCACTCCCACAATCAGACTGACTCCAGTCAGCCATCTCCCTCAACCATTTCACCCCACCTCTCAAGGAAGGTATAATCCGATTAACCTTATCCCTAGAGAGGTAATCTTGTTCCTGGAAGCCTGACGAAGAATAATTCCTCTTTCCAGGAATTAATCATTTGGCTAAACAGCTTCGGTCTTAATCCATTGACCTTTCTTAGATATGTGATCCATAGTCTGTCTACTTACATGTACTTTCAATCATCATTCGTTAAGTGTTGTAGTAATGATCCTCTAGCTAATAATTCCTACTAACTTGTGGATTACAACACCACTCCCCTCCTTAAACACGCATATGTCCCCATATGCATCATTGCAATGGTTCCATTAGTGCAAGGACCTGGAGGATGCACCCACCATATGTGTACAACTAAAAAATCATCCAATAAGTTCATCATACACACAATGAAATAAATTAAAATTTTCCCCGACATGACTCACAACACTTCTCCAACATATACATTATATTCACATCATAGCACAGGTAAAATAGTCTGTAATAATTTTTCCTATCTCCAACAATGCACATATACCTAAACTGCTGACATATAATTACATACAAACATAACCATAAAATTACATGGACCAGAATGCTGGCACTTAAACAGAAATGACACTAGTCATTAATATATACACAACACATATATATCTAAGGTTCTTCATCCTTAGTAATAAGTTAATTACAATTTAACATCTTGCCCTGTACTGTTGACATAAGGGCTTACAATGATCACACAATGTTTCACTGGCCTCCTCCACAATTGGCAGCATCACCTCTCTTGTCTTCGTGTCCCATGGTTGCTAGGTCATAGATCCTCCATGGACATCCTATCCACTATTCCCATTAATTTATCCATTCTATCCTCATCGCCCTCACTCTGACTTACTGACATGGCTGCAATAATCTCCTCCACAGGGTGCGCCCACGCTACCTGTGCATGCTTACTCAAGGTGACTGGCCACCGAGAGGGATTAAAAACCCTCAACCGAATTACCCCTTCGTTTATGTCTTCAATAGTCTCCATTATCACCAACCCTGCTGGATTATCTAATGGCTCAATTTGCACAACGTCTACTCCCTTGGCTTTACATGCCATTTTAATCACTAAGGATGCTTCTCCCGGAATGGTGACATCCTTGGGTACCGTGACTGCCCACTGTATATTCTGGTCCCCAGCCGAGTTACCACAGTTACCCCTCACTACTGCTACTCCTTCTCTACTCCTCACCTTGTTAACGTCTACCGCTTGACCCCCACATACCAATTTATTCCCCCTTGCGCTGAACGCTATGGTACATGAGTATTTTTCGAGGAAATCAATTCCCAAGATAATGTTGGTATGTTTCAGCCCTATATCCTGTATTACTACAAAACTATGTTTAAACCATCTATCTTCTAGCTGGAAATCCACAGTTGTCTCTCCCAACACCCGCAACGCATTATCCCCCACCGCCGTTAATCTCCTGTTGTTAGGTATCAGCCTGACGTCTGATCCTAACACGCTACGACTCATGATGGACACGGAAGCACCGGTGTCCACCAAGGCTGTATAGATAGTGCCCTTTAACCGTAAATGCACCTTTATGGGATGACCCGACCCGACGGTACACAACCACTGTCCGCCACCACCTACTGTACACACTGGGTAATTAGGCGGAACAAAAAGCTTACACTGCCAGGCCAAGTGACTACCGTCACCACATAGCTTACACACTTTGGTCTGCTTAGGTCGTTCTGGCTCGTGTTTACCTGCAGTGTACCCCGTTCCCCGGGGATACCCTCTACCGGTACCCTGGTTCTGGTGGTACATTCCTGTTGCTCCCTGAGCAGGCGTGTATCGTGGTGGAGCAGGAGTGAACCTGCCTCCACGTGCCCCTTGATTATAGCCTCCTCGCTGCCCACGAGTACCCTGATGGGGTCCCCACGACACCCCACTCGTATTGTGTCCCTGGAACACCCTTGGCTCCCAGCCCTTATTATTGTTACGTCGAGGAGCACCTCGCCCCTTGCCCTTGGAATGTGTGACCCCCGCCGCGGGTCCATCCTCCACTGGCTGAGCTACTGGGGCCCAGAGCTGAGCCTGTCTCTCTTGCGTGTCTGCAAGATTTGCCTGTTCCTTAGGGGACACTTCTTTGAAAATGTCATCCTCTGTCAGTTTATGTGTCGGGCTATTCTCCGCCCAAAACACTGCATGTTTCACCGCTTCCTTAAAAGACTTAGCTTCCCTGCAGTGTAACGCACTTTCCCGCGGTAATGCACCGAAAAAAACACTCCGTTGCATAGAATCTCTTACTACCCCCGTGAACTGCGTTTCCGTCCGCTCAATCACATCACCCAAGAGTCTTATTCTATGGCCAAACGCCCTTAATTGTTCCCCTGGTTCTCGTTTAAGTGCAGCTAACTGAGCCTTTAGTGCTACTGCATCGTGCTGCACATCGTAATGATCTATCAGTTCCTGCTTAAACTCGCTATAACTATTTATTTCTCTAATTTCCGCAGAGTTGAGCAGGGTCTTTGCTTCCCCTTTCACCTTGGAATATGCCAATGCAATCTTTGCCTGATCCGACCATGACCCCACACTAGTCGCCTTCTCTAGAGCAAAGAAAAATGTTCTAATATCCGTCAGTAACTGACCTTTCGAATCCCGTTTGGCGCCCCAAAACGTGGGTATGTCTCCATATACCTTAGGTCCTGCATTAGTCGTCTCATGCGTGCTCAACACATTTTTCAACCACTGTGCAACCTGCCCAATTGTCTCTGACGCTGCCGCCTGCGCCGTAAGCAACGCCGCCGTGTTATCACCACTCTCACCCTGACCGACATTACTCGTGGCCTGGCCACTGGCGCCCCTATTACTACCCGTACCCGTCATGGCTACTCGCCCCTTATGTGCTCGTGTATGAACCAGCTTGACGCTTTACCGTCCAGTAACCTTACTTGGCCTTATTCCCTTAATCTCACTAGAATCACTTATAATTTTAAGCCTCCATTAACAACGTCACTTATCAGTTATCCACACTACTGTTTCCACCCCTTAGGGGACCTTTCCCTGCCGCACAACGTGGCCACTCCACTTGGCCACACACCTTGGCCCCACACCCCACTATGGCCACTCACTGGCCCACACACCTTCCCTTCCTCACTCCAATATCCACCGTTCTGAACACAACCCGACGTCTACCAATTCCCGAACATTCCCTCACCAACTAAACCAGTAACACACTTCCTTCATCTCTCAAAGTGTTCCAAACCTGTTTGCGCTGCCACCAAATATGTCGTGACGCTGAACCCCGGTTCATTCCGAACACAGCAATTACACAACACATAACACCTTGCCTCAGCAACCGTTACTACCACCGTGTACTCCTACACACACCAGACCCTTGAGGCGTACCACTAGGTTTGTACTGGAACACAATGAATGAACATATGGAAGGTATTTAAAGGCCGTCGGGTTTTGTCATTTAATTACAAAGAATAGACTCTGACAAATGATACTATATTAATTAACATACTCTATTAGGTCAATACACTTCCAATACCCATAGACCACTTGACCTCCGCGATCACCACCCACACTCGTAACTTCCGCCTAAGTCCCTAATACGGAATGATTACTACAACGCTCCACACCCGGTTAGTCTTACATTCAATACTCACATACTGCAGACTTAACTTGGTCACTAAGATCACAACAGGCTCTCGCATAGCTGTCTGCTACACTTCGCTGCTGCCGCAAACGGAGAGGCGGAGGACTCCCCAGTTCCACTCCCACAATCAGACTGACTCCAGTCAGCCATCTCCCTCAACCATTTCACCCCACCTCTCAAGGAAGGTATAATCCGATTAACCTTATCCCTAGAGAGGTAATCTTGTTCCTGGAAGCCTGACGAAGAATAATTCCTCTTTCCAGGAATTAATCATTTGGCTAAACAGCTTCGGTCTTAATCCATTGACCTTTCTTAGATATGTGATCCATAGTCTGTCTACTTACATGTACTTTCAATCATCATTCGTTAAGTGTTGTAGTAATGATCCTCTAGCTAATAATTCCTACTAACTTGTGGATTACAACACCGGTGGTGGTGTTGATGGTGTTGGGAGTGTTGGTGGTGTTGGGAGGGGTGTTGGTGTTGGGAGTGGTGTT
>NC_091208.1:23567942-23730442 GCF_040958095.1 Procambarus clarkii | reverse complement strand
TGGTGTTGGGAGTGGTGGGGGTGTTGGTGGTGTTGGGAGTGGTGGTGGTGTTGGGAGTGGTGGTGGTGTTGGGAGTGGTGGTGGTGTTGGGAGTGGTGGTGGTGTTGGTGGTGTTGGGAGTGTTGGTGGTGTTGGGAGTGGTGGTGGTGTTGGGGGTGGTGGTGGTGTTGATGGTGTTGGGAGTGTTGGTGGTGTTGGGAGGGGTGTTGGTGTTGGGAGTGGTGTTGGGAGTGTTGGTGGTGTTGGTGGTGTTGGGAGTGTTGGTGGTGGTGGTGTTGGGAGTGGTTGGGAGTTACAAGTTGGATTTCGAGATTGAACAAGTATATACTATGCCTAAAGCTCTAATACGCACAGCGTTTTGGGCAAGATCTGGGAAAACCTTAAAACTAAGACTTAAGACTAATTGAGATCAACAGCATGAACTGAACTGACATATGTTGACATTTAGGAGATAAGATAAGTTACAAGGAGTTGATTATGTAATACTTAGTTGCTTTTCTCTTAAATTGGATGATTTTCTCTTTAACGTGATTGGGAATACATACATACATACATACATACATACATACATACATACATACATACATACATACATACATACATACATACATACATACATACATACATACATACATTCACACATACATACATACATTCATACATACATACATACATACATACATTACATACATACGAAGCTGGAAAATATTCAGATGTATGCCACTAGGCTAGTCCCAAAACTAAGAGGCATGAGTTATGAGGACAGACTACGTGACCTGCACCTCACGTCGCTGGAAGACAGAAAAGCTAGGAGAGACATGATCACCACATCAGGGGAATTGACAGGGTGGACAAAGATGGACTATTTAACACTGGTGGCACACACCAGGAGACACAGGTGGAAGCTGAGTACCCAAATGAGCCACAGAGACATTAGAAAGAACTTTTTGAGTGTCAGAGTAATTAGTAAATGGAATGCACTAGGAAGTGATGTGGTGGAGGCTGACTCCATACACAGTTTCAAGTGTAAATATGATAGAGCCCAGTAGGCTCAGGAATCTGTACATCAACTGATTGACAGTTGAGAGGCGGGACCAAAGAGCCAGAGTTCAACCCCCGCAAGCACAATTAGGTGAGTACATACATACATACATGTGGGGAAATCTGGCTCTTGTTTAAGAGAAAAGCTAAGTACTATTCCTAATAAACTCCAAGTAACCTACTTTACCCCTAAATGTCAACCCATGTCTTGCTATTTTCAAACAGTACTGCTTGTTGTCCAGGTTGTATAATTGCTGATTTCAGCCATGTTTCCCCCTTCTTTCCCCCCCATTTTTTTTTTTACTTATTTTAACACAATTTATACTTTAATCGCAGTTAGTATTAATCTTTAATCTTAGGGATTTTTATCCCTACACCTTGCCCGAAACGCTGTATTAGTTACTTTAGGTATTGTATGTACTAACTCTTATCTATAAATCCATCATTATGTTTGTAACTCATCTTCGATGTATGTATTTTTACCTGAATAAACATTTTGATTTTGATTTGATTTTAGTGGACCCCATACCTATCCTGTGGACGGTACTGGACCCCATACCTATCCTGTGGACGGTACTGGACCCCATACCCATCCTGTGGGCGGTACTGGACCCCATACCTATCCTGTGGGCGGTATTGTACCCAATACCTATCCTGTGGGCGGTATTGGACCCCCATACCCATCCTGTGGACGGTACTGGACCCCATACCCATCCTGTGGGCGGTACTGGACCCCATACCCATCCTGTGGGCGGTATTGTACCCAATACCCATCCTGTGGACGGTAGTGGACCCCATACCCATCCTGTGGACGGTACTGGACCCCATACCCATCCTGTGGACGGTACTGGACCCCTGCATACCCATCCTGTGGACGGTACTGGACCCCATACCCATCCTGTGGGTGGTACTGGACCCCATACCTATCCTGTGGGCGGTATTGTACCCAATACCTATCCTGTGGGCGGTATTGGACCCCCATACCCATCCTGTGGACGGTACTGGACCCCATACCCATCCTGTGGGCGGTACTGGACCCCATACCCATCCTGTGGGCGGTATTGTACCCAATACCCATCCTGTGGACGGTAGTGGACCCCATACCCATCCTGTGGACGGTACTGGACCCCATACCCATCCTGTGGACGTTACTGGACCCCATACCCATCCTGTGGACGGTACTGGACCCCTACCCATCCTGTGGGCGGTACTGGACCCCATACCCATCCTGTGGGCGGTATTGTACCCAATACCTATCCTGTGGGCGGTATTGGACCCCCATACCCATCCTGCGGGCGGAAGTGGACCCCCATATCCATCCTGTGGGTGGTAGTGACTCCATACCCATCCTATGGGCGGTATTGTACCTATACTTATCCTGTGCGCGGTATTGGACCCCATACCCATCCTGTGGGCGGTAGTGCACCCCATATCAATCCTGTGGGTGGTAGTGACTCCATACCTATCCTATGGGCGGTATTGTACCTAATACTTATCCTGTGCGCGGTATTGAACCCCATACCCATCCTGTGGGCGGTACTGGACCCCATACCCATCCTCTGGGCGGTATTGTACCCAATACCCATCCTGTGGACGGTAGTGGACCCCATACCCATCCTGTGGACGGTACTGGACCCCATACCCATCCTGTGGACGGTACTGGACCCCATACCCATCCTGTGGACGGTACTGGACCCCATACCCATCCTGTGGACGTTACTGGACCCCATACCCATCCTGTGGACGGTACTGGACCCCATACCCATCCTGTGGGCGGTACTGGACCCCATACCCATCCTGTGGGCGGTATTGTACCCAATACCTATCCTGTGGGCGGTATTGGACCCCCATACCCATCCTGCGGGCGGAAGTGGACCCCATATCCATCCTGTGGGTGGTAGTGACTCCATACCCATCCTATGGGCGGTATTGTACCTAATACTTATCCTGTGCGCGGTATTGGACCCCATACCCATCCTGTGGGCGGTAGTGCACCCCATATCAATCCTGTGGGTGGTAGTAGACCCCATACCCATCCTGTGGGTGGTAGTGGCCCCCCATACCCATCTTGTGAGTGGTTGTCGACCCAATACCCATCATGTGGGCGGTAGTGGACCTCATACCCATCCTGTGGGCGGTAGTGGACCTCATACTCATTTTGGGGCGGTAGTGGAGCATATACCCATCCTGTGGGTGATTGTGGACCCCATACCCATCCTGCGGGCGGAAGTGGACCCCATACCCATCATGTGGGTGTTAATGACCCCATAGCCATCCTGTAGGCTGTAGTGGACCTAACACCCATCCTGTGGGCGGTAGTGTACCCTTACCAATCCTGTGGGCTGTAGTAGACCCCATACCAATCCTGTAGGTGGTAATGGCCCCGAAATACCCATCCTGTGAGTGGTTGTCGACCCAATACCCATCATGTGGGCGGTAGTGGACCTCATACCCATCCTGTAGGCGGTTTTGGACCCCCATACTCATTTTGTGGGCGATAGTGGGGCATATACCAATCCTGTGGATGAACATGAACCCCGTACCCACCCTGTGGGCGGTTGTGGACCCCCCATACCCATCCTGTGGATAATAGTGGTCCTCAAACCCATCCTGTGGGCAGTACTTTACCCCAAAAGCATATTGTGGGCTGTAATGGACCCATGACTATCCCGTGGGCGGTACTGGACCCTATACGTATCCTGTATGCGGCAGTGGAAGCCATACCCGTCCTTTGGGATTACTATTAAGTTTTAGTCTAAGTGTTTTTTTCCCCACCTCACCTTGCTCGAAACGCTATGCGTACTAGTGGCTTTAGGTATTGTATGTACTAACTCTATCTATAAATCCAACATTATGTTTGTAAATCAACTATGTATGTACATTCCTGAATTAAATTTACTTTACTTTACTTTGGGCGGTAGAGGACACCATGTTTATCATGTGGGCGGCAGTGGGCGCCATACCCATCCTGTGGGCGGTAATGGACCCACTACCCACCCTGAGGGCGGTAGTGAACCCCATACACGTCATATGGGTGGTAGTTAACCCCATACCCATCCTGTGGGCGGTAGTAGACAATATACTCATCTGGATATGGTACTTATGCATATCCATTCCGTGGACAGTACTGGACCCTATTCGCATGCAGTGGGCGGCATGCGAATAGGCATGCGTAGTTGTGTAGTAGACTTGGAATTGTGTAGTAGACACAATTTTCATCCTGTAGGTGATTGTGGACCCCATACCCATCCTGTGGGCGGTATAGTGGACGCCACACACATCCTTTATTTATTTATTTATATATATACAAGAAGGTACATTGGGTTTGTGAGAATACATTGGATAGTACAGTATTTACATTCTTGTAAAGCCACTAGTACGCGCAGCGTTTCGGGCAGAAACGGGCGGAAGTGGGTGTGGGCGGAAAGTGGGCGGAAGTGGAACATATACCCATCTAGTTGGCAGTAGTGGACCCCCATACTCATCCTGTTGATGATAATGGTCCCCAAACCCATCCTGTGGGCAGTAGTGGACCCCATACCCATCCTGCAGGCGGTAGTGGACGCCATACTCATCCTGTGGGTGGTAGAGGATCATATACCCATTCAGTAGTGGTCCCCATACCCATCCTATGGGCAGTTGATGGGCCCAGACCCATCCTACAAGTGGTATGGACACCTTACCCACGTAACAGGTTACAGTGGACCCTATACCCATCCTACAGTAGGTACTAGACTCTATACCATCTTGTTTGCAGTAGTTTACGCCATAGACATTCCCCCGTTACATCGTTTTTTGTAAACGTTCCTACAATGCATTCTTTAAAAAAATTTAAAGCACAGACTAGTGTATATAATGTTGATTGGTGAAGCACTTTTATTTTATGTAATAAATTATAGTGCTTATTATAATTTACTAAGAACAACTAATATTTCTCAAAACAAAACTACGAGCCTTCAATAGGATGTAGCTGATCTGTAATATTCTAAGAGCATGGACAATAGTACGTAAATTTCACAACCCATGTGGGACCTGAAAACTACAAATTTCATTACAATTGAACCAATCACGACTATTGTGCTGTCTACGGCGATGGACGGGTACTGTGAGACGCAAATTGGTACGCGAGGAAGAGTTTGGGCCTTGAAAAAAAAATATAACTAGTAATATACCACATATGTACTAATTCATAAGCAAAATATTGACTATAAGCAATAAGTCATATATGTGCTGTCTTGTGCGAGAGCGGGTTCGATGACTACTGCGAATATACCTTTGCTCAGTTCTCGATTAAATCCTCTTTGACTATTGGAGCTATCTATAGATATCCCAATACAAACATAGCTGCATTCTCAGATAACTTAAGGAATCTTATCATAAACAACAATCTCAACAAAAATCACATCATTCTAGGAGATGACTTCAATATTAACCTTCGTCAACAAAATAGCCCTTAAATTGACTATTTCCTAAACAGCATGAACTCCTGTATGCTAATCCCCACAATCCCAAAACGCTATGAGTACTAGTGGCTTTAGGTATTGTGCCCCCTCCCCGCTCAGCTCGTTGTCGCCGTGTGGGGGCTTCGTGGGCGGCTGCCGGAGTGTGATGCTCCTTGGGACAGTCCTCTGTCCTTTTCTAGCCTTGTGCTCCTGCTGCCGTCCTCTCCAATTCTGCTGGGCACCTTTTCCTTTTCCTTCTGTTTCGTTTTTCTCCCCCCTCTTCTCCTATCTGCTTGCCGTTTCCTGCCGACCTTTTGCTCGTTCTGGTTCTTCCCTTGGACTTCTTCTATTTTGACGCCCGGGTGCTTGAGGAGGCATACTCATGCACCCGTAGAACTGCAGTACCTGACGTCGAGAGCGAGGGGAACCTTTTATTGTCAATCCCCACTTCGTCACTGAACCCGATCTTGACGGACTGTCGGTTTCTTAAGGTGGCGTTTGTGGGGCGTATACTCACGACGCACCCCTAGGAGGCCCTGACAAGATCGGCGATAGCTTCTTGTTGGGTGTCCTGCCTCTAATTGTGGCTCCATGGTGGGTGTGGGGGCACATTCGTGAAAGAATTCTTCTTTTCGTCAAGATGATAACCCCTGTTTCGGCTGCTTCTGGCTTCCCTTCTCAGGCTCGTGGGGTGGGCGACCAAGCCCCCGAGTCGGTCCGTATTGGAAGACCGGGCTCTGTAGCCTCCGCTGCATTGGGCCCCGACCTTGCTCCTCCTTTGGCCTCTCTGACTCCTTCCCCTGGCTCCCCTCCCTCCTCTGTGGTTGGGTCGAGCCCCAAGCCCCCAGTGGTGACTACCTCGTCCCCTGGCGCGGCTCCTTCTCTAGTTGTAACTACTGCGCCTTTTAACCCCTCTCTCTCTGGGGGTTCTCACCGCCGTCCTCGTCACGGCCGCCCTCGCTCGATTCCTTCCAGTTCTGCAACCTATCAAGCCTTGTTTGGTCCCGCTTCGTGGGCCAAATATTTTGATCTTCTCCCTCTTGATTCTGCGCCTCCTGACGATTTCTCCCTCCATCGGCATCTCATTGATTCCGTGGATGCCTCCATTCCTTTCAACCCCACTCGTCTCGGTACACGTGTCGTTGCTGCTCCTTCTCAGGATGCTGCTTCCCGCTTGGCTGCCTTATCCTGCCTTGGCGAGACCCCCGTTCGGGTCTCGAAGAACGCTCAGTTGAATGCCAGTGTTGGCACTATTTTGCTCCCGCCCCATGTTGCGACCGGTGTTCGGGACCTGCGCGACTGCCACGACGATATTCGACATATCCTCGCTGCCCAGGGCCATTCTATTCTCCAGGTGGACACGTTTACTCGTCCCCCTCGTGGTAGTCGCCGTCAACCCCTCCGGGTTGTGAAGATTACCTTTGATGGTAGGACCCTTCCACCCTCTGTCATTCTTGCTGGTGCCAGGTGCTCTGTCCAGGAGTACATTCCTTCTCCTCGGCTCTGCAACAAGTGCTGGAGGTTTGGGCATGGTGCCCTCCGCTGCTCCGGGACTCTCTCTCTCTGTCCTTTGTGTGGTGGCGAAGGTCACTCTAAGTCGGAGTGCACTTCTCCCCAGGCTCGTTGCCTCAACTGCGGTGAGGCCCATCCTACCTTCTCCCGTGCGTGTGTCCATTACAAGCTTGAGGCAGCCGTCCTCAACCTGAAGCGCCGGGAGCGTTTATCTTTTCCTGAGGCGAGGCGCCAGGTTCGCCGGCTCCCGCCTTATGCTAATATCTCTTATGCTCGCGTGTTGCGCTCTTCCTCTCCTCGTCCTTCCCGCCTTCCTCAGACTCGCAACTGTTTCCGGGCCTTGGACCCTGATGCGCCCACTGCCCCCTCCTCTGTTCCTTTGGGTTCTCTCCCGAAGGATCCTCCTCCTGGTCCTCTGTCTGGGGTTCCCCTTCCTTCTACCCGGTCTGTCGTGTCTTCTGTGTCTTCTTCCTCGTCCCCCTCCGATCCTCCTTCCCATCCTCTTCCTCTATCTATCGGCTCTCCCCACCGCCTGTCGGTGCGGGCGGATGTCCATCGCTCTCCTACCGGCCGTCGTGTGTGCTCTCGTTCGGCTTCTCCTGTTGAGACACTGGAATCCGTTGCCGGTACGTAGTTGCTGGGACACCGGTCTCTTTAAGTCAGAAGCGTAAGCCTGGCTCCTCTCCTTCCTCTTCCCCGGCAGGTAAGAAGGCTTCGCTTTCTTCCTCGGCTCCTTCTGGCTCTGTTGCTCCTTCCCCTCCCGTTTCAGTGCTTGCGCCCCCTGTTCCTGCTATGGAGGTTTCTTTGGCCCCTGCTTCTCTTTCGGTTGCTGCTCTTGCTGGGGTGCGCTCCCCTCTTTCTACTCCCCCTCCTCCTGCTGCTGTCCTTGACTGCTCCTCTCCGTTGTCTCCTCCTCTTCCTCCTCCTCCTCCGGACCCTGCCCGCCCACCTCTGATCTGTTCTCCCGTTTCCTTCCCTCCGTCTTTGCTCAGTTTACCCATGCCCCCTAACCCTGACTTTGCTGACCCTGATCCCGACCCTGATATTCTTTAACATGCTCTGTTGCTCTTTCGCCTTTGTTTCTTCCTTGTTCTCTGTTTTTGTCCTTTCTCTTCTCGTCGTTGTCCATTCTTCAATGGAACGTTCGAGGTTATTACGCCAATTTCCTCGAACTCCAACTTCTGATTTCGCAGTTTTCGCCCCTTTGTGTCTGTCTCCAGGAGCCAATGCTTGGTGCTCGTCCTGGTCATTTTCGTGGCTATTCCTTTCTCTCCCCCCCCCCCCAGCCATTGCTGGGGCTTCTAATTCTTCTGCTCTCTTGATTCGGGCTGATGTTCCCTTTGTTCCTTTACTTTTTCCTTCGCCTCTCCATTGTTCTGCTGCTCGTATCTTTGTGGGGAAATGGTACACAGTTTGTTCCATTTATCTCCCCCCGAGTGTCCCGCTCTCTCTTCCTGATTTGAAACACCTCCTAGACTCCTTGCCGGAGCCTGTGCTCCTGCTGGGTGACTTCAATTGTCGTCATTCTCTTTGGGGTGACGTTCTGACGAATACCCGGGGTCGCCTCCTTGAGCCGTTTCTCCTCTCTTCTTCCCTGTCTCTTCTGAATTCTGGTGAGCCCACTCATTTGGACTCTCGGACTCGCACCCTTTCTTGTCTTGATCTTTCTCTCTGCTCTTCTTCTCTTTACTTAGATTTCACGTGGCAGGTTCTTGATGACCTCCATGGAAGTGATCATTTCCCCATCCTTGTTTCCTTTTTCTCTTTTCGCCCTTCCCTCTCTTTCCCTAGATGGCAGTTTGCTAAGGCAGACTGGACCCTATTTACCCTCAGTGCTGCTCTCTCTGACCTCTCCCTTCTGCCTCTCTCTCGCGCTCTCCTCCTTTTTCATGACACTGTCTTCAACGCTGCCCGCCGCTCTATTCCTCGCTCTTCCTCTCGGGGTCCACGGAAGTGCGTTCCCTGGTGGAATGCGGACTGTGCTCGGACTGTCCGCTGTAAGCGTGCAGCCTGGAAGAGGCACCGCCGTAGGCAGACGACCGATTCTTTTCTTTTCTTTCGGAAAGCGAGTGCGGTGGCCCGTAGGGCCATCCGTACGGCTAAACGTAAATGTTGGGCATCTTATGTCTCAACAGTTACGTCCGAGACCCCTCTGGCCCAGATCTGGAAGCATATCCGCAAGATAGCGGGTAAGTTCGTTCCCGATGTTTCACCGGTCCTTCACCTCCATGATACTCTTGTGGCGGACCCGTTGCAGGTCGCTTCCGAACTGGGTTCCCACTTTTCTTCTGTTAGCTCTGGTCTTAATCTTCCCCAATCTTTCCTTCTTCGTAAACCTGTCCTTGAGTCTCGTCCTTTAGATTTCTGCACTCATCTTCAGCTTCCCTATAATGATCCCTTCTCTCTCTCTGAACTTCGTTCTGCCCTGGCCCTCTGCGGTTCTACGGCGGCGGGCTCCGATGGTATTCATTATGAGATGCTTCGCCATCTCCCTCCGAGCACGTCTCAGTATTTACTGAGTCTGTATAATCGGATCTGGGAGTCGTCGTCAGTCCCTGAGGACTGGCTCGATGCCGTTGTCCTCCCTGTTCGCAAACCGGGGTCTCTGGGTACTTCCCCTAAGGACTTTCGCCCTATTGCTCTCACAAGTTGTGTCTGCAAACTCTTTGAACGTATGGTTAACGTTCGTCTGATGTGGTTCCTGGAACACCATCACCTCCTCTCCCCTTCTCAATTTGGTTTCCGCAAGTGCCGCAGCACGACAGATGTCCTGGTGAACTTGGAGGTCTATATTCGTACTGCTTTTGCTGCGAAGACCTCCGTTGTTGCCGTCCTTTTTGACCTAGAAAAGGCTTACGACACCACTTGGCGTTATCATATCCTATCTCAACTTCATTCTTTTGGCCTTCGTGGTCATCTCCCTCTCTTTCTCCGCAGCTTCCTCTCTCGTCGTTCCTTTCGGGTGCGCCTTGGTACCGCTCTCTCTCCCTCTTTTCAGCAATACGAAGGTGTGCCCCAGGGTAGTGTTCTGAGCACTACTCTTTTTCTGGTTGCCCTCAATGGTCTTCTTTCCTCTCTTCCTTCTGGTGTCTTCTCCGCTATGTCGATGATCTTACCCTTTGTTGTCAGGGTGATGATTCGCCTCTCCTTCAACGCCGGCTTCAACTTGCAATTGATGCCGTGTCGTCTTGGGCCACAGGTCATGGCTTCAAGTTCTCTACTTCTAAGACTTGTGCCATGACTTTTATGCGGAAACGGGTTGTTCTTCGTCCCTCTTTGTCACTTTATGGTCATCCCCTTGAATACAAAGATTCCGCAAAGCTTTTGGGGTTATTCCTTGACACTCGTTTGTCTTGGTCTCCCCATATCTCTTACCTCCGTGTTGAGTGCTCTAAGGCCCTTACCCTCCTTCGGGTCTTGTCCCATACTTCTTGGGGGGCAGATAGGCGCACTCTCCTTGCTTTACATTCCTCTCTCGTCCTGTATAAGCTCGATTATGGTTGCCCTGCTTACTCGTCTGCTTCTCCTTCTACTCTTCGCCGTCTTGATGCTTTGCACCATACTGGGTTGCGCCTCAGTTCTGGTGCCTTTCGTTTGACTCCCATCCTTAGCTTGTATGTTGACACTGGCTTCCTGTCTCTCCAGGACCTCCGTGATCGCTACTGTCTTCGCTATCTTGCGCGGTCCTTGCAACATCCTTCCTCTCGCCTCTGTCGTGCTTTAACTTTTACCCCTCCTGCGGTTCCTGTCCCTCTTCACCACCTCCCTCTTTCTGTCCGGTTATCTCGCCTACAGGATTCTCTCTCCGTTCGTATTTCTGATGTTTCTCCTCGTGTTGTTCCTTCTTTGCCCCCGTGGAGGGTCCCTCTTCCGCGGTTTTGTACTTCCTTGACCCGTATCACTAAAGCTTTTACCCCTCCTACGGTTCTAAAACGCCTTTTCCTCGAGCACTTTTCTTCTCACTCCCGCTCCGTTTCTGTTTTCACCGATGGGTCTAAGTCAGCGGACGGTGTTGGCTACTCTGTTGTTTTTCCTGATCGCACTTATATGTGTCGCTTGCCTCCGGAGACTAGCATCTTTACAGCGGAACTTTATGCTATTCTCTATGCTCTTCATCTCCTGCTTTCTCGTTGTCAGTCTTCCTTTGTGGTTGTTGTTGACTCTCGTAGTGCCCTCATGGCTCTCGGGTCCTTTAATCCGGTTCATCCAGTAGTTGTCGAGATCCAGCATTGGCATTTTCTCGTTCACAGTAAATTTAAGTCGGTTGAGTTTTGTTGGGTTCCCAGCCATATTGGTGTGTCTTTAAATGAGCGTGCGGATGCTGCCGCTAAGGAAGCTGTCCGCTCTTGTCCCATCTCTCGTAAAGGCATTCCGTATTCCGACTTTTACCCGGTTATCCATTCCTCAGTCCTTACCCGTTGGCAGGCTTCTTGGTTGTCTGTTACTGGTAACAAGCTACGTACTCTTAAATGTTGTGTTTCCTCGTGGCCGTCCTCCTTCCACCGAAACCGGCGGTGGGAAACAGCTCTGGCGAGGTTGCGTATTGGCCATACTCGCTTAACCCATGGTCACTTGATGGAGCGCCGTCCTGCTCCTTATTGTCCTAGTTGCATTGTCCCTCTTACGGTCGTGCATGTCCTTCTTGAATGTCCTGACTTCCAGGACGAGCGTGTGTCTTGCTTTCCGACCGCCCCTCGCGGTCACCTGTCCCTCGATAGAATTCTTGGTAACTCGGATACTTTTGATATCGTTCGCCTTATGCGTTTTTGTTCTCGTATTGGCATCCTTGGTGATATTTAGCGCCCTCTGATTATTTTGCGTATTTGATGGTGCTACATAGCCTTCCCGGTTTGGTGCCTTCTTTTGATAATTACTTACTTACTTTAGGTATTGTATGTACTACCTCTATCTTTAAATCAAACAGAATGTTTGTACTGTAACTCTGCAACTATGTATGTACTTTTCTTAAATATATTATTATTATTATTATTATTATTATTATTATTAATCACCAAGCCAACCCGAATCACTCAAACATACACTACTACCTTGGATCACTTATGGACTAACATAACAGCTTCCCTTACATCTGGTATAATCACTGACAGAACAACTGACCACTATCCTACCATCCTCATAGCAAACTTGGACATAACACCACCAGATAACAAAAAGCGTACCTTCAGGTTACACAGTGAAGCAGCAATAGGCAACCTCACAAATGCTCTTCACAATATAAACTGGGAGAATACTGAATTCAGTAATTCCCATGATATAAATTCATTAGTTAACCTCTTCCTATCCAAAACTCTAAGTCTCTTCAACACACACTCTGTCCTCACCTCACCAAGTAAATAATTGACAAAAGATTAAACAATCCATGGCTCACAAGTGGCATACTCAAAGCAATCAACAAGAAACATGAATTTGAAAAAAACTAAGGATTGGCCTAGTTACAAAGGAAGTAGTCAAGAGGTACTCATCAATGCTTACCAGGATAATAAGAAAATCAAAACTTTCCTATTATGAGTAGATTCAAAGAAGCAAAAGGCAACATATAAAGCACATGGAAAGCCATCTCTAACATCCTAGGAACTAAACAACACTTATATAACCAGATAAAACTCTCCAAGGAAGGTTATACACCTGCAACGATTTAGAAACGACCACTGAATTTAATAGCTTCTTTTCATCGGTTGGTGGGAACCTTGCCAGAAAAATAACCCAGACTCAGACACATGTTTACACATATCTTTCAGGCAACTATCCAAACCCTCTTCTCCTTTCACCAGTCAACTCGACAGATGTTGTGTCCATCATTCACCCACTAAAAACCAAAGCTGGCGACATTAGTGCAATCCCATGTATGGTATACAAGAGTGGCTCTCATGCCCTTGCACCACGCATAGATCTGCTGTTCAACAAATCTCTAGTGTCATATTCTTCCCTGATATCCTTAAAAGAGTACGAGTAACGCCAGTTCATAAAGGAGGCAATCTGGTAGACATAAACAATTACAGACCAATATCAAACCTACCTGTATTATAAAAAATGATTGAAAAAACATTATTTACTAACAGCTCTACTCCTACCTCGTAAAATTCAACATACTAAGTCTGTCAGTTTGGCTTCCGCTCCCAGAAGACTACCAACCGTGCAATTATTAGTCTACTTGATATAATCTACTCAGCCCTTGACAAAAATGAGTTTCCGATTGGACTCTTCATTGACCTGAGAAAGGCCTTTGATACTGTTAACCATAACTACGTCTGGTAACATACTACATGAGTAAAGGAAAAATGTATATGTTTATCACTCAGAATGTTCGGTAATATGTTTTTTGTTTGTGATGTGTCTATTTATGTATGAACACGTTGTACTGAACGGGGTGGGGATAGCTGGAGCTACCTAATCTCTTTGCGTGTATTTTACCTCAATAAACTTATTTATATTTAAATTTCACTTCTTACTTAAATTCCACCATTATGGAATCCGAGGCCTTGCCCTGAACTATATCCGATCCTATCTTAGTGACAGACACCAATATGTAGCCATCAATGATATAACCTCTCCCACTCTACCATTAACCGTAGGAGTGCCACCGGGCAGCATCCTAGGACCTCTCCTATTTCTTATATACATCAATGAATTGCCTAATGTCTAACATTCTTAAACGAATATTATTTGCTGACAATACTACCCTCACCTACTCAGACTCCAACCCCATACACATTAAATAATGTTGTAAATAATGAAATAAAAAAAGTCCACTTACGGATGTCAACCAACAAAATCACACTAAACATAAGAAAGACCTACTACTTATTTGGAAGCAAATCAACACATGCAATTCAACTAAAGATAGACAATGATAACTTCAGCAATAAATTTGATGTAAAGTTCCTAGCCCTATACTTAGACCAGAAACTCAACTTCAGCACCCACACACAACACATAACCAAGAAAGTCTTTAAAACGGTTGGTATACTCTATAAAATCAGATATTATGTACCTAACTCTGCTCTGCTCTCACTATACTATGCACTAATCTATCCCTATCTTACATATGGTATCGTTGCATGGGGTTCAACCAAACTACCTACCTCAAGCCCATCATCACCCAGTAAAGATTTGCTATCAGAACAATAACAAACTCTGCTTTCAGACAACACTCAGCCCCCTTGTTTAAATCTCTAAACATAAACTCACTCCACACATTCTCTTGTGCTATCTACATTCACAAAACTCTGTTCTTAAATGCAAACCATGCTCTGAAACTCTCCCTGGACAGATGTAATAGGACCCATAATCACCACATCAGAAATAAATATCTCTTTGATATCCCCAGAGTCAAACTTAATCTGTGTAAACACTATAGCAAATAAAGGGACCTAGTCTATGGTGTGAGGAATGGAATTCGCAGCTAGTTTTTCTAGATTATGTTAGAGCGTATGGCTGCACTCTAACGCCCTTGACAAGAAATTCTCACACTACACACTCTTGTAGGGTGTCTGAAGAAAGTCCAAGCTTAGGGCTGTTCATTAAGACTATGATGAAGTCTGTAACTGCTCCGTGAAAGGAGTTACAGCATTTTACATATTTTACTTAGAACATGTGTGCAGAGCAGGGAGGTACTTGAAAATGGGGCCAACGGTTTTGGGGGGCGCGGGTGTGCTCGGCGCCTCCCCCTCCCTAGGTGATGTCGTTATCCTAGGCCTCCCTTGCTGCCGTCAAAGGATGTCACGTGACGAGGGGAAGAGCGGTGATTGGTAGCGGCATCTCGTAGGTCTGCCGGCTTTGCTCTGATTGGACAAGACAATGTCGAATACCAGCGTCTTGGCGTCTCCGAAGCTCACCAAAATTTAGTCTAGGACCGGCGTTGTTTGAGCAAGATGTGCCTGGTGGTGGGGGCCTGGCCAAGGTCGCCACCACCCCCGTTATCTCTGTGTTATCATCAATTTCCTTATCCCTACGGTGCCCCGCTATCGAGGATCGTGCCTGGACCCAATTTGCGCAATCGTGGGAAAGAGATTAAGGAATTGAGGCAGGACTCAGTGTGAGTGAACATGCGCTCAGCCGAGGCAGCAGACAGCCTCGTTTGATCCAACGTTATTGCTGACATCTGTGGTCATCTGTTGTATTGTCTAAGATGCTTGGCAAGAGGTAGAATCGGGGAGGGTTTCTCAAGTGTCGGAGGAAGCCCCTGTTTGTGATTTAGTGAAATTACGGGTCCGTGTTGGGACACTGAATTGACCTCACCCGCGTCGCTATTACACCCACACCTGCATATCTTATGTACGAACACCACCTGCTCGTGGCGTGTGTGTGTACGTTCACGAGTTATCCACACTAGCTGTGCCTGGGGGGCTACCCCAGCCAGCCTATGCCGTGCTACCCCATGGCTGAGGCGCCGTCATCATCTAGCTACACCCAGTGGCTACACCCTGTGGAAACACCGGGTCCATACACGTGGTTATTGCAGAACCACGTGTGGAGGAATTAGGGCCTACTGCAGTGAATAAATGTGAGGTTGAGTGAGGTGTGAGGAGACCGTAACGTGAGTACTCATAAATATGTTTGGTGCTGTAAGCCTCTGTACTGATGTGAGGTCAGTTACAACTGTGGGTGTCCCCTGCGTCTGCTAGACGAGGGAAGCTAGTTGATAAAGGTGCATCTGTAAAGGTGCACCTGTGCGTATGTATTACGATCTGGGAACACATGAATCATTGTCGGTAAGACTATTGGGTGTAGAACTGGCTCGGTGATGTATACCAGTCAGTGTGGAGATTTTCCACATATATGTTTATTTGATCTGTCGTATTAAGGCAATACCTTATTAAGGTAATAAAGGTGATCTGTGCGATGACCTGTGTCTGTATAAACTGTGTAATTTTCTCTAGTGCTATAAGTGATTTATTCACGAGGGGTAATGAGCATGATTTATATATATATATGTATATATATATATATATATATATATATATATATATATATATATATATATATATATATATAACTGAAAACTCACACCCCAGAAGTGACTCGAACCCATACTCCCAGAAGCAACGCAACTGGTATGTACAAGACGCCTTAATCCACTTGACCATCACGACCGGACATAATGAGGTGATAGCCGAGGCTATTTGAACCACCCCACCGCCGGCACTCGGATAGTAATCTTGGGCATAGCATTTTACCAAATCACCTCATTCTTTGGGGCACACGTGAGGAACACAAATGCGAACAAGCCTGAATGGTCTCGGCTATCACCTCATTATGTCCGGTCGTGATGGTCAAGTGGATTAAGGCGTCTTGTACATACCAGTTGCGTTGCTTCTGGGAGTATGGGTTCGAGTCACTTCTGGGGTGTGAGTTTTCAGTTGCATATTGTCCTGGGGACCATTCAGGCTTGTTCGCATTTGTGTTCCTCACGTGTGCCCCAAAGAATGAGGTGATTTGGTAAAATGCTATGCCCAAGATTACTATCCGAGTGCCGGCGGTGGGGTGGTTCAAATAGCCTCGGCTATCACCTCATTATGTCCGGTCGTGATGGTCAAGTGGATTAAGGCGTCTTGTACATACCAGTTGCGTTGCTTCTGGGAGTATGGGTTCGAGTCACTTCTGGGGTGTGAGTTTTCAGTTGCATATTGTCCTGGGGACCATTCAGGCTTGTTCGCATTTGTGTTCCTCACGTGTGCCCCAAAGAATGAGGTGATTTGGTAAAATGCTATGCCCAAGATTACTATCCGAGTGCCGGCGGTGGGGTGGTTCAAATAGCCTCGGCTATCACCTCATTATGTCCGGTCGTGATGGTCAAGTGGATTAAGGCGTCTTGTACATACCAGTTGCGTTGCTTCTGGGAGTATGGGTTCGAGTCACTTCTGGGGTGTGAGTTTTCAGTTGCATATTGTCCTGGGGACCATTCAGGCTTGTTCGCATTTGTGTTCCTCACGTGTGCCCCAAAGAATGAGGTGATTTGGTAAAATGCTATGCCCAAGATTACTATCCGAGTGCCGGCGGTGGGGTGGTTCAAATAGCCTCGGCTATCACCTCATTATGTCCGGTCGTGATGGTCAAGTGGATTAAGGCGTCTTGTACATACCAGTTGCGTTGCTTCTGGGAGTATGGGTTCGAGTCACTTCTGGGGTGTGAGTTTTCAGTTGCATATTGTCCTGGGGACCATTCAGGCTTGTTCGCATATATATATATATATATATATATATATATATATATATATATATATATATATATTGGTGTATACTGGCAGCAGGTTTTCTTTCAAACATGTTTCATTGAATATGACCGCATATTCTGTATTTATTATTTTCTGGTTTAGGGCTTCTATCCCTCTAACTATTTTCTTAGCATCAGGGCTTAATTGGAATAGGAGTTCTCCAAAACTCATTTTCGTACTTTTAAGGTGAAGAAAAGAAGTGATTTACTATAGAGTGTATTACACTTATTTGTATAATTTGCACGACGTTTCGAACCTCCATGGTTCATTCTCAAGTGAACAGATCTTACAATACTAGTTGATTTTATACCCGCATTAGGTCAGGTGATAATACAATGAAGGTGAAAAACATGGGGGATACATAAGGGATAAACATAGGGGCTGCAGAAGGCGTATTGGCCCATACGAGGCAACTCCTATCTAAACACAAAGATTAATCCAGTGTAATTGGCCTGTTATGTTGGACATTGTCTTCTGTGTTGGCATCGATATGTTCTTGTCTTGTCCTTACTCTCATGGTGGGTAGAGTAAATAGTTCCGTGATTTGGGTGTTCATGGTAGGTCGCTCTATTCTTATGTGAATTGCCTCAAGAATTTGTAATCTTCTTGAATCTTGGGTTTTGTCTATTATGCAAGTATTCTTGTTCAACATTTCTCTTGTTAGAGTAATGTCATGGGCTTGTCTCATGTGATTCCTAGGGGCACCAGATTGAAGATGGCATGTCAAACGCCTCGTCAGCTTGGTCGACGTCATACCTATGTACTTACATTGAAGGTTACATCCTTCGTGGGGGCAAGTGTACATGTATACAACGCTTGACTGCTGCAGAGGGTTCTCCGTCGGCTTCGGGCTGTTTTTGATAAGGAGTTCGGAAGTCTTCTTGGTTTTGTAGAATATTATCAGGTTTATGTTTTGGTTAGGAGTAGTGCTTTTTACTCCTTTACGGATTATTTCTTTCATTATTCTTTCCTCTTTTATATGTTCACTGTGCATGGTAGATTTGTAATATAATTTTATTGGGGGTGTTGTGGTTTCTGTTAACATAAGAACATAAGAACAAAGGTAACGGCAGAAGGCCTATTGGCCCATACGAGGCAGCTCCTATTCTATAACCACCCAATCCCACTCATATACTTGTCCAACCCGTGCTTGAAACAATCGAGGGACCCCACCTCCACAATGTTACGCGGCAATTGGTTCCACAAATCAACAACCCTGTTACTGAACCAGTATTTACCCAAGTCTTTCCTAAATCTAAACTTATCCAATTTATATCCATTGTTTCGTGTTCTGTCCTGTGTTGATACTTTTAATACCCTATTAATATCCCCCCGGTTATGTCCATTCATCCACTTGTAAACCTCTATCATGTCACCCCTAACTCTTCGCCTTTCCAGTGAATGCAACTTAAGCTTTGTTAATCTTTCTTCATATGAAAGATTTCTAATTTGGGGAATTAACTTAGTCATCCTACGCTGGACACGTTCAAGTGAATTTATATCCATTCTATAATATGGCGACCAAAACTGAACTGCATAATCTAAATGGGGCCTAACTAGAGCAAGATATAGCTTGAGAACCACACCAGGTGTCTTGTTACTAACGCTGCGATTAATAAATCCAAGTGTCCGATTTGCCTTATTACGAACATTTATGCATTGATCCTTTTGTTTTAAATTCTTACTAATCATAACTCCCAGATCCCTTTCGCAATCCGACTTCGCAATCACAACACCATCTAGCTCGTATCTTGTAACTCTATCATCATTACCTAACCTCAGAACTTTACATTTATCAGCATTAAACTGCATCTGCCAATCCTTTGACCATTTCAAAACCCTATCTAGATCAACTTGAAGTGATAGTGAGTCCTCCTCCGAATTAATTTCCCTACCGATTTTCGTATCATCGGCAAATTTGCAAATGTTGCTACTCAAACCTGAATCTAAATCATTTATATATATTATAAACAACAGAGGTCCCAGGACAGAGCCTTGAGGCACTCCACTTACAACATTTTCCCACTCTGACTTGATTCCATTTATACTAACTCTCTGTTTCCTTTGGTATAGCCATGCCCTAATCCAGCTTAATATAGCACCCCCAATACCATGAGACTCTATTTTTTTAATCAGTCTTTCATGTGGCACTGTATCAAAAGCTTTGCTAAAGTCAAGGTATACAACATCGCAATCCTTACCACTATCAACTGCCTCAACAATGCTAGAATAAAAAGATAACAAATTTGTTAAACATGAACGGCCATTTATAAAACCATGTTGCGACTCAATTATTAATTTATGTTTTTCAAGATGAAGACGAATTTTATTTGCTATTATAGATTCGAGTAACTTTCCCACAATAGACGTTAGGCTAATTGGTCGATAGTTAGACGCAAGTGATCTATCTCCTTTCTTAAAAACTGGTATCACATTAGCAACTTTCCAAAACTCTGGCACTCTGCCTGACTCTATTGATTTATTAAATATGGTTGACAGTGGGTCACAAAGCTCCTCTTTGCATTCTTTAAGCACCCTAGCAAACACTTCATCCGGCCCTGGGGATTTGTTTGGTTTGAGTTTTACTATTTGTTTAAGAACATCCTCCCTGGTAACTGCTAAACTCGTCAACCTGTCCTCGTCCCCACCCACATAGACTTGTTCGGCTGAAGGCATATTGTTAAGTTCCTCTTTAGTAAATACAGATACAAAATATTTATTAAAAATACTACTCATCTCTTCATCACTATCTGTTATTTGACCTGTCTCAGTTTTTAATGGACCTATCCTTTCCCTAGTCTTAGTACGATATAACTGAAAAAACCCTTTAGGATTTGTCTTTGCTTGCCCTGCTATGCGAACTTCATAGTTTCTTTTTGCTTTCCTTATCTCTTTTTTAACATTTCTAACCAGTTGTACGAATTCCTGTTCTAAAGTGACCTCCCCATTTTTAATCCTTTTGTACCAAGCTCTCTTTTTACCTATAAGGTTCTTCAAATTCTTTGTTATCCACTTTGGGTTATTAGTATACGATCTATTCAATTTGTATGGTATACTACGTTCCTGTGCTTTGTTTAGAATATTCTTAAATAAGTTATATATTGAATCCACATCGAAATCCCCATTTAAGTCACCTATCGCTGGGTTCATGTCTCGCTCCAAGACCGGCCCACACCCCATACCCAAGCCTTTCCAATCAATTTGACCCAAAAAATTTCTTAGGCTATTAAAATCAGCTTTTCGAAAATCTGGCACTTTAACAGAATTTTCTCCTACTGGTCTATTCCATTCTATGCTAAATCTGATTTCTTTGTGATCACTGCTCCCTAGCTCACTCCCTATTTCGATGTCATTAATTTGCGTTTCCCTGTTAGTTAACACTAAATCTAAAATATTATTTTCCCGTGTTGGTTCCTTAATGTGTTGCGTAAGAAAGCAATCGTCAATTAATTCTAGAAAATCTTCTGCTTCACTATTCCCTGTTTTGTTCAACCAGTTTATTCCGCTAAAATTAAAGTCACCCATGACATAAATACTGTTAGATCTAGATGCTCTAGATATTTCATCCCATAGATGCTTTGCTTCCATTCTGTCTAAATTTGGTGGCCTATATATTACTCCTATTATAATATTATTAGCTTTTTCGTTTAATTCAATCCAAATAACCATCGAAGATAGGGTCTTCAATCCAAATAACCATATGGGAACCATCGAAGATAGGGTCTTCAGTAGCAGACAAAAACCAACTGTATACTGCCGTTATGTAGATGACATATTCGTAATAGTAAAAGACTCAGATGAACTAATTGACCTAAAAAGACACCTAGAGAGAGAGTCAGTACTCCGATTTACACATGAAAATAGTGAAAATAACAGTCTGCCATTCTTGGATGTACTAATAACAAAAACAGGAACCTCTTTAAGCACCAACGTATATACCAAGCCCACCAACATAGGATTATGCCTGAACGGTAGAAGTGAGTGCCCCCAAAGATACAAAGCCAGTGTTCTCAATGCTTATATTCGTCGAGCGCTTACCCACTGCTCTGAATGGAGCAACGTGAGTAGAGAGTTTGAAAGAGTAACTCAGGTATTGGTGAACAACGGATATAGCAACGCGGAAATAAACGCTGCTATAAGAAGACACTTGGACCGTTGGTATAATTCAGAACCTAGAACAGAAACCACAACACCCCCAATAAAATTATATTACAAATCTACCATGCACAGTGAACATATAAAAGAGGAAAGAATAATGAAAGAAATAATCCGTAAAGGAGTAAAAAGCACTACTCCTAACCAAAACATAAACCTGATAATATTCTACAAAACCAAGAAGACTTCCGAACTCCTTATCAAAAACAGCCCGAAGCCGACGGAGAACCCTCTACAGCAGTCAAGCGTTGTATACATGTACACTTGCCCCCACGAAGGATGTAACCTTCAATGTAAGTACATAGGTATGACGTCGACCAAGCTGACGAGGCGTTTGACATGCCATCTTCAATCTGGTGCCCCTAGGAATCACATGAGACAAGCCCATGACATTACTCTAACAAGAGAAATGTTGAACAAGAATACTTGCATAATAGACAAAACCCAAGATTCAAGAAGATTACAAATTCTTGAGGCAATTCACATAAGAATAGAGCGACCTACCATGAACACCCAAATCACGGAACTATTTACTCTACCCACCATGAGAGTAAGGACAAGACAAGAACATATCGATGCCAACACAGAAGACAATGTCCAACATAACAGGCCAATTACACTGGATTAATCTTTGTGTTTAGATAGGAGTTGCCTCGTATGGGCCAATACGCCTTCTGCAGCCCCTATGTTTATCCCTTATGTATCCCCCCATGTTTTTCACCTTCATTGTATTATCACCTGACCTAATGCGGGTATAAAATCAACTAATATATATATATATATATATATATATATATATATATATATATATATATATATATATATATATATATATATATATATCGTGCTGTGTACCATATCTATGAGTGTCTCGATGAAGGGCCAGTAATGTGTGAGACCAAGGTCATGTGTGGTCGGTTGACACCCGGGTGTCTGGGATTACTGTGTCTTGTAATGTGTGTGAGTCAGTAATTGGGATTACTGACTGTGATGTCATTACCATATGGGTATGTTAATGACATTTGTGTTGTGTGTATTTGGGCAGTGTAATTATATATATGTATATATGTTATATGCTGCCCTGGGTACTGTGTTGCTTGGTGGAATCTCTAATTATAGGTAATTAGGGATTTAGTAGTTAATTAGGGGTAATTAACTGCATCAAGGGGTTTCACATTGTTTGATGAGAGCCCCGTCGAGTGGGTGACAGTGCATTTGGTTAATGATTACATTATCAACTAATTAATTGTCTGTGATGCAACTAATTGGTTACTCTGGCTAATTAGAGGTAATTAGTGCTAGCTGTCGGTGGAGCGACAGTGTGTTGAGTTAGCGTACTTTCATTGCTGTAGTAGTGTTACGAACCCGGATCCAGCGTCCGAGCCTGGAGCAGTGACAACCACGCCATCTGTGGGTCAGCTCCCGAAACCCCCGCCAAGCGGACGACGACACCTGGTGAGGACAGCGTGTACTGGCCTCGAGGACCAGTTTCCAGTCTGGTTCAGCGCTCAACACCGCCGCTCCTGACCTCTGGTGAGGTGGTGCTCCGACGACAGCGCCATCTATGGACTGGATACGTCAGGTGTTTGTGCCCGAGCCCGTAAGTGAGGTGTATTAGTGTCCCGGTTATTGATGACGTGTCTGCTTACAGAGCCGACCTGGGACCACTGTGATGGAAGTGGAGTGAGTCTACCCGAGGCAGCCAGTCTCCATACCTTGAACCTTGCTGCAGCTGTTGTGACGTCGTCCCCCCCCCCCGGAAGAACACTGTGGTGTGTTAGCCTGCCAGTGGAGTGGCAGTAAAAGGATTTACCCGGGACCGACTGTTGGAGACGATCATCCACTGGGGTACTGAAGACAGGAGAGTGACTTGTGGTGTCACACGAAGCTCCTGTCTAGGGCGTTCCCCTTTTATCGTCCGTGGAGTGGCCGTACCAGCCTTGTGGGCTCAGAACCTGCCAGCAGACCAGCTGGACGTGTGGTTGACGGCCTCCACGGCGGTGCCCCTAGTGGACCCGTGTTTTGGCTGACCTGTGGCCAGGGTAGGCTCCACTTCTTTGGAGAATTAATTGTGAGGCCACGAAGAGAGCACCAAGGATTCGGCACTGAGAGTTATGGCACCAGCGTCTTCAGCAGAAGACATCGATTGTGGATTAATCCCCTTGTAAAGTGTTAATACCCCTCCCCCTTGTGCACTCTTTTATTTTATATATTTAATCGGTGATGGTGAAAATTATAATATTAAGTTCTTAGCTTTCTTTCCCTACTCCCTTTAAGTTACTTGCGTCACGGATCTCATCCCTTGATAGCCACTACTGGCTTGGGAACGGATATCTATATCTGACTCTAACAACATCAGAGTGAGAACCCCGTTGCGTCCCGAGAGGGCCGTAACAAGTAGTTAGCTGTTGGTGAGACAGTTAATTACTTACTCTGGCTAATTAGGGGTAATTAGCAATCCATCAAAGTGATTCCACACAGTAACTCATTGCAGGTTGTTACAGAAGTATGAGGCAGTGATGTAGGTGTATAGATATATATTGTTGCCAAACCGTGTGTGTCATTACTGTGGGTGTTCACAGTAATTAACGTGTTGCAGAAGGTTGCAAGTGTATAGGACTGTGACATTTATGTATATATCACTGAGTGGTGTGACTTGTCACTTATGTTGTGTTGCTTGTCTGTGGAGACAAGATCCTGGTGTGTTCTTGTATTGATCATGACTCATTAAGGATTCAGTGAGTTAATTAGGGGGTAATTAACTTCATAAGGGGTTGTACATTGCTTAATGAGGGAACTGTTGAAAGGGCAGCAGCACCTGGTTAACGAGACACGTTTGTTGACCAGATACAAGGTATCATTTAGGAGATGAAATACTTCAAGAGTCTGAGGGAGAGAAAGACCTGGGGATTGATATCATGCCAGACCTGTCCCCTGAAGCCCAAATCAAGAGGATAACGTCAGCGGCATATGCCAGGTTTTTTTTTTTTTTTTTTTTTTTTTTTTTTTTTTTTTTTTTTTTTTTTTTTTTTTTTTTTTTTTTTTTTGAGATATATACAAGAGTTGTTACATTCTTGTACAGCCACTAGTACGCGTAGCGTTTCGGGCAAGTCCTTAATCCTATGGTCCCTGGAATACGATCCCCTACCGCGAAGAATCGTTTTTTCATCCAAGTACACATTTTACTGTTGCGTTAAACAGAGGCTACAGTTAAGGAATTGCGCCCAGTAAATCCTCCCCGGCCAGGATACGAACCCATGACATAGCGCTCGCGGAACGCCAGGCGAGTGTCTTACCACTACACCACGGAGACTAAAGGCACGGAGGTTGGCTAACATAAGAACGGCCTTTAGAAACTTGTGTAAACAATCCTTCAGAACTTTGTATACCACATATGTCAGACCAATCCTGGAGTATGCGACTCCAGAGAGGAGTCCATATCTACTCAAACATAAGACTAAACTGGAAAAGGTTCAAAGGTTAGCCACCAGACTAGTACCCGAACTGAGGGGTATGAGCTACGAGGAGAGACTATGGGAATTAAACCTCACGTCACTGGGAGACAGAAGAGTTAGAGGGGACATGATCACCACGTACAACATTCTCAGTATAATTGATAGGTATTTTCCACAAGGGGCACACGCACTAGGGGACACAGGTGGAAATTGAGTGTCCAAATGAGCCATAGAGACGTTAGCAAGAATTTTTTCAGTGTCAGAGTAGTAGACAAATGGAATGCGTTAGGAAGTGATGTGGTGGAGGCTGACTCAGTACACAGCTTCAAGTGTAGATATGATAAAGCCCAGTAGGCTCAGGAACCTGTATATTAGTTGATTGACAGTTGAAAGGCGAGACCAAAGAGCCTGAGCTCAACCCCCGCAAGCACTATTAGGTAAATTAAATAAAATTAGGTAAGAACACTTGAAACAACTGCCTACTCCATCGAAAAGTTAAGATCTCACGAGCACTGTGTCTACACCGACGGCTCAGTCCAATCTTCTACTGGCCGGACTGCAGCAGCATGTAGGTTTTAGAGAAATAATATTTGCACACAGACTGTCATTGTCAGGTTAAACATTTGGCTGACCTCCACACAAGCAGAACTAGCAGCATTACAACTAGCTACCAGTACATTAAAAAATATTGGAGGAGGAATAATATTTTGTGATTCAAAGTCTGCTCTTCAAGCAATCGAAAACTTCTCCTGGAAGATCGACAGCAAGAACCTCATACTCCCAATTATAAATGACCTAATTGATGCACAGAGTAAAGGGTTTCGAATCTCCTTTCTATGGATACCTTCACACATAAATATAATCCATCATAATGAGACAGACATTGCAGCCAAATTAGCGTGTAACAAGTCTGAAGTTTAATTAGATCTAGGTATCCCCATCTCTGCTGTCAAAACTGTATTGTTCCAAACACTCAGGTCTGATAGGAAAGAAATTACTGACTCCCAACGACCTGAAAGCACCAGCATAAAAAGGTATGATTTGTTCAGATCTGAAACGTATATTTATGGGCAGTACAAAACGTCGACCATACTGTGCGACACAGTGGTTGCCAGGATCAGGTTAGGTTACCGTTACCTGTGGCAGGTGGCTACAGGTGACGGATCTCCCAATCCTGAGCACTCCAGGTGCAAACTCTGTGAGTAGGAACTGTGGCATGATCTCCCACACTACATCACCCAATGTTCAGTTATTACACCGTTCACACCCGTTGGCATGAGGTACCTGGAGCTTTGCACTTACTTCATTCACTCTCGTGTTCTTGAAGATATCCTCAAATTGCACCCAAAATTAGGCAGTGCAGACTATTGAACATATGGCCCTGTATGACTAACCATCCTGTGTGATGGGGACTTTTAGTATCACTACTATTTTGTTCACTCTTTTGTTCATGATATCCTCATAATGCGCCGAGAGTCTGCCAGTGCAGACTACTGATCTCTGTATGACTAGCCATTTTTTAGCCTCACGTAGCTAGCTTTTTGACAGTGTTCTCCCCTTCATATAGTCTATGGTAGCTGCACAAATGCAGATGTACCTAATGTGTTAATTAATAATAAAATAAAGCTTGATATCACTAAGCATAGATCACCTAATAACATGGGTACGCTAAACACTCAAGACTGCCTGGGAGGTTGTGAACATGGTGGGTAGTGACGTTACATAACCAGAGTGGAGTAAAGTGCCTCAGCATGAACATCAATAACACAAGTCAGTGAACAAGTCACAAGTCACTTTGTCACTCAGAAAATCTAATTCCCAACTGGACTGGGAAATGACAAAGTCGAAAACTCTTCTCAAAAGTCAAAGTTCACAATGACTGGAAAGGTTGTGTCATCAGCAAATAAAATTGGCTTGAGGTGTCGAGAGGCATGTGGAAGGTCATTAATGTAGATGAGAAAGAGGAGAGGGCCAAGTATGCTGCCCTGAGGAACACCAATGTTTATGGGTAAGGTGGAAGAAATGGAATCATTCACAGAAACATACTGGAGTCTGTCAGTAAGGTAAGACGGAAGGTATTGGAGGGAGTGACCTCTGACTCCATAATGATGTAATTTAAATTAAGAAGAGTTTGATGGTTGACAGTGTCAAAAGCCTTACGTAGGTCAACAAATAACCCAAAAGGGAACAAATTTTTATCAAGAGCTGCATGTATCAAGTTAATCATTCTAATCAGTGTATCATTAGTGCTTTTTTTGGGTCTGAATCCATATTGTCATGAGCTCAGTATGTTGTGTTTAGCTAGATAAGAGTATAGCTGCTTATAGATTAGCTTTTCAGATATTTTAGACAAGGTTGGCAGAATTTATATAGATCTGAAATTGTTGACATAAGTGAAATCACCAAATTTGTTGACTGGGGTTACTCTTGCCTTTTTAGCTTATCAGGAAAGGTTTGGAGTTTAAGTGATTTGTTGAAGAGCAATGCAATGGCTGGAGCTAGAAATCTGGAGGCTTTTTTGTAAATTAGAGTTGGTATCTCAGCAAGGGCACTTGACTTTGTTTTAAGAGAAAGGATTATCTCATTAACATCAGAAATTAGTGGGAGTTAGGTACAAAAACTTTGCATAGTTCACTGTAAGGTAGTCCTTAACATTAAGGGAAGATAGGATATCATTTGCAAGGGATTTGGCGCTGGATGAGAAGAAGCTACTGAATTTAGTGGCAGTGTCAGAGGCAGAAAGCACACCATCGTTATCAGATAGGAGTATTGGCTTCTTATTCAAGATCTTATTTGATCCTAATATTTGGGCGATAATGTTCCATGTTTTCTTAATGTTGCCCTTAATTTGATATAATTTATTTTCATAGTATTTTATTTTGGCTCTCCTGATTATTTTGGACAGCATTGATGAGAAATCTCCTTGAAACCTTCATTTTAGATGACCCCTAACCTATACTTCTTCTCGTGGTCATGGTTTTTATTAATAATTTTAAGCATACCTTTAGTAAGTCATGGATTGATTAACCTTTTAGTTGTGACTTGTTTAGTTAGCATTGGACAGTGGGTGTTATAGAGGCTCAGAGTTTTTGAAGAAATGTTTACACCACAAGGTTGATGTTCACTATGTTACCTGTTTCAGTCTCCCAGTTAATATTAGCAGCAGCAGCAATAAAGTTGCTTATAGAAGTTCATAGTGCAGCCTAAAGCTTATCTTTATTGTTTCTAGAGGAAGTTTATTAATGTTGGTTAGAAGAAATGTTGGGTAATGGTCTGTGGTCCTATCAGTGATTTTTCCTGAGGTAAGTGGAGAGGGTTTGATAGTCCAGATGTGGTCAAGAGTAGAGACAGTAGTGCCAGTAATTCTAGTAGGTTTAGTAATTAGTAAATAAAGTTAGACAGCTTTTCAATTCGTTAGGAAGTGAGTTCCACATGTGAGAATTTTCTTACGCTTACCTCTCTAGGAAGTGGACCTCAAGCAAAAAGGACTGGTGGAGGTGGGGTCCCTCGATTGTTTCAAGCGCGGGTTGGACAAGTATATGAGTGGGATTGGGTGGTTATAGATAGGAGCTGCCTCGTATGGGCCAATAGGCCTTCTGCAGTTACCTTTGTTCTTATGTTCTTATGACTGTACAAGTGCAGCTTTTATGTTAGGCAAGAGACCATAGGAAGGCGGAAGCAACCGCCGGGACTTCGCCCTAGGGTTAAGTCTCTATCCACCAGGTCGTCAGGCTCCTTTATACCATAGCACAAGTAAGGGTAACTCGTGGCTTCTCACATCAAATTATTGTGATGTGTGGCGCTATGAATCAGGATCAAACTCCCAGAAGCAGACCGTCATTAAGAGATCACATTACTAGAACAATCGACAAATACAGAACGAATAATAAAGTTGAAGGGTTGACATAAAGGACCGTTTTCTATAAAAATTAACAGTTTATTAACAAAGAACTAAACTACTACAACTATGAGTTAACGTTAAGTTAATGTCCATCCAGTGGCACTTTAAAGACAGCTACTTAACAACCATGTCAAGCAACGACTCCTGTCCATTGCTACGAGGCTGAATACTGAACTACCCTGAACACAGGTGTGCCCACTGATGAGGCAAATTAATCAACAAGATTAAGTTTACTACAACAGAAAGTGTTACGTTAATGTCCATCTAGTGGCACATTGTAAGACAGGTGTTCAATAGCCCATCGAGAATATACAACAGTCTCCGTTCTGTTGTCGCTTTGGGCTGACTAAATGAACTAGCTGAACAATGGTGTGCCCACTCACGACACAAGATGGCAATAAACAAACCCTTGCAAGTCTGCAATACAGTAACTATTCAATCAACATCAAGGCAGGTTATAAAACAAGTCTCCTTTTCTCCTTTTCAATTACATTAATTAATACTCTCTGTGACTCCCTGCAATTAAGTTGCAAACGTAAACACAGCCAGGCAAGGTGGGACCCTAAGACCCTTCTCCGGTAATCCCCAAGTTACTTTAACTATCGTCTCCAGAGACGATAGTCAAGCAAATTGCCTTAATCAATTACTAATTGATTCTGTGATTAATTACTTTAAACACAACACTTGTGTCCCACAGACAATGAAACAACATTAGTACTCTACGTTAATCACACACACTTGTCTCCTACAGGTAAGTCAAACTGTTAAACAATAACTCATTAGCTCTTAATTACATCACACTTTACCCATTAAGACTTCCATAAGTAATTACTAATTACTGTCAAATAGACAGCTAATAAAACCCAAGTTAGTTACGTTAACTAAGTTTACCGCTCTCTCGGTAGCTTCTCCCCAGTCTATGTCAAGTTTTACTTTAATGAGCGTTAATTACTCCTAATTAACCTTGAACAATTAAGTAAAGGTCCCACGGACCGATTATTAATTATTCACGAATACGTCTCACTCAACACTACCTAAGCAGGTCTCATCAAACACTGTGAATTCACGGAATAGGTGTTAATTACCCTAATTAACATAAGTGCTAATCTACTGTCCCGCAGACAGATATAATTAATCCAACGAAATATGCTAGCCCAATGACTTCGCCCTATGACAGTCAGTCAGACCTTTTGATATTAATTAACTATCCTAATTAACATGATCCACTAATCAGCCATCATACAGACAGGTAATTAGTCAAGAGCAATTTACGTTAACACACAATACTGTCGCCCTATCAACAGTCCCTCCACACACACTACAACCCGTTCTCGCACTTTCGTATAGTCATTATTGACTTATTATATACGTGCATATGTGACATACTAAACATATTAGTTTACCTTGAAAAGCTTCATAGAAAACACCGACCTTACCTAACCTTCTTAGTATGTTAAGATAAGCATCTTATTGCTTCGTAATTACAATTATTACTTAACCTATTATAGGAATAGGTTAAGTAATAATTGTAATTACGAAGCAATAAGATGCTTATCTTAATATACTAAGAAGGTTAGGTAAAGTCGGTGTTTTCTATGAAGCTTTTCAAGGTAAACTAGTATGTGTATTATATCGCATATGCAGGTATTTAATTAATAAGTCAATATTGACTGTAAGAAAGTGCGAGAACAGGTTGCACACTATGTGAATTCACGATGAAAATGCTAATTACACAATTAGCTAGAGTGAGCAGTTAGCTGTCCCGCGGTCAATTAGTTGCACCTGAAACGTATCTCGTTAACCAGGTGCTGCTGCCCTTTCAACAGTTCCCTCATTAAGCAATGTACAACCCCTTAAGAAGTTAATTACCCCCTAATTAACTCACTGAATCCTTAATGAGTCATGATCAATACAAGAACACACCAGGATCTTGTCTCCACAGACAAGCAACACAACATAAGTGACACAAGTCACACCACTCAGTGATATATACATAAATGTGACAGTCCTATACACTTGCAACCTTCTGCAACACGTTAATTACTGTGAACACCCACAGTAATGACACACACGGTTGGGCAACAATATATATCTATACACCTACATCACTGCCTCATACTTCTGCAACAACCTGCAATGATTTACTGTGTGGAATCACTTTGATGGATGGCTAATTACCCCTAATTAGCCAGAGTAAGTAATTAACTGTCTCACCAACAGCTAACTAACTAACTAACGTACCGTGTAACTACAGCAATGAAAGTACGCTAACTCAACACACTGTCGCTCCACCGACAGCTGGCACTAATTACCCATAATTAGTCAAAGTAACCTATTAGTTGCCCCACAGACAATTAATTTGTTTATAACTTAATTATTAACCATATCACCATACCTGGTGATGAGTATGATGACACCACCAGTTACCTGATGATGAGTATGATGACACCACCAGTTACCTGGTGATGAGTATGATGACACCACCAGTTACCTGGTGATGAGTATGATGACACCACCAGTTACCTGATGATGAGTATGATGACACCACCAGTTACCTGATGATGAGTATGATGACACCATCAGTTACCTGATGATGAGTATGCTGACACCATCAGTTACCTGGTGATGAGTATGATGACACCACCAGTTACCTGGTGATGAGTGTAATGACACCATCAGTTACCTGATGATGAGTATGATGACACCATCAGTTACCTGGTGATGAGTATGATGACACCACCAGTTACCTGGTGATGGGTGTGATGACACCATCAGTTACCTGATGATGAGTATGATGACACCATCAGTTACCTGGTGATGAGTATGATGACACCGTCATCACAATCAACAACCCATGCTCTCGGATATATTACATCACTGTTGACGTGTCACTGCCCCTCAGGTCAGTGACCCGTATACTAAACATGTCAGCGGGCGGCAGAGGTGACGTGATGTCTCCGTCTGTATCCACAGGTTCTTGGATAGGTTCTGAGCATGACTTACTTACCTTAGGCTGTGAACGATGGAGAGGACGTGGAGAGCTTTTTCAATTTTATATTTATATATACAAGAGTTGTTACATTCTTGTACAGCCACTAGTACGCGTAGCGTTTCGGGCAGGTCCTTAATCCTATGGTCCCTGGAATACGATCCCCTGCCGCGAAGAATCGTTTTTTCATCCAAGTACACATTTTACTGTTGCGTTAAACAGAGGCTACTGTTAAGGAATTGCGCCCAGTAAATCCTCCCCGGCCAGGATACGAACCCATGACATAGCGCTCGCGGAACGCCAGGCGAGTGTCTTACCACTACACCACGGAGACTGTGTGATCCGAATTTTTCCCCCGGAATACAAGCTGCGAAATCGTTTAAGAACCGGGTGGTGTCACGGCGACGTACCTGCAGAGGTTGAGGCAGCAGCCAGCAGCAGGAGGGCCGCTGGTCCCCAGGGCCGTGTTAGCGCTGTGTTGAAGCCTCCTGCTCCACCCATGGCTTCCCGTCTCTTCCTCCACAAATCCCCGGAAGCAAGAACTTAGGTTTATCTCCCCTTGAGACTGTATGAATTTTAACGTGATGTACTGAACACTATTTTGACGAATCACAGATGTACAATATTGTACTTGCTGTTTGTCGAGGGGGAAAAATAACACTGTAATGTGAGGACGACGGCCACGTGACGGAGGGCTGGCAGCCAGGTTTGGGCGACCTCTGGGCTCGGCGGCACCGACAACACTACCTCACGACCTTCGCCTCGACTTAAGACACGACTTGTGTCCACGCTTATCGCACGACCATTCTACATTCCACCAAGTATGAGCGTAAACAAAAAACATAAGAGATAAGGCTTAAGAGGTGCGCAATCAGAAACAGCACTTAACCATCATCTCGGCAAGTCATACTTACGAAGGTGATGAGAATTGCCATATTGAGTTGCCAGTGTTGCTGATAGTCACGATGATGAGTTGCCAGTGTTGATGATACTGTCACGATGATGAGTTGCCAGTGTTGCTGATAGTCACGATGATGAGTTGCCAGTGTTGCTGATAGTCACGATGATGAGTTGCCAGTGTTGATGATACTGTCACGATGATGAGTTGCCAGTGTTGCTGATATTGTCACGGTGATGAGTTGCCAGTGTTGCTGATATTGTCACGATGATGAGTTGCCAGTGTTGCTGATATTGTCACGATGATGAGTTGCCAGTGTTGCTGATATTGTCACGGTGATGAGTTGCCAGTGTTGCTGATATTGTCACGGTGATGAGTTGCCAGTGTTGCTGATATTGTCACGGTGATGAGTTGCCAGTGTTGCTGATATTGTCACGGTGATGAGTTTTTTTTTTTTTTTGAGATATATACAAGAGTTGTTACATTCTTGTACAGCCACTAGTACGCGTAGCGTTTCGGGATATCGGGATACCCTGGAATACGATCCCCGCCGCGAAAAATCGTTGTTACAACCAAGTACACATTCTACTGTTGCATTAAACAGAGGCTACAGTTAAGGAATTGCGCCTAGTAAATCCTCCCCGGCCAGGATACGAACCCATGACATAGCGCTCGCGGAACGCCAGGCGAGTGTCTTACCACTACACCACGGAGACTGGTTGCCAGTGTTTAGTTTAATACTCATGCTGAGATCATTCATTATCCCATGAGATTATAGTTAGAAACTGCTGCTGCTTGTTAGTGTCGCTCTGTAACTACACATCTGTATATGGATATGTTTGTGTGTTTTGTGTATGTATTTGTGAGAGCATGTATGCTGTGTGTATGTTCTCTTGCTAACGTATACAGTACAAAGTGTTAACCTAACCAGAAACAAACAAATCCAAGCAACCCACCTAACCTACTTATGCATAGAAAACGAGGATATTTGTGATCCACTACTTTCCATAGTACTTTGTAATTTGTACGTTGGAGGACCATAACGTACAAAATGAGACGTATCAGTTAAGAGAATGTTGTTGTTGTTGTTGTTGTTATAGTTTCAGCTACTCGGAACAAGTTTCAAGTAGCAAGGGCTGTGGTGAGCCCGTAACTTACCTGGCACAGGAGCGGGGCAAGTAGCACGGGCTATGGTGAGCCCGTAGTGGACTTACCTGGCACAGGAGTGGTGCCTGGGGAGAGAGAACGGGTTGATCCCCCTCACATCCCAACACATGCACTACCAAACACAGTCTCACATGTCACCCCCACAACATCTGTTCCCACACACCCAGCCTCATCTGCTACACCACCTCCCTCCAGAGCACCTGTGGAGGTAGCTTAGGATAGGATAGGTGTGGTAAGGATAGGTTAGGTTACGTTTCTTTCCAAAGACCTCTTCAACTGCATGCAAATTCTTCATCCCAGGATTAGGTATCGTGTACTGTGTCGTGTGTGTGTGTGTGTGTGTGTGTGTGTGTGTGTGTGTGTGTGTGTGTGTGTGTGTGTGTGTCCTTAGGTGGGCTATGACAGGGCGTTCCTGTTCAGTGAACAGCTTCCGTTTTTAATGGGAAACACAAACGTCGAAAAAAAAGAGAAGAGGTCCAGTCTTAGGGTGTAAAATGGTTTCAAAATGCAGGAAGTCTATCAGTTTGTTTACGTAATGTGTTCCCGGGTGTATGTTTAAATTTTTAAATTTTGCCCCGAGGGGCGAGTTTATTGGGCAGCGTCACTCATCTTGTGAGTGGACACACCGCCATAGCAGCATGTACAACACTCCCCAATAGGAAGAAAACCCGCTGGGTTGTTCATCCTGTCACTTGTACCCAGACACAGCTGGGACTTGCTTAACTGTCTCAAGTGAACAGCTCCTCAAACAAGAAGATTAACATCTATCAACCCTTAAAAGCTTACGTTATCTTGCTGGTGCAAAATGGGGAAATCTTTTAAGAACAGCATCAATATTTGACAAATAGTGTTTTCCTAACTCAAACAATGTGGAGTTTATTATTCTACACATATTTCTGATGTCTCTCAGGTGTTCACATTCACGTAGATAGTGGTCAAGGCGGTGTCCGTCACTCTCCCCACAGATTCTGCAACTTCGCTGATCAACTGTTGTTTCCATTCCATATCTCCAAGGATATTTGTATCCAAGACGGATTCTTGCTATTACTGATTCCCTCCCACGTCCTCCTCCTCTTCGGCCATAACGATTGCGATTGCCAGCTGCAACCATGTTGTACCATCGTACAGATTCACTGGTTTGTGCTTCTATCCTCCTTTCCTCAGTTACCTTGTCACGGTGATGTTGCCTGACAATACCTCTAATTTGTAGTTGAGTCTTGGGTATGAAGTATTCAATATGGTCTCCTTCAGCGCCTTCAGCAGCCAGCACATCTGCTCGTTCATTTCCACATATTCCAACATGGGAGGGGATCCACAGAAACTTGATGACTCTTCCCTGATTGGTTAATACTCACACAGCTCTCTTAATTTCAGCGACTATTGCAAGATTTTCTGCCCGATTTTTACTTAGGCTTTGCAGTGCTGCTTTTGAATCGGTGCAAATCACTGCACCATTAGTGTTCCGTTCAAGAAACCTTAACGCCATAACAATGGCAGTTAGCTCTGCTTGCGTTGAAGAGGCATAGTTCTCAATACGCGCTTTTTCTTCATTTCTGCGTTGGAAAGTATTATCCTTGATTACCGTGTACGCTGCACCAGCCCTGCCATTGACAGGATTAGATGACCCGTCAGTGTAGATTTGATCTAGTTCATCTCCGGCTTCTTTATAAATTTCCTCGAGATACTTGTGCCTCATTTCTTGTGGTATCATGTTGGATTTTTTCGTTGCCATTTCATTGATCATCATCTTGCATGAGTCATCCTCCCAGGGAGGTAACCTCTCTACAGGCAGGAGCTCACGGGCTTGCTCAAGCAGGTGAAGTTCTTCGAGGTAGCAGACTGATCTGTGATGCCATTTTTTGCTTCTGTTTCCCCCTGAAAGTAGCACAGAGCTCAGTTTCTTCTTAGCAATATCATTGTAATGGGGATCTCTGGCTATCCTAATTGCAAGCTTAGCATTCAGCTCCTGAATTCTGCTTTTAACACTGGGAAGGGACAACTCCTCTCGTAGATTAGACGTTTTGGCAGTCCTTGGAACTCCAAGAATGATTGGCATGGCTTCATTTTGAATGCTTTCAAGCCTTTTTATATTGCTTTGGGAGTAGGTGCACAGAACTGGTGCGGCATAGTGTATGACGGAGCGCAGATAGGCTGTGTACATCATTTTAAGCACGGCAATAGAGGCTCCATGTCCATGCCAGGTCATAGCTTTCAGTGCCCTGAGTCGACTTTTGCATGTTCCTATGAGTTGATTGAGCTCCTCTTTCTTTCCCTTGTTAGAGCCGACAGTGACGCCAAGGTACCGATAGTGGTCAACCCATTCAAGTGTTACACCATTAATTTGCAGTTCTTCATTTGCTCTCCGCTTGTGATGGGAGTATGCCTTCGTCTTGTTTGTGGAGAGAGTGAAACTGAACTCAGTACATTTCCTTCCAAGGAGTTCAATGGACTGTTCAATTTTTCCCAAGGTGGGAGCTTGTATTAGGACATCATCTGCATATCCCACTTGTTTTGTTCCTTCCAGAAAATCAATATTTGCAATGGCGTTCATAAGTACATTGAATAATGTAGGGCTTTCCTTCCTGTGAGGTAGTCTTCAACCCATTTCATGAGTCTCCCCTTGACACCCATGCATGCAAGCTCGTCCTGGATCGCAATCCCCTGTGCTTTGTCAAAGGCTCCTTTGATGTCAACTAATACAGAGTACCTAGCCGTGTCATTAGTCAAGTAATTAACTATACAATTTGCTGTGCTCCGTCCTTTAACAAATCCATTGACCCCCTCCCCTAACCTGCCTATTTTGTGCAACAGTCGGTTTAGGATGATCCTTTCAAGCATCTTGCAAGTGCATGACACGAGACTGATAGGTCTGTAATTACCAGGGTCATTGGGATTCGGTATGGGAACAATTATTGCGTGTTTCCATTGTGTGGGCAACGCTCCACTTAGGAATGACTTGTTAAACAGGTGGAGTAGTGGATTCCCAGACACTTCACACAGTGCATTGAGTATGTCGTAGGTGACGCCATCTTCACCAGGTGCAGTACTTTTACCCTTTTTCATAGCGCCCCTTACTTCTTGGGCTGTGATTGGTTCCCCATATTCGTCATCACTAGACAGTGCTCTTGTTATCCTAATTCTTCTGTCATCATGTCGCAGGAGCTGTTCCCTGCTGATTTCTGCAGGGAGGGAGGAGGAGGATGCTGCATCACTCCACTTGTGAATTAGTTCTTCAGCCTTACCTTGGGGGTCTTTGTGAGCCGCAGGCCGATCTCTGCCACCCTTAGCTATCTTAATTTTTGCCCACACTTGTCTTGCAGATGTTTCCCGTCCAATAGAGCTAGTGAACTCAAGCCATTGTCTTTCCCGCTCTTTAATCTTCTCTTCCCTGGCTACTTGACACACAGTTTTAAACAACTCTTGGTTACTTTCAGTGGGATGTCTCCGGTACTCTCTACTCATGTCTCGCACATTTGCGTTAAGCATCTTTATGTAATCATTCTCATACCATTTTATTTTCTTCCTCTGAGGGTTACTTCGCCCAGGTGTACGGCGCGGAACTCTTAGACAGCTCTCAATTTGGTGATTAAGGTCATCAACAAATGTGTCAATGTCTTCTGGGATTTGGTATTCCGTGAACCAGTCACTCATCCTGTTTATGAAGTGCGGCCTTTCCAGTCGTTTTGGACTGTAAGCTGTTCGTTAAGGTGAAGCATTGTGTGTCCCTCCCGCCCGTAGAGCGCCTTACGTAACAAGCCTATTGTGCGCTAAATGTGCGGTCAGCTGCAGCGGCACCGAGTCAACGCCCCTCCTACCAACTATGGTAGGCCGTGGATGTGTGGAGTGGCCAAAAATCAAAGCAGTATTTACTTATGTGGCGACATTCACGATCACTGAGAGGATCAGTGTGTGTGGAGGATGGGTCACCAGCTACTACCTGGAGCCCCAGGCACCACTCGTGTGTAAAAGTTTTTTTTTTTTTTTATTATTATTTTCTACCACAGACGTGGCCACACATTTACAATGCTAACCAGCATATATACATTTTCTTCTGTCCTCCATGGACAGGGTTAGAGAAGTGTTAAACATACAGTTCAAGGGTTTATTGAACACTCAACCACAGAAGGTGATTCGGTGCTTTTAAAATGCTAAGCTAACCTACATACGTAAATACATAGATACACAGATTTACGTATGTCCTACATAAAGTGTTAGATGTGTCTTTTACATAGTGTCATTAATGTACATTCACAAAGGTGAAATGTAATTCTGATCAGCTTCCATATATACTTTATACCCATACATATACAAACACACACACACATACACATACATATATACACACACACATGCATTCACATACATTTGTCTCATTTACTCTGACAGGGTGAGGCAGCTGATAAAGAAACTAGTGTGCAATTAAGCACTTAATCACTGAAGGTGATGAATGTGCTTTTACAAGCTCAGGTTATATAGTTACATCATATATATACATTGTATGATTGATATATTACACGGTCAATCTTGGATACAAGTCCAATATATCATCAAGTATTCCAGTACTCATATAGTAATTACAGAGTTCAGCATACCTTAGCCCAGGAGGGCGAAAGTCAGTCAGTATGGGACATTCTACAATATAATGTTCAAGAGAGTGCATGTTTTCTCTTTCACAAAGTTGACACATTGTGTACTCGACATTTGGGTTTTGAGAAAGCTGCCAGATACGTCTATATCCCAGGCGTATTCTGGCCACTATAACATCGCATTGCCGGGTTCTTGTTCTATTAGTCCCATATGTGAATGTCTCCTCACGATATCTATCATAATATTTAATGCTACAACTTTCAGGTCTTTGAGAATTTGTTAGGTCGGTGAGATTTTCATTAGATATTTGTTTAAGTATTCTCTTTGTCACTGCTAATGAAACACCCATATCAATTTCTACCACTGGTTTTCTGCAGGCTGACCTAGCAAGCATATCAACAGTGTCATGCCTTGAGATGCCAACATGTGATGCTATCCATAGGAATTTAATCTCAAATCTGTTTTCTTTGGCAGCGAAAACATTCATTGGAATATCACTGACTATTTTCTGGGTGTCACTACTATGTGCGTTCAATGCCAGGACTGCACTCTGCGAGTCACAGTATATAAGTCCACTGCCATTGTCTTTTAAAAATTCAGTGGCAAGGTATATGCCTGCAAGTTCGGTTTGAGTTGTACTTGCCCAGTCATTGACGCGCTTCATTGCTGTATGTACGAGAGAAGATTGTTCAAATATGTTACATGCACATCCGGTACATCGTCCACCTTCTTCTACAGAGCCGTCGGTATAGCACTGATAAACATCGTTACCCATACTCTGAGTACTCTCAGTGATGCTTTTCAGTGTTAACTGTTTTAATAATGTAGTGTGCACACTATCTTTCTTGGGCGCATTTACAAAATCAACTGATAGATCCCAGTTATCCCATGGAGTAATTGGCTGATTAATCATTAGTCGAGTTGGGTACGTATTTAATATTTTGATGGAGTTGGCTACCTTGTAGAACCAATATACATAATCAGATTTCGTTCTTCTTCTATAGACCTCAGGTGAGTGTAGCATATTAGAAAGTTTAGCTTGAAACTTCATGTGTTGTCTAGATCTACTCAATGCCTTCACGCCGAAAACTGTGCTAATAGACAAAATTCTCTCACTTATGGTAGGTAATTTTAACTCTGCTCTCATGTTAACTATTCTCGTGGATTTTGGAGCCCCAAGGATGAGACGCATAGCTTCATTTTGCAAGGTTTCAAGAGATTTCAGCTCTTTGTCAGTATACAGTGTGAGATGTAGAGCATTGTAGTCAATCACAGAGCGTATAAATGATACATAAAACATTCTAGCAAGTCTCACGTTAAGTCCATGATTACACCAACAAGGACCCGCAAGGGCTTTAATCTCTCCCAAAGTCTCCTCTTGAGAGAAGAAAGGTACCCAGGGTCGTTAATGGGGACACCAAGGTATCTGTAAGACTCGCAGTTCTCAAGTGCTCGCCCATCTATATGATAATTGGCTGGTGGAATACCACATGGAATGAGGGCACGAGTTTTCTGTACAGAGATAAGGAGGCCACATTCCTCAGCTCTAGTAGCAAAAGCGTCGAGCAGAACTTGCATTCTAGGCTCGGTGGCAGCCTGCAAACATATATCAGCATAACAAATGACAGTGTCTTCATTATTAGTTGGAAGATCTTTAATAAGTTTATGCATCAGAACGTTGAACAACAAGGGACTGAGGACCCCTCCTTGTGGAGTTCCCAGTTCAAAGTGTTTGCTCTCTGTGCTTTTAACACCATTAAACAAAACATATGCTGTTCGATTAGACAAATAGTCCTTTATCCATTTCAGTAATTTTCCTTGTATTCCCAGCTCGGCAAGCTGTTCCAGTATGATTTCTCTGTTTGCTGTATCACAAGCTGCTGCTAGGTCGATGAAGACTGTTTGAGGGGAAATTTCAATATGTGCGAAGTACTCAGCAAAACAGTGTTGTGTACTGAGCCCAGGCATAAATCCAAACAGTTGAGGTGACAGGTGCCCCTGTATACGATACATGAGTCGGTTAAGAACAATACGTTCAAGCACTTTACAAACACACGATGTTAGAGATATGGGTCTATAATTATCTGAGTGTGGTTTGGGGATGGGAACAATGACACTCTTTGTCCAAGCATCAGGTAATACTCCTTCACGTAAACTCATTCTGTACAACACTAATAGTGGATTACCTGGTACGTGTGAGACTAATCTCAGGAGACTGTAAGTAATACCATCCTCTCCAGGAGCAGTTGATTTTCCTATCTTTAGTGCATGATTTAATTCCCATTCAGTTACATCATTAAGGTCCGACACGTCGATAGCTGTACAGGCAAGATTGATGGTTCGTTGTCTGTTGGGGCGTGTGTCATCAAGTTTGTGCTGTATGTTAATTGGGAGTGAGTCGTAGCTCGATGTTAGTGCCCATTGATCAAGGACGATGTTTGCTTGTTCTAGTGGGCTGTGGTGCAGTGGTTTGGTTGGGCTGCTTCTAGAGATTTTCCGTATCTTTTCCCAAACTTCAACAAGTGTTGTTTGCTCATTTATACTTTGTAGGAACTCTTCCCAATGTTTATTACGTATGACGTTGCTCATGTCTCTCACCTCTCTATTTGCAACTAGAAATGCATGCAAGTCACCTTTTTTTTATTTTTATTTTTACATGCAAGCATGCTTATAAGTACAATAAAAGGAAACAGTTACATCATAAAACAGAAGAAAAAGACAAAGCGCAAACGGGCAAAACTAAGGAACAAAAGTACTAAACACAATAACGCCGGCCGGAAGGGCCGATCACAAAACAACAATAATTACAAACAGAATACAATAATTAAGTGAAACACAGCAGAAGACAAAACAGAAATAACACACCAAAACCTGAAACATACAGAACAAGGCTGCCAGCACCGCACACACACACGGAGAGCCACCAACATAAAAACAAAAAAGTAAATAATAAATAACTAACAATACAACAACATAATTATACAATAAACAAAAGGAAAAGCTCAACGGCAAAACTCGACAAAAGGCATAAACCGAGACCAGGTCACGCCAACAGCCTGAAGGGCACTCAACACCACACAAACAAGCACACAAACAGCATCATACAACCATAAAACTACAAAGCATAACATAAGCACATGACACCCACAACCAGACACACAAACCAAACCCCGGACCACACAGGAACCGGACACATACACACAAGCCACACAAAAAACCCACAACCACAAACCGGAGCACGCAGGAACCGGGAAACAAACCCGCCCCACCCACTCACACACACCCGACCCGCACCCCACACCCATGCACACTAATGGAAACAACCCACAACACACAAAGGAATCACGAGTGAGGAACACATCCCTCAGAGACAAGACCATACGTCTCCGCAGCCCAGAGATACCGTCGCTTGTAGGCCTCCCAAATCATATATTCCCTGTCGGTAGGGGGACAATCCCCCTGCCGCCGCGGGCCCTTCATAAACTCGGGAACCACCAGATCAGGTGGAAACGGCCACTCCTTAAGCTCACTGACGCAAGTCGCATAACGAGGCTGGGGAGCGCAACCCATGTCCTTCGAGGTAGCAGACGACACCGCTGAAGCGTACGAGGGCTGCCGAGACGGCTGCGTCGCCGTACGCACAGGAGCAGGGGACAAGCGACGAGATGGCAACTCCACCGAGACCGCAGGAGACACTGAAGAGACGGCCGGAGACGGAAGAGGCGTCGAGACCGCAGCCGATGAAACGGGGACCGAGGAAGGGGTTACAGAACCCCCAGAACGAGCAGTCTTTTTCAACACCATCACCAGGCCACCCCGCTCACCACGAACCTCGGCAGGGGGAACCACCCCCCATGAAGAACCGGAGCCATCCGATGCAGGTGACGCACCCGAAGCAGGAACCTCAGTCACCACATCAGCAGTGGAGGCCGAAACACTGGCACGGGCATCCTCAGGCAAATGCACCTCCGCCGTCACCGTAGTACGCAACATAACCGGAGCCACCCCTCCGTCGCCGGCAGATTCACAAGCGACGAAGTCGCCAACATCAGTCCATGCTGAAGACGAACGCCGAGAACGCTTAGGCTCGGGCCGCACATCATCCGACCCAGAGGCAGACTCCGAGACACGCGCAACACAAGCAGGGCAAACCGATGCACGTCGCAGAACGGCAGCATCCTCAACCACATGGGGCACCAGGCCAGGCACAGGAGGAAGCGCCGGATCCACCCCAACACCCAGCACAGCCGGAACAGACGGCGAGGGTGCAGGGACAGGGTCAGACGCAGCAGAGGACGACCTGGAATACGGGGGAATCGAGCAGCAGGCAGTCTGAAGAACCCCAGGGACACAAGTCGGCGCAGGACGATCACCCTGCGACGCCACCACCTCTTTAGGAGAGGCGACAACAACAGGGGGCGCACCAGGCGGCGCAACAGGCGACACAGGGGGCACATCCGGGGCTGAAGAGACGGCCACATCCACTGAATCCTCCTCCACAGGAAGCGGCGGAAAATCCACCTCACTGAAGAGGTTCACGGGTGCAACGGCAGGTGCAGAACAGTCAGCAGCCTGATGGCCCAAGAGGCCACAACGATAACACGTCCGAGGCTGGCAGGCGTAAAATACCCGAACGTTGTAGCCCATAAGCCGCACAGAGGACGGAATATCTTCCCGGAGCCTCATGCCCAGGGTGCGAATGTTGGTCCTCACACCCTTAAGTGGACTGGAAGACACCACGTTCACCCGCACACTAATCACTGCGCCATACCGGCCGAAGTTAATTGTTACTTACAGTGTACCTGAGAGTACCTGTAAGCAATCTACCTCATTTTTTCATTTTTGCTCAATTTTTTTTTTGTATTGCTTAGTCTTGTTTATATTTTTTTGTTTTGTATATCTATATCTTGTTTTGTATAGTCCATGTTTATATGTTTTTTTCTTTAATCTCATTTATTACCTAGGTTTCCTAGCCTAGCCATACTCCCTTACTCCATTGTACCCCTGTAAGCCCCTTTTGTGTTTGTTTGGTACAGTATTGTGTACATTTTTTTCTCTTTTTTTTTTCTTGTTTTTCCTGCAATCAGCTTTTTTTATGCAGTCAAGTATAGACCCAGAACTTAACCTCTTATCCACTATCTATGACAATAATCACTTTAATGATCTAAATTGCAGATATTTTGCAGCACATGATGTAAACAATGTATTAACTCATAATCACAATATCTCTGTAATCAATTTGAACGTTAGATCCCTAGGTAAACACTTCGATGATGTTAGTGCCTTGATTGAAGCTATTGACAACAAATTCTCTTTTATTATACTTACTGAACATGGTTGAAAGAGGATACTACTCAACTCTTTAACATGCCTAACTACTCAGCAATCCTCAACTGTCGTCAACTTCAGAGAGGTGGTGGCACTGCTCTTTACTACCACCAAGAACTAACATGCTTAAAAGAAATTAGAACTAGAGACTGCTATGGGGAGTATATCTTCGCCAGCTTCAGAGTCAAGGGTGCCGAGTCTATCCTGTCTGTGGGTGCAGTTTATAGAATTCCTAACACTGATGTGTCCGAATTCAACTCAAACCTTAGAAATCTAATACTTGATAACAGACTGAACAAAAACCACCTAATTATCGCAGGGGACTTTAATATTGACCTCTGCGAGCCAGAACACCCTACTGCTGTTAGCTTCCTCAACTGTATGAATTCCTGCTTCCTCATACCCTTAATCACTAGACCTACTAGAATCACTGATAGCACTGCCACGACTCTAGATCACATCTGGACAAACATAACCTCTCCGCTTACTTCAGGTATAATCACCGATAGCACTACAGACCATTACCCCACATTTCTCCTAACTAACATTAGCAAACCACCTCTTGAGTCAAGAGAGATACGTTTTAGACTACACAATGAAACTGCTATAGACAATTTTATAACTGCTACTGATAATGTCAACTGGGAGTCCGAGTTAGGTAACATAGAGGACATCAACCTAGCAGTTCAATCTTTTCTTCAAAAAACTCTTAGCCTTTATAATACCCACTGTCCTATGCTTACAAAACAAGTCACAACCAAAAGGCTTAACAATCCCTGGCTTACAAAGGGAATACTTAAATCTATTAATAAAAAACATGACCTTGAGAAGAAGTATAGGTTAGGAATTGTCTCCAAAGAATTCTCAAAGAATTACTCATTATTGCTATCTAAGATAATTAGACGAGCCAAAACTAAATACTACGAAGATAAATTTACCCAAATAAAGAGCAACATTAAACAAACTTGGAGAACAATTTCACAAATATTGGTATCAAAGAAGTCTTTAAATAACAAACCGACTCTCCTGTCTAATAACGATGGTCAGCTTTCAGCCTCTGATTCTGCTATTGAGTTCAATAGGTTCTTCTCTTCCATTGGTTCATCCCTTGCTAATGATATTCCATCTTCCAGTACTGACATTAAGGACTATCTTACAGGGAACTATCCCCAGTCTCTGTACCTAAAGCCTATTAATTCCATTGACGTCAATGAGATAATCCTTTCCCTTAAAACCAAGTCTGGTGCCCTTGAGGAGATACCAACTTTAATTTACAAAAAAGCCTCCAGATCTTTAGCCCCTGCTATTGCTTTGCTCTTCAACAAGTCACTTGAACTCCAAACCTTTCCAGATATTCTAAAAAAAGTGAGAGTAACGCCTGTCCACAAATGTGGTGATCTCACAGATGTTAACAACTACAGACCTATATCAATCCTGCCAAACTTGTCAAAAATTTTTGAAAAACTAATCTATAAGCAGCTTTACTCATATCTAGCCAAACTCAATATACTTAGCCCTTGCCAATATGGCTTCAGGCCCAAAAAAAGCACTAACGATGCACTTATTAGTATGCTTAACTCGATTCATACAGCTCTTGATAAAAATGAGTTCCCTGTTGGGTTATTTGTGGACCTGCGTAAAGCTTTCGATACTGTCAACCACCAAAACCTTCTTCTTAAATTACATCATTATGGTGTCAGAGGACACTCCCTACAATACCTCAAATCCTACCTTACTGACAGGCTCCAATGTGTTTCTGTGAATAATACAATTTCTCCCACCCTACCCATCAACATTGGTGTTCCCCAGGGCAGCATACTTGGCCCTCTCCTCTTTCTCATCTACATTAATGACCTTCCAAATGCCTCCCAACACCTCAAACCAATTCTATTTGCTGACGACACAACCTTCATTTACTCCAGTCCTGATCCCCTTGCTCTAAATGCCACAGTAAATACTGAGGTAAATAAAGTCCATCTGTGGCTAACTGCCAACAAACTCACCCTTAACATTGACAAAACTTTCTATATTCTGTTTGGCAATAAATCCTCTAATCAAATAAATCTCAAAATAAACAATACCCAAATTTGTAACAAATTAGATGGCAAATTCCTTGGCATTCTCATTGATTACAAGCTGAATTTCCAGGGACACATTCTAAACATATCAAAAAAAGTTTCAAAAACTGTGGGCATTCTTTCTAAGATCAGATATTATGTACCACGCCCTGCCCTGGTGACTCTCTATTACTCCCTTATCTATCCATATCTCAACTATGGTATTTGTGCTTGGGGCTCTACTACCCAAAATCACTTACTCAACACAAAGCTGCTATTAGGACAATATCCAATTCTGGCCCCAGACATCACTCGGTACCCCTACTCAAATCTCTGAATATGTTAGACATTAAGTCACTGCACATTCTCTCATGTGTATTATACATATATAAAACGCTAAACTATAATGCCAATCCTGATCTCAAAAGCTTCATAGAAGGTTGTAACAGAACCCATGAGCACCACACCAGAAATAAATACAGTTTTGATATTCCTAGAGTACGACTTAATCAAACCAGAAATGCTCTACAAATCAAGGGGCCCAGAATGTGGAATGACCTTCCCAACCATGTTAAAGACTGTACCTCTCTCAACCAGTTTAAGTTAAAAACGAAGCTATACCTAATAAATTCCCTGTAACCTACCTTACCCCTCTATTGTCAACCCATGTATGTTTTTTGTTTTTTTTTGTTTTTCAAATCAACGCTGTTTGAATGTAATTTTCTGTAATAATTTGTAATTGTATTTGTGCTGCTTTTTCAACAATGTTCCCCCCCTCTTTTACCTCTATTTTTATTTGTACTCAACGCATTTTTTTCTTTTTACCCATTAGTTTTAAGCTTTAGTCATTAGTGTTTTTTCCTGCCCGAAACGCTTTGCGTAATTAGTGGCTTTAGGCATTGTATGTACTAGCTCTATCTATAAAGCCAACAAACTTTGTAAAATCTCTTTATGTATGTACCTTTACCTAAATAAAAATTATTATAATTATTATTATTATTAAGTACCGCCGTAGCAGACTCTCTGGAAACTCCAACGGAGCCCCATGCACACTGACGTACGTGAGGGCACCACTCCGATCAGAGAGTGACACAGTGCCCGCACCATCCGGCAGGGGAAATGTCCGCCCCTCGTAACGACGGAGAAACTCGCGATATGCCAATTCCTCTGTAAATTTCAATATCGCTCGACGAGCCGTCACCAGCTCGACACCATAAATGTCGATCACAGGGACATGCAGCACCTCACACACCAGCGCTATCTCTGGGTACCCAGCCCGGCCGGAAAATTCGAGGCCCACAGACTGAGCCCGCAGGACAGGGGGGAGGGGGACCCCCATCGTTAACTCCACGTCAGCACAGGCAGGCAGAGACACACCCGCCCTCAACCGGCCAAATTGGTAAACACCACCAACAGCCGGAGCGCCGATTCACCACGTCCTTCCCCTACCGAAGCTAGGGCTAGACTCCCACAAGTCACCTTGTGCTTTGGTTCGTTTGTACGTATCTCCAAGTTGCTTTACTCGTTCATGTTCTTTAACAAATACGGGGTCAAGGACCCACTTGGGTAGTGGTAGGTGTTGCCCACTTCTGCTAGGCTTACGACCTGTTCCCCAACACACCCATGTGTCATAGTAGGTAGTAATCGTATCAACGAGATCTCTGAAGAAGGCTTGTACATTCGTTATTGTGTAATCTTGATACCATTTTGATATACAATTAATAAAGTGGTCATGCAAGCCATATGGAATATTCATTTTTCGTCTCTGATGTCTATTAGGTACATCACACTGTACCTCATAGGAAGCAGAAACTGCATAGTGATCACTAACCAAGTGATTTACCAACGAACATTCCATCCTATCTTGCACAAGGTTTCTACCCATTATATAATCAAGTCTGCCTCCCAATAAATGAGTTTGGGTATCCGTAGTATACACGGTTAATCTGTTGTTATAAACATATTTGATAAATTTGCATCCATTATCGTTGTTAGTAATGTCTCCCAGCGTAATATGTCTAGCATTAAAATCTCCCATGTATATTGTCCCATGATTGTCTAGATCTGGGAACAATGTTACATTGAGTTTCTGGCTTCTGGCATATACGTTGAGGAATGAAAAGTGGCCTGCTGTAGTTTGTACATGAAAGTTTATTTTTATTTTTTTTTTATTTTTACATGCAAGCATGCGTATAATGTACAATAAAAACAGAACAAATATAACATAGAACAAAAGTACAAAGCACACACACGTACAATGACAAAGGAACAAATCAAGAGAAGACCAGCCAGAAGGGCTGACCACAAAACAAAAATGCATATACAAACATAACACAAATATAAACACAGCGCAATACAAACATAAGGGAAACAGAGAGGCGAGAAACATACAAAACAAGTCCGCTAACACCTCACACACATAATGCACACATAACAAAGAGCACACCCCAACAGCCTGAAGGGCACACAAGATGACAAACAAGTGCACACGACATCCACAACCGAACACACAAACGCATAGGAACCGCACACCCCCCCCACTAGCCATACAAAAAAACCCACAATACAAACCGGAGCACGCAGGAACCGGGAAACAATACCCACCCCACCCACTCACATACACCCCACAACCAGGCAACACAAAATACATAGAAATCACTTGCGAGGAACCTCGTGAGAAATGTGCTTCTCCGGGAAAAGATCATGAGGATATTTCGCCTTGTAAGCTTCCCAGACTAGATCTTCAAGGTCGGTAGGGTTTGCGATCCCCCGCTCACGAGCGGGTATCATAAACTCGGGAACATCTATATCTGGCGGCATCGGCCAACGCCCAAGGTCACTGACGCAAGTCGCATAACGAGGCTGGGGAGCGCTAACCACGCCCTTCGAGGAAGCAGATGCCACCGGAGAAGCGGACGAGGGTCGCCGAGCCTGCCACGCCTTCTTCATCGGAGCAGGTGCCGGACGCTGAGACGATAGCATTTCCACGGATACCGCAGGAGACACGGAAGGGACTGCAGGAAACGGAAGAGGCGGCAAGACCGCTGCCGAGGAAACGGGTAACGAGGAAGGGGCCACAGAACATCCAGAGCGAGCATCCTTTCTCAACATCACTACCAGGCCACCCCGCTCACCACCAACCACAGCAGGGGAAACCACCGCCCACGAAGAACCGGAGCCATCCGACGCAGGCAACGCACCTAAAGCAGGACCCTCGGACACCGGACCAGAAGGTGAGGCCGAAACGCCGGCACCGGCATCCTGAGGCAAGTGTACCTCCGCCACCACCGTAGTGTGCACCACATCCGGAGCCACTCCACCGTCAACGGAAGGACGACACTCGTCGAATTCGCCAACATCAGCCCACGCAGAAGAACGCCGGGAACGCTTAGGCTCGGGCCGCACATCATCAGACCCGGAGGCAGACTCAGCGACCCGCGCAGCACCTACCGAGCGAACCGACGCACGCCGCAGCACGGCAGCCTCCTCAACCACACGGGGCACCAGGCCAGGCACAGGAGGGAATGCCGGAACCACCTCAGCTCCCAGCACAGCCGGAACAGACGGCGAGGGCGCAGGGACCAGGACAGACACAGCAGAGGAAGAACTGGAAGACGAGGGGTCTGAGCAAACGGCAGGCGGAAGAGGCTCAGGGACACCAGCTGGAGCACTAGGCGAGGACCCAACCTCCGGAGGAGATGCGGCAACAACAGGGGGCGCAACAGGCGGAGCAACAGCTGCTACAGAGGGCACCTCCTCAGCCGAAGAGACGTCCATACCCACCGAATCATCCCCCACAGGAAGGGGCGGAAAATCCTCCTCACTGAAGAGATTCACTGGTGCAACAGGAGGCACAGAACAGTCAGCAGCCTGATGGCCCAAAAGACCACAACGATAACACGTCCGCGGCTGACGGGCGTAAAACACCCAAACGTTGTACCCCATAAGGGCACAGAGGACGGAATATCCGCCCGGAGTCTCATGCCCAGGGTGCAAATGTTAGACCTCACACCCTTAAGAGGACTAGAAGACACCACGTTCACTCTCACACTAACAACTGCGCCAAACCGGCCGAAATACTGCCGTAGCAGAGCCTCTGGAAACTCCAAGGGAGCCCCATGCACACTGATGTAAGTAAGTGCACCACTCCTATCCGAGAGGGTGACAGTGCCCGCACCATCCGGCAAGGGCAGTGTCCGCCCCTCGTATCGCCGGAGAAAATCGCGATACGCCACCTCCTCTGCAAACTTCACAACTGCCCTACGGGCCGTTACCAACTCGACCCCATAAATCGCAAACACAGGGACAGAGAGCATTTCACAAGCCAGGGCAATCTCCGGGTAACCAGCCCGCACAGAGAACTCTAGTCCCACAGACTGAGCCCGGACGACAGGGGGTAGAGGGACCCGCGTCGTAACGCCACGTCAGCACAGGCGAGCAGAGACACACCCGCCCCCAACCAGCCGAAACGGGCAAACAACACCAACTGCTGGAGCGCCGATTCAACACGTCCGCCCCCGTACCGAAGCTAGGGCCAGACTCACAATGTTACATTGAGTTTCTGGCTTCTGGCATATACGTTGAGGAATGAAAAGTGGCCTGCTGTAGTTTGTACATGAAAGTGATGGTACTGTGTGTGTACATTGTGTGACGTGCTCACAAGAATGTGCGGTAAATCACTTCTGACGTAAGTTAATAGGCCTGTGGCGTTACTGTTATTATAGGATGCATACCCTCTGATTTTTGGTGGGGTTTTGTTTATCATGTTGGACGTGTAGGGCTCCTGTAAAGCAATTATATCTATGTTGTTACTGGTAACATATGCAATTAGGTCATTCAGTCTTTTGTTGATGCTATGAATGTTCCAACTGAGAAACCTAATGGTTCTTGTGTCAACAGCAGCCATCGTCTTGGTGTTGTTCCTCCCTGGGACTGGTGGTCCCATTGTTGTCCTTGTCCCACTTACACAATGTGTCAATAAGTGACTCTACGACGTAAAGAGCCACACCAACCTGGCGTTTGGTGTCGTCAGGAACATCTGGTGACATCATCAGTTTCTTGATCACTGAGCAACTCGGGATGGTCCGCGAGTGAATGCTCTCTGTAAGTCGTATGGCATAATTACTGTCACGCAGAATATTATCTTTTTCATTCTCGTACTTGGCTTGAACGCGTTCCTTAAGGTCATTTTAAAATATGTTGATGCAGATCGACTTCCTTTTCCAGTTAATGTTTCTGTGTCACTATCACTGCTGTCATCCCTGAGTTGCTTGACGACGTCGCTGCCACCGCCTCTGTTGTCGCCGCTGCTGTCGCCGCTGCTGTCGCCGCTGCCGCCGCCGCTGCTGCTGCTGCTGCTGCCGCTGCTGCTGCCGCTGCTGCCGCCGCCGCCGCCGCCGCCGCCGCCGCCGCCGCTGCTGCTGCTGCCGCCGCCGCCGTCACCTCCACCACAGGAACCTTTACCAGCGCGGGCCACGGCTGTGACACAGCAGCATGGAGGCTGCTGTATCTCTTGTGAAGGAGCCTGACGTAGCGCCTGTATAATTTCAGTCAGTTCTGCTAGCTGTGCTTGCAAGGTTGCCAACTGTCCATTAACTGTTGTATCAGGCTGTTGTGTGTTGTCAGGGGCGTTGCTGGTACTGTCACCACTATGGGGTGTGTCAACAGTGCTAGAGCCGGCATAAGTAGGCACTTGTGTCTCGGGCACTTGCCTCCTTGTGCCAAGGGTGTAAAAGTCCTTGTGCCCTTCCTACTCAAGGTCGCACTTTGTGTGTGTGAGTGTCATGTTTATACGAGAGATCACCAGGGCACCCATATACTGTATAGTTCCCCTACACTACGTGTGAGAACTGTGACCATATGTATGTGTGTGTATATGTATGTATATATGTGTATGTATGAACAACTCAATAAATAATAATAATAAAATAAAGAGCCTTAAACAGAACAATATGTGTGGATTGGCCAGAAATTAAGGCAGTAATTGTTAACGCTGAGGGGAGTGTTGTGAGGTAGGTGGGCCGCCCCACGGTACCTGGAGCCCCAGGCACCACTCGTGTGAAAAATAGTCTTTGTGCCCTCCCTACCCCAAGGTCACGGTTTGTGTGTGCGACTGGTGTGTTTACACGAGACCGCCAGGACACCCCATTCTGTGGTTGATTGTTCAATAAATCCCTGAACTATATGTTTAACACATCTCTAACCCTGTCTATGGAGGACAGAAGAAAATGTATATATGCTGGTTAGCATTGTAAATGTGTGGCCACGTTTGTGGTAGAAAATAATAATAATAAAAAACAAACAAACTATAGTGCCCCTACACTACGTGTGAGTGTAAACCTTGTGCCTTGTAGGTGTCTATATGTACATGTACTCACCTAATTGTACTCACCTAATTGTGCTTGCGGGGGTTGAGCTCTGGCTCTTTGGTCCCGCCTCTCAACCGTCAATCAACTGGTGTACAGATTCCTGAGCCTATTGGGCTCTATCATATCTACATTTGAAACTGTGAATGGAGTCAGCCTCCACCACATCACTTCCTAATGCATTCCATTTGCTAACTACTCTGACACTGAAAAAGTTCTTTCTAACGTCTCTGTGGCTCATTTGGGTACTCAGCTCATTTGGGTACTCATTTGGGTACACACACATGTGTGTGTGTACGTAGGGCAGAGTGCAGTGCTGAAGACATACCGTCCAACAACACATGAAGTGAGCCACAGCAAATAGATGGTTGTTGACACAAGAAGTAAGACTTTGAGACAACAAGTGAACATGGCTGGTGTGCCCAAGAACCATTACGGCCCCCCCCCCCGGCGTAAGCTCCTGTCCCCGCCAGGGGCCCCTGCGTGCTGATCCCCACCCGGGGCCCTCCAGTGAAGATCCTCACCTGGGGCCCTCCAGTGAGGATCCCCACCCGGGGCCCTCCAGTGAGGATCCCCACCCGGGGCCCTCCAGTGAGGATCCCCACCCGGGGCCCTCCAGTGAGGATCCCCACCCGGGGCCCTCCAGTGAGGGTCCCCACCCGGGGCCCTCCAGTGAGGATCCCCACCCGGGGCCCTCCAGTGAGGATCCCCACCCGGGGCCCTCCAGTGAGGATCCCCACCCGGGGCCCTCCAGTGAGGATCCCCATCCGGGGCCCTCCAGTGAGGGTCCCCACCCGGGGCCCTCCAGTGAGGGTCCCCACCCGGGGCCCTCCAGTGAGGGTCCCCACCCGGGGCCCTCCAGTGAGGGTCCCCACCCGGGGCCCTCCAGTGAGGGTCCCCACCCAGGGGCCCTCCAGTGAGGGTCCCCACCCGGGGCCCTCCAGTGAGGGTCCCCACCCGGGGCCCTCCAGTGAGGGTCCCCACCCGGGGCCCTCCAGTGAGGGTCCCCACCCGGGGCCCTCCAGTGAGGGTCCCCACCCGGGGCCCTCCAGTGAGGATCCCCACCCGGGGCCCTCCAGTGAGGATCCCCACCCGGGGCCCTCCAGTGAGGGTCCCCACCCGGGGCCCTCCAGTGAGGGTCCCCACCCAGGGGCCCTCCAGTGAGGATCCTCACCCGGGGCCCTCCAACAGTAATGGTACAGGTGACTCTACAACAGGGGATGATGGTAACTACCGACTAGTCCAAGGCAGAAACAGCATGAGACGGGACAAGTTACAGCGACAGGATGAGCAGCAACAGCAGCAGCAGCCTCAACAGCAACAACAACAACAACAACAACAAGACGAAGACAGTGAGTGGCACACCCTAATCTTTCCTGCAATGGGATTGACAGCAGCAGATAAGTTCAGATGGATTGTTGAGGCCGCACGCGCCCACAGCGCAGAGTATCGTATAAAGAGCAGGTGTGTAGGTGGCAAGGTTAGTGCACGGGTGCAGGGGCACAGTGCCCTGAAGTACTTCACAGAGACCAGTCTTGGGTATCAAGGTAAGAATGTTAAATTGTTGGAAGCAAACCCACAGACAAGACAAACTAAAATTATAATCAAGAACTATAGAATTCATGTTGACGTGGAATTTCTCAAGGACCATGAACAGATTGTTTGGGTCGAGCGCAACACTGGACCAGGGGGACTGGCCAAAAATCAGGCAATCGCTCTGTGGAAGGGAGACCTGCCCCAAGTCATTAAAATACCAGGCATGAGGGCGTGCAAAGTGGAGAGGTATATTGGCAGCCTGTCCTTGTGTGACAACTGTCAACGGTGGGATCACAGAACGTGGCAATGTGATCGCCCAATTAGGTGTGGGTGTTGCAGTGGCTCTCACGACACCAAGCAGTGCCTAGCTAAGCTTGCACCGGGTGGGGGTGGCGGGGTAACACCTAAATGTGTCAACTGCAAGCAACCCCACCATGCTTGGAACAGGTATTGCAGCGCGAGGCCTACTTGGCAGGGTTCGAGGCCACCGAATCAAACCGCAGGTGGACCAGTGAACAGGGGCGGGAATGGCTCCGTTAACAGTACCACAGCAAGCCAGGGTCCAGCTCACAGTAGACCGCCAACAGTCTGGGGTAGTGATCACTCAGTGAACAGAACCCAGGCTGGGGGAGGGGAATCAGGCATGGGGCAGGAGCGGTGTATAGCCGGCCACCACCGCTTCCCCATCCCTGAGGCCTTCCCACCTCTTCCCCCTCCAGGGAACCCACCCATCCACACCTCAATCTCTACCCACGGTGTCGCACCACCACCACCTAACCTCCAAACCCATACCAATGAATCAGACCCCTCCACTGTCTCCCATCTGCCTCCCCCTCCAGGCACTCCTGACCCCCAGGAGGTCGTCACTCAGGTTTGTGTTACAGCAATATTAGACCGCATGATAAGATCTCATCCAGTCGTCCACCAAATATTGCAGAAGCAAACAGAACTTGAGAAAGCCCTCTGCCAGATTAAGACGACTCGGGAACAAATCCTCAACATCCTGCAACGGCAGAGTCCATCAAGTAGAGGTCCTGCAAGCCAGAGCCTGGTGCAAGATGATGCAACACATACTGCCGAGGTCCGTCAGCAGACACAACCAGGACACCAGCACATCAGTGCACGCAGTAACACCAGTGTACACAGTAATACCAGTGAACACAGTAACATCAATGAACACAGTAACACCAGTGTACATAGTAACACCAGTGTACACAGTAATACCAGTGAACACAGTAACATCAGTGAACACAGTAACACCAGTACATACAGTAACACCAGTACACACAGTAACACTAGTGCACACAGTACTCACAGTAACACCAGTGCACACAGTAACACCAATACACACAGTAACACCAGTACACACAGTAACACCAGTACACACAGTAACGCCAGTAAACACAGTAACACCAGTGTACATAGTAACACCAGTGCACACAGTAACACCAGTGTACACAGTAACACCAGTACACACAGTAACACCAGTACACACAGTAACGCCAGTACACGCAGTAACACCAGTGCACACAGTAACACCAGTACACACAGTAACACCAGTACACACAGTAACGCCAGTACACACAGTAACACCAGTGCACACAATGACACCAGTGTACACAGTAACACCAGTACACACAGTAACACCAGTACACACAGTAACGCCAGTACACGCAGTAACACCAGTGCACACAGTAACACCAGTACACACAGTAACACCAGTACACACAGTAACACCAGTACACACAGTAACGCCAGTACACGCAGTAACACCAGTGCACACAGTAACACCAGTACACACAGTAACACCAGTACACACAGTAACGCCAGTACACACAGTAACACCAGTGCACACAATGACACCAGTGTACACAGTAACACCAGTACACACAGTGACACCAGTGCACACAGTAACACCAGTACACACAGTAACACCAGTACACACAGTAACGCCAGTACACACAGTAACACCAGTGCACACAGTAACACCAGTGCACACAGTAACACCAGTACACACAGTAACACCAGTGCACACAATGACACCAGTGTACACAGTAACACCAGTACACACAGTGACACCAGTGCACACAGTAACACCAGTGTACACAGTAACACCAGTACACACAGTGACACCAGTGCACACAGTAACACCAGTACACACAGTAACACCAGTACACACAGTAACGCCAGTACACACAGTAACACCAGTGCACACAGTAACACCAGTGCACACAGTAACACCAGTGCACACAGTAACACCAGTGCACACAGTAACACCAGTACACACAGTAACACCAGTGCACATAGTAACACCAGTACACACAGCAACACCAGTACACACAATAACACAGTGCACACAGTAACACCAGTGCGCACAGTAACACCAGTACACACAGTAACACCAGTGCACATAGTAACACCAGTACACACAGCAACACCAGTACACACAGTAACACTTTGCACACAGTAACACCAGTGCACACAGTAACACCAGTACACACAGTAACACCAGTGCACATAGTAACACCAGTACACACAGCAACACCAGTACACACAGTAACACAGTGCACACAGTAACACCAGTGCACACAGTAACACCAGTGCACACAGTAACACCAGTGCACACAGTAACGCCAGTACACACAGTAACACCAGTGCACACAGTAACACCAGTACACACAGTAACACCAGTGCACACAGTAACACCAGTGCACACAGTAACACCAGTGCACACAGTAACGCCAGTACACACAGTAACACCAGTGCACACAGTAACGCCAGTACACACAGTAACACCAGTGTACACAGTGACACCAGTGCACACAGTAACGCCAGTACACACAGTAACACCAATACACACAGTAACACCAGTACACACAGTAACACCAGTGCACACAGTAACACCAGTGCACACAGTAATGCCAGTACACACAGTAACACCAGTGTACACAGTAACACCAGTGTACACAGTAACACCAGTACACACAGTAACACCAGTACACACAGTGACACCAGTACACACAGTAACACCACACACCATGGAATACACGATGACACATGTGAACATAATAATTACACACGTGCAGCTGATGACAAACAACCTCAAAATGGATAATCACAATGAACAACATCTCACTATACTACAATGGAACTGTAATGGAGTTCGCAATAGAATTAATGACATCATACAGTACGTCCGTGAACACCAAACTGACGTCATAGTGCTACAGGAGACGCTGGTAGGTGATGACTTCAACCCAAGGTTCAGCGGTTATCACAAGTTCTCCCTGCCCTCAGGGGAAAGAAAACGGGGTCTCATCACTTTTGTAAATAACAACATTCCCGCACAGATTATTGATGACCTGCACATGGGGGATGAGTTTGAATCACTGGGAGTAACCCTTTACTTAAACAATAATGCCCTACATATAATCACTGGGAGTAACCCTTTACTTAAACAATAATGCTCTGCATATAATCAACCTATATGTGCCACAGAGTAAACTTGACCTTGACACACTGCCTGAATTTGTTAATGAAGAACCTACCCCGCTGGTCGGTGACCTGAATGCTAGACACCCACACTTTGGTGCCAACTGTCATCAGCCCAATGTCAATGGACGGAAACTGTCACTCTATGTCAGGGGGAGTGAAAACCTTAGAATCCTGGGTGATGAACAGCCAACTCACCTCAGAGGAGGAAGATTAGACTATGCTCTCCTGCTGAATGCACAGGACATAGATGCCAGTACACACATTGTGCACAGTTTATGTAGTGACCATTGGGCACTGATTACCACCGTCGACATGAGCAAGAGAAGGGAAGAGACAAATGAAAGAAAAAGTTATCACTCGGACCAGATATGAGGTCGCACTTCATAAACAGGATGAGTGACTGGTTCACGGAATATCAAATCCCAGAAGACATTGATACATTTGTTGATGACCTTAATCACCAAATTGAGAGCTGTCTAAGAGTTCTGCGCCATACACCTGGGCGAAGTAACCCTCAGAGAAAGAAAATAAAATGGTATGAGAACGATTACATAAAGATGCTTAACACAAATGTAAGAGACATGAGTAGAGAGTACCGGAGACATCCCACTGAAAATAACCAAGAGTTGTTTAAAACTGTGTGTCAAGTAGCCAGGGAAGAGGAGATTAAAGAGCGGGAAAGGCAATGGCTTGAGTTCACTAGCTCTATTGGACGGGAAACATCTGCAAAACAAGTGTGGGCAAAAATTCAGATAGCTAAGGGGAGGCAGAGCCCGGCCTGCGGCTCACAAAGACCTCCAGGGTAAGGCTGAAGAACTAATTCACAAGTGGAATGATGCAGTGTTACAGCCCTCTCGGGTCGCAACTGGGTTCTTTCTCTGATGTTAGTAGAGTTTGGGTATCCGGCCCCAAGCTAGTAGTGGCTTTCAAGGGGTGTGCTCCGTAACGCAAGTAAATTAAAGGGGAAGGGAGACAAAGGCAAAAACTTAATAATATAATAATCACCATCACCATAAATAATATATAGATTATCACACGGGGGAGGTATAAACACTATTATATACAATCTGGTCTTCCTCTGAAGACGCGGAGTGTTCCACGGTGCTCAACGATGCTAAGTTCTTGGTCCTCTTGTGGCCTCACGATGAATCCTTCGATTCTCTTGAGTCTACCCTGGCCACAGGCCAGCCGAATCACAGTTCCACTGGGGGCATCGTCGTGGAGGCCATCAACCACAAATCCAGCCTGCAGCTGGCAGGTTCCAATCAGCAACGCTGCGTAGGCCACTCCACGACCGATACTAGGGTTGCGAGCCCTAGTCAGGAGCCTCGTGTGATCCCACAGATCACTCTCCTCACCACAACACCCCAGTGGTTAAGCGTCTCCACCAGTCAGCCCCGGGTACGACAATCCCTCAACTGCCACGTCACAGGCAGGCTAACACCACAGTGTTCATCCTGGGGGGGGGGGGGGGTGACTCACAGCTGCTGCAGCAAACACGTGGAGACTCTTCGACTGCCTTGGGTAGACTGATCCACCTTCCATTGCAGCAGTCCCAGGTCGACTCTGTAATTAGACACATCATCAGTACTAATGACACTAGGGCACCTCACTCACAGGCTTAGACACAAACGTCCACCTATCCGCTCCATAGATGGCGTTGCTGTCCAAGCGTCACCTCACCAGAGGTCAGCAGCGGCTGTGTTATGAGCTGATCAGGACGGGAAACTAGCCCTTGTGGCCGGTATTTCCTGTCCTCACTAGATGGCGCCGTCCATTTGGAGGGGGTTTCGGGAGCTGACCCACAGATGGCGCGGTCGTCACTGCTCCGTGCTCGGACACTGGGCTCGGGTCCGTAACATGCAGCTTCCTCCTCCTCCCTCCCTGCAGAAATCAGCAGGGAACAGCTCCTAAATAACAGAAGATGACAGAAGAATTAGGATAAGAAGAGCACTGTCTAGTAATGACAAATATGGGGAACCAATCACAGCCCAGGAAGTAAGGGGAGCTATGAAAAAGGGTAAAAGTACTGCACCTAGTGAAGATGGCGTCACCTACGACATACTCAATGCACTGTGTGAAGTGTCTGGGAATCCACTACTCCACCTGTTTAACAAGTCATTCCTAAGTGGAGCGTTGCCCACACAATGGAAACACGCAATAATTGTTCCCATACCGAATCCCAATGACCCTGGTAATTACAGACCTATCAGTCTCGTGTCATGCACTTGCAAGATGCTTGAAAGGATCATCCTAAACCGACTGTTGCACAAAATAGGCAGGTTAGGGGAGGGGGTCAATGGATTTGTTAAAGGACGGAGCACAGCAAATTGTATAGTTAATTACTTGACTAATGACACGGCTAGGTACTCTGTATTTGTTGACATCAAAGGAGCCTTCGACAACGCACAGGGGATTGCGATCCTGGATGAGTTTACATGCATGGGTGTCAAGGGAAGACTCATGAAATGGGTTGAAGACTACCTCACAGGGTGGAAAGCCAAGGTTTACTTCAATGGAACAGTCTCCAGAACAATGATTATGGAACACGGGACCCCCCAAGGCGGAGTCTTAAGCCCTACACTATTCAATGTACTTATGAACGCCATTGCAAATATTGATTTTCCGGAAGAAACACAACAAGTGGGATATGCAGATGATGTCCTAATACAAGTTCCCACCTTGGGAAAAATTTAACAGTCCATTGAACTCCTTGGAAGGAAATGTATTGAGCTCGGTTTCACTCTCTCCACAAACAAGACGAAGGCATACTCCCATCACAAGCGGAGAGAAAATGAAGAACTGCATATTAATGGTGTAACACTTGAATGGGTTGACCACTATCGGAACCTTGGCGTCACTGTCGGCTCTAACAAGGGGAAGAAAGAGGAGCTCAATCAACTCATAGGAACATGCAAAAGTCGACTCAGGGCACTGAAAGCTATGACCTGGAATGGACATGGAGCCTCTATTGCCGTGCTTAAAATGATTTACACAGCCTATCTGCGCTCCGTCATACACTATGCCGCACCAGTTCTGTGCACCTACTCCCAAAGCGAAATGAAAAGGCTTGAAAGCATTCAAAATGAAGCCATGACAATCATTCTTGGAGTTCCAAGAACTGCCAAAACGTCTAATCTACGAGAGGAGTTGTCCCTTCCCAGTGTTAAAAGCAGAATTAAGGAGCTAAATGCTAAGCTTGCTATTAGGATAGCCAGAGATCCCCCATTACAATGATATTGCTAAGAAAAAACTGAGCTCTGTGCTACTTTCAGGGGGAAACAGAAGAAGCAAAAAATGGCATCTCAGATCAGTCTGCTACCTCGAAGAACTTCACCTGCTTGAGCAAGCCCGTGAGCTCCTGCCTGTAGAGAGGTTACCTCCCTGGGAGGATGACTCATGCAAGATTATCACCGATGAAATGGCAATGAAAAAATCCAACATGTTACCACAAGAAATGAGGCATAAGTATCTCGAGGAAATTTATAAAGAAGCCGGAGATGAACTAAATCAAATCTACACTGACGGGTCATTTAATCCTGTCAATGGCAGGGCTGGTGCAGCATACACGGTAATTAAGGATAATACTTTCCAACGCAGAAATGAAGAAAAAGCACATATTGAGAACTATGCCTCTTTTACGCAAGCAGAGCTAACTGCCATTGTTATGGCGTTAAGGTTTCTTGAACGGAACACTAATGGTGCAGTGATTTGTACTGATTCAAAAGCAGCTCTGTAAAGCCTATGTAAAAATCGGTCAGAAAATCTTGCAATAGTCGCTGAAATTAAGAGAGCTGTGAGAGTACTTACCAATCAGGGAAGAGTCATCAAGTTTCTGTGGATCCCCTCCCATGTTGGAATATGTGGGAATGAACGAGCAGATGTGATGGCTGCTGAAGGAGACCATATTGAATACTTCATACCCAAGACTCTACTACAAATTAGAGGTATTGTAAGGCAACATCACCGTGACAAGGTAAGTGAGGAAAGGAGGATAGAAGTACAAACCAGTGAATCTGTACGAAGGTACAACATGGTTGCAGCTGGCAGTCCCAATCATTATGGACGAATAGGAGGAGGACGCGGGAGAGAATCAGTAATAGCGAGAATCCGTCTGGGATACAAATATCCATGGAGATACGGAATTGAAACGACTGTTGATCAGCGAAGTTGCAGAATTTGTGATGAGAGTGACGGACACTTCCTTGACCACTATCTACGTGAATGTGAACACCTGAGAGACATTAGAAATATGTGTAGAATAATGAACCCCACATTGTTTGAGTTAGGAAAACACTATTTGTCAAATATTGATACTGTTATTAAAAGATTCCCCCATTTTGCACCCGCAAGATAACGTAATCTTTTAAGGGTTGGCAGATGTTAATCTTCTTGTTTGAGGAGCTGTTCACTTGAGAGAGTTAAGCAAGTCCCAGCTGTGTCTGGGTATAAGTGACAGGATGAACAACCCAGCGGGCTTTCTTCCTTTTGGGGAGTGTTGTACATGCTGCTATGGCGGTGTGTTCACTCACAGGATGAGTGGCGCTGCCCAATACTGTCACTATGGCGGTGTGTCCACTCACAGGATGAGTGACGCTGCCCAATACTGTCACTATGGCGGTGTGTCCACTCACAGGATGAGTGGCGCTGCCCAATACTGTCACTATGGCGGTGTCCACTCACAGGATGAGTGACGCTGCCCAATACTGTCACTATGGCGGTGTCCACTCACAGGATGAGTGACGCTGCCCAATACTGTCACTATGGCGGTGTGTCCACTCACAGGATGAGTGACGCTGCCCAATACTGTCACTATGGCGGTGTGTCCACTCACAGGATGAGTGGCGCTGCCCAATACTGTCACTATGGCGGTGTCCACTCACAGGATGAGTGACGCTGCCCAATACTGTCACTATGGCGGTGTCCACTCACAGGATGAGTGACGCTGCCCAATACTGTCACTATGGCGGTGTGTCCACTCACAGGATGAGTGACGCTGCCCAATACTGTCACTATGGCGGTGTGTCCACTCACAGGATGAGTGGCGCTGCCCAATACTGTCACTATGGCGGTGTCCACTCACAGGATGAGTGACGCTGCCCAATACTGTCACTATGGCGGTGTCCACTCACAGGATGAGTGACGCTGCCCAATACTGTCACTATGGCGGTGTGTCCACTCACAGGATGAGTGACGCTGCCCAATACTGTCACTATGGCGGTGTGTCCACTCACAGGATGAGTGGCGCTGCCCAATACTGTCACTATGGCGGTGTGTCCACTCACAGGATGAGTGGCGCTGCCCAATACTGTCACTATGGCGGTGTGTTCACTCACAGGATGAGTGGCGCTGCCCAATACTGTCACTATGGCGGTGTGTCCACTCACAGGATGAGTGACGCTGCCCAATACTGTCACTATGGCGGTGTGTCCACTCACAGGATGAGTGACGCTGCCCAATACTGTCACTATGGCGGTGTGTCCACTCACAGGATGAGTGGCGCTGTCCAATACTGTCACTATGGCGGTGTGTCCACTCACAGGATGAGTGGCGCTGCCCAATACTGTCACTATGGCGGTGTGTCCACTCACAGGATGAGTGACGCTGCCCAATACTGTCACTATGGCGGTGTGTCCACTCACAGGATGAGTGGCGCTGCCCAATACTGTCACTATGGCGGTGTGTCCACTCACAAGATGAGTGGCGCTGCCCAATACTGTCACTATGGCGGTGTGTCCACTCAGAAGATGAGTGGCGCTGCCCAATACTGTCACTATGGCGGTGTGTCCACTCACAAGATGAGTGGCGCTGCCCAATACTGTCACTATGGCGGTGTGTCCACTCACAGGATGAGTGACGCTGCCCAATAAACTCGCCCCTCGGGGGTCAAATTAATTTTTTTTAAAGCCTATGAGCCTACCTACACTGTAAACCTGAGAGGTGCCCTAAGGGTGTATTGTCAGGCCCCTTTAAGGAAACTCTTTTGTGTGTCCAGGGGACTATTTCATTTGCATGTTCAGTCATTACTGAGGAGGGGGAGAAAACTTGTTAGGTATTTATGTCATAAACCTGTCATAAATATTGTCGTCTTACTTCTAAGGGGGTGGTTGGTACAAACTTTTAGTTCCCAGACCAACATTTCTCTAAACGATTTTACTTCTAAGGTGTTTCCATCCGGCCCCGAAGCTTCGTGGGTAGTCCTCGAAGTGTGGCCTGTCAGTTTTAACCCAGAGACGTCACAAGAGCACTGTATTTTTTCCTAATTTATATCAATCAACACAAACATAGACGGGGGTCCAGCCATCTTGTATGCGGGCTATAGAGCAGAGGAAACCAGCTGTCTCGCTTTCTGTATCCGGGTCATGTAGTAGAGAAAACCATGGTATTACCTTTTCACCCCTGGCATAAGTGTTGTATATTTACCTTTGGGAGTCCAACTTTATGTTTCTATGTTTGAGTCCCTTGGAAAATTTTGTTCTGATTAGCAGGTCTCTAATCAATTTACCTCTCTTCCAGGCCAAGATCGGAAGATGATCCACCAAGATCTTTGTTGGTCGTTTCCTTCCAGCTCCAGAGTTTCGTGAGTTCTCACCGAAAGTGGCCTGACAATGCTGCAATGCAGAGTCGGAAGGATTAGCCTGTCTTTAGTATTATCCCTACTTATTCTCCATAAAAGGGTTTGCCTGTCCCTTTGGGTCACCTTCCGCTGGGCTTCCTGTACGATCTCTTCAGATCCTTCGTCTGAAATATTCCTACAGGTTTAGCGATACTTCCTGTAGTTTACTGTCGTCACCCGCTATGCGCTTCAAACGAATCGCCAGCGAGTACAGGAAGGACCTCTCGAGAGAGGCCGGGCGAAGATAAGAGTAACGTAGGTTGATTTGAACTAGGCTATTGTCACTGTATTCCAGGGTGAAGCGGAGGTTGTCATGTATTATATTGGTCCACTGGGAGAACTCCCTAAAGGGATGTTGTCCCTCTGGCAAGAAGCCAAAAATGTCATCTTTGTAGCGTAGGTAGATAATTGATGCAGGGTCATAGTGCGGGTGAACTGACTCAACAACCAAGTGTACAAAAATATCTGCAATAACAACGTTAGTTGATGCTCCTATTGCCGTTCCTTTAATGTGTCGGTAGGTGAGGCCATCACACGGCAGTAAGGTGTCCCCTCGTTACATGTTGAATTGCTTCTTCCTGTAGGGTCTTTATTGCCGTTGTAAAAACTCTTGATCTCTCATTTCTGTTCGAATCTCGTACTTTTGTTCATCAAAAAACTTTGCAACTCTTGTAGCTGCTTCTCTCTGCGGGATGCTTGGATACAGGAAGATTTCATCAAGGGAGAAGAGGCTTAATGGGTTCTGAAAGGTTTTGTAGTCTCTCCAGGAAGACTGACGTAGCGTGTAATCTTTCTGGTAGGAGTCTTAACAGGTGCGTTAGAACGTCTGTGTGCTAACCAGGTCAATCAGTCCTGAGTTGATTGAGCTCAGGACTGTTCTACCCTACATACGATTAACATAAGAAATATGAAGATTGACCGTTATTTCTTAGTGTAATTCAGGGTGATTGCATATAAAATTAAGCCTTTTTATACCGCAAATATGCAAATAAGTGAAAGAACACTGCATTTTATTCTTACGTTTTAATTTTTATACCCATTATTACCACTTCTTACACCCCCATTATTACACCCATCCCATCCGTACTTTTTGCCTTCCTCATAGGAATTTCCTCCTCGTCACCTCTCTCCCTCTTGCCTTACTTAATGACCGTGCCTCCTTCGCTCCCATTGAAAAGGCAGACTCACTAGCAAAAACTGACACTGCTCTGCCTTGCTGTACAGGTTCAAATACCTCCAAGTTTTTCACAGATTAAGGAGCAAATCAAGAAGAAAATTCTCCCAGCTATCAAAAGTCGCCACTGAGCCAAAGTAGCGGAAGGAAGATCCACTGCGATATGGTACAAACAAGCCACTGTGTACAACTCTTTCAAGTCTGACAAAAAGATATCCAGAGACATTGCAGTAGCCATACACAGACTCAGACTTGGTTACAAGTGCTGTTGGGAGGTAATAAACCCAGTAGTTAAAGAGTGTCATATCTGTGGAATAGAAGCAGAGGCGGCACTATTGCACTACTTACTGGAATGTGAAGCTACTGAAGCCCTGCGCATCAAACTCTACATTAATCCAACGACAGCAGCTGCATTAGATGCACATTCCACCGCGACTACAATGATTTGAAAAGCAGTTGAGGAATGGGACTCATTAGTGAGCATTCTGCATCTACATCCGCCACAAAGATAATGTTATTCAAACAAGACTAAAACCAGAACACTAAAACAGAAGTAAAAAATAAACGGAAAAAGGGAGCAAACCCCACCTCCATTTAAAACTTTGACCCAAATATTTCAATAACAAGGTCATCCCGCACAACCGAACTCAATTACGGGCTCACCATAGCCCGTGCTACATGGACATTTCGTTCAGAGAAGCTAACTCTAAAACAACAACATCAATCTCGCTCCTAGTTCCCTCCCCGCTCCTGTGCCAGGTAAGTACTCTACGGGCTCACCATAGCCAGTACTACTTGGAACTTTTTTGCTTCGAGTATCTTGAGGTTATCTTGAGATGATTTCGGGGCTTTTTAGTGTCCCCGCGGCCCGGTCCTTGACCAGGCCTCCACCCCCAGGAAGCAGCCCGTGACAGCTGACTAACACCCAGGTACCTATTTTACTGCTAGGTAACAGGGGCATAGGGTGAAAGAAACTCTGCCCATTGTTTCTCGCCGGCGCCTGGGATCGAACCCGGGACCACAGGATCACAAGTCCAGCGTGCTGTCCGCTCGGCCGACCGGCTCCTTATGAGTAGCTGAATCTAAAACAATAACAACTTGGCTCCCATAACAACCGACTAGATAATGGTCCAGGACGATCGAAAGTCTTCGTCACCTCATCGTCTGATATCTGGTTAAATCATGATATCTTCAGCCACGTTACTGTTACTCATCGTCTGCCAGTGAAAACGGCGACTTGTCAAATTTTGTTTAAACTGACCTACAATTGGAAATTTACGGCCATAGCGGTTCACTGCCTCCCACCATACTCTGGCAGTACACTGCCTCCCACCATACTCTGGCAGTACACTGCCTCTCACCATACTCTGGCAGTACACTGCCTCCCACCATACTCTGGCAGTACACTGCCTCCCACCATACTCTGGCAGTACACTGCCTCTCACCATACTCTGGCAGTACACTGCCTCCCACCATACTCTGGCAGTACACTGCCTCTCACCATACTCTGGCAGTACACTGCCTCTCACCATACTCTGGCAGTACACTGCCTCTCACCATACTCTGGCAGTACACTGCCTCTCACCATACTCTGGCAGTACACTGCCTCCCACCATACTCTGGCAGTACACTGCCTCCCACCATACTCTGGCAGTACACTGCCTCCCACCATACTCTGGCAGTACACTGCCTCCCACCATACTCTGGCAGTACACTGCCTCCCACCATACTCTGGCAGTACACTGCCTCCCACCATACTCTGGCAGTACACTGCCTCCCACCATACTCTGGCAGTACACTGCCTCCCACCATACTCTGGCAGTACACTGCCTCCCACCATACTCTGGCAGTACACTGCCTCTCACCATACTCTGGCAGTACACTGCCTCCCACCATACTCTGGCAGTACACTGCCTCTCACCATACTCTGGCAGTACACTGCCTCCCACCATACTCTGGCAGTACACTGCCTCTCACCATACTCTGGCAGTACACTGCCTCTCACCATACACTGGCAGTACACTGCCTCCCACCATACTCTGGCAGTACACTGCCTCCCACCATACTCTGGCAGTACACTGCCTCCCACCATACTCTGGCAGTACACTGCCTCCCACCATACTCTGGCAGTACACTGCCTCCCACCATACTCTGGCAGTACACTGCCTCCCACCATACTCTGGCAGTACACTGCCTCCCACCATACTCTGGCAGTACACTGCCTCCCACCATACTCTGGCAGTACACTGCCTCCCACCATACTCTGGCAGTACACTGCCTCTCACCATACTCTGGCAGTACACTGCCTCCCACCATACTCTGGCAGTACACTGCCTCTCACCATACTCTGGCAGTACACTGCCTCCCACCATACTCTGGCAGTACACTGCCTCTCACCATACTCTGGCAGTACACTGCCTCTCACCATACTCTGGCAGTACACTGCCTCTCACCATACTCTGGCAGTACACTGCCTCTCACCATACTCTGGCAGTACACTGCCTCCCACCATACTCTGGCAGTACACTGCCTCTCACCATACTCTGGCAGTACACTGCCTCCCACCATACTCTGGCAGTACACTGCCTCTCACCATACTCTGGCAGTACACTGCCTCTCACCATACTCTGGCAGTACACTGCCTCTCACCATACTCTGGCAGTACACTGCCTCCCACCATACTCTGGCAGTACACTGCCTCCCACCACACACTGGTGTTACACTGCCTCCCACCACACACTGGTGGTACACTGCCTCCCACCACACACTGGTGGTACACTGCCTCCCACCACACACTGGTGTTACACTGCCTCCCACCACACACTGGTGGTACACTGCCTCCCACCACACACTGGCGGTACACTGCCTCCCACCACACACTGGTGGTACACTGCCTCCCACCACACACTGGCGGTACACTGCCTCCCACCACACACTGGTGGTACACTGCCTCCCACCACACACTGGCGGTACACTGCCTCCCTCCACACACTGGTGGTACACTGCCTCCCACCACACACTGGCGGTACACTGCCTCCCACCACACACTGGTGGTACACTGCCTCCCACCACACACTGGCGGTACACTGCCTCCCACCACACACTGGTGGTACACTGCCTCCCACCACACACTGGCGGTACACTGCCTCCCTCCACACACTGGTGGTACACTGCCTCCCACCACACACTGGTGGTACACTGCCTCCCACCACACACTGGCGGTACACTGCCTCCCTCCACACACTGGTGGTACACTGCCTCCCACCACACACTGGCGGTACACTGCCTCCCACCACACACTGGTGGTACACTGCCTCCCACCACACACTGGCGGTACACTGCCTCCCACCACACACTGGTGGTACACTGCCTCCCACCACACACTGGCGGTATACTGCCTCCCTCCACACACTGGTGGTACACTGCCTCCCACCACACACTGGCGGTACACTGCCTCCCACCACACACTGGTGGTACACTGCCTCCCACCACACACTGGTGGTACACTGCCTCCCTCCACACACTGGTGGTACACTGCCTCCCACCACACACACTGTAATTGTAATTGTGCAAATTGTGTATTCAATGTATTTGTGCTAGTTGCATAATAATTGTGCATATATTGTAATTGTATTTGTGTGAATTGTGTATTCGTGTTTGTTGTGTGTGAAGTTGTGTACACCGTGCAATATTTCTTACGTTCTTCTTCACTGTTGAGGGTAATTGATAAATTAAATCTAGAATATTCATTCTTTATTTCAGGTCTGACGCCTGAACGCGTTTCGTGATGCTTATTACAATTTCAAATATTAAGTTTACACATAAAATACATCATACTTATACTCGTTTTGGGTGAGGCGATATGGTACAAAAGTTTTGGGTGAAGTGACGGAGCATATGCCAGAACCAGAAACAATGGGCATAAATTGGGTATGAAAACATAAGAAAGGAAGTAACTGCAGAAGGCCTATTGGCCCAAATGTCTTCTTGCTGCTTCTATGTTGGTTCTGGGTCTTGAAGTGGGTAGAATACAGTTGTTCATTAATTGGCTGTTGATTGTTGGTGTTGACGTTTTGATGTGTAGTGCCTCGCTGATGTCGAGTCTCCTGCGATCACTGTATTTATTGATGATTTCTGTGCTGTATGTTAAGATTTCTCTGGTAATGTTCTGGTTGTGAGAAAAGATTATATGTTCCTTGATGGAGCCCTGTTGTTTGTGCATTGTTAGTCACCTAGAAAGAGACGTTGTTGTTTTGCCTATACTCTGAGTTCTTTGGGGCTTACAGTCCCCAAGCGGGCATGTGAAGGCATAGACGACGTTGGTTTCCTTCAGGGGGTACTGTTTGGTGTCTGGGGAGTTTTTCATGCGTAGGTTGGCCATTTTTTTGTTTTTGTTGTAAATTTTCAATTGTATTTTCTGATTTTTGTCTGTAGGGATAACTTTCCTATCAATAATGTCTTTCGGGACTCTTTCCTCCGTTTTATGAGCCGTCGAAAAAAAGTTCCTGTAAAATAGTCTAATAGGGGGTACAAGTGTTGTGTTACTTGACTCTTCAGAGGATGCATGGCGTTTCACTTTTCTTTTTATGACGTCTTCAACAAAACCGTTAGAGTAGCAATTGTTGACTAGGACCTGCCTTACCCTACAGAGTTCTTCATCGACTTGCTTCCATCCTGAGCTGTGGCTGAGATCCCGGTCGACGTAAGCGTTGACAATACTCCTCTTGTACCTGTCTGGGCAGTAACTATTGGCATTAAGGCACATTCCTATGTTTGTTTCCTTAGTGTAGACTGCAGTGTGGAAGCCTCCGTTCCTTTCCATGACTGTTACATCTAGAAAGGGCAGCTTCCCATCATTCTCCATCTCGTACGTGAAACTCAACACAGAATTCTGCTCGATGCCTCCTTCAGCTGCTGCAGACGTCTGACATCAGGTACCTGCATAAAAATGTAGTCAACATACCTGCAGTATATGGTGAGTTTCAAGTCCATGTCAACTAAGACCTTCTGCTCGATGGTACCCATGTAGAAGTTTGCAAACCGGACACCTAGGGGAAAACCCATGGCGACCCCATCTACTTGCTTATACATGTGCCCATCTGGACTCATGCAGGGTGCCTCTTTAGTGCAGGTTTGGAGTAGCTTCCTTAGTATTGTTTCTGGTATGTCAAGAGGAGTACAAGCCAGATCACGATACACTCTATCTGCTATCATCCCAATCGTTTCATCCACAGGTACGTTGGTAAACAGTGACTCTACATCGAACGAGGCTCTTATCCCCGTGGCCCATGCCCCCCGCAATAAGTCAACAAATTCCTTTGGAGACTTCAGGCTGAAAGCACAAGGTACATAAGGAGTCAGCAAGCAGTTGAGTCGCTTAACCAGTCTGTATGTGGGTGTGGGAATCTGGCTGATGATTGGCCGAAGTGGGTTTCCAAGCTTGTGGGTCTTGACATTCCCATACGCATAACCAGGTTTGTATTCCCTCAATAACCTTTGGCAGGTGGAGTCCAGATTTCTTGGCGTTCACAGTTTCGATCAATCTGTTTACCTTCGTTTTCAATTGTCAATTGTATCAGAAAATACAATTGACAATTTACTACAAAAACAAAAATACAGCCAACCTACTCAGGAAAAACTCCCCAGACAAAAACAGAACGTCCTGAAGGAAACCAACGTCGTCTATGCCTTCACATGCCCGCTTGGGGACTAAGCCCCAAAGAACCCAATATATAGGCAATACAACGTCTCTTTCTAGGCGATTAACTATGCACAAACAACAGGGCTCCATCAAGGAACATATAATCTTTTCTCAAAACCAGACCATCACTGGAGAAATCTTAACAAGCAACACAGAAATCATCAATAAATACAGTGACTGCAGGAGACTCGACATCAGCGAGGCACTACACATCAAAACGTCAACACCAGCCAATTAATGCACAACTATATTCTACTCACTTCAAGATCCCGCACCAACATAGAAGCAGCAAGAAGACGTATGGGCCAATAGGCCTTCTGCAGTTACTTCCTTTCTTATGTTTTCATACTCAATTTATGCCCATTGTTTCTGGTTCTGGCATATGCTCTGTCACTTCACCCAAAACTTTTGTACCATATCGCCTCACCCAAAACGAGTATAAGTATGATGTATTTTATGTGTAAACTAAGTCTTTGAAAATGTAATAAGCATTATGAAACGCGTTCAGGTGTCAGACCAGAAATAAAGAATGAATTTTGGAAAGTTAATTTATTAATTACCTCGACAGTGAAAAAGAATGTAAGAAATATTGAGAAGATACGTGTTAGAATTATTAATCTTACCCTTCGGTCATATTCAACAACTATATATATATATATATATATATATATATATATATATATATATATATATATATATATATATATATATATATATATATATATATATATATATATATATATATATATATATATATATATATATATATATATATATTAGTATATTTTGGTAGCAGTCTTTCCTGTAGACATATATTATTAAATATGACCGAAAAAGTATGATTAATAATTCTAACACGAATTTTCTCGATCTTTCTTACATTTCTTTTCACTGTTGATGGTAATTCAAAGATCAATTCTCCAAAATTCATTTTTATTTCTAGTCTGACGCGACACTTGAGCGCGTTTCGTAAAACTTATTGCATTTTCAAAGACTTTAGTTTACAAACACACAACTGAAACTGAATAGAGCTTACACATCTTCGATTTTATATCTACATTTGGGTGAGGTGGATGAGGTGAAAACAAACTTTCAACAATGGGTATTGAATGGGTATTTAATTCAAACACAAGACAGAACACGAAACAATGGGTATTGAATGGAAGTAATTGTAGAAAGCCTATTGGTCCATATTTCTTGATGCTTTTATATTGGAGCGGAGTCTTGAAGTGGGTAGAATATAGTTGTGCATTAATTGGCTGTTGATTGCTGGTGTTGACTTCTTGATGTGTAGTGCCTCGCAGACGTCAAGCCGCCTGCTATCGCTGTATCTATCGATGATTTCTGTGTTGTTTACTAGGATTTCTCTGGTGATGGTTTGTTTGTGGGAAGAGATTATATGTTCCTTAATGCAGCCCTGTTGCTTATGCATCGTTAAACGCCTGGAAAGAGATGTTGTTGTCTTGCCTATATACTGGGTTTTTTTAGGCTTACAGTCCCCAAGAGGGCATTTGAAGGCATAGACGACGTTGGTCTCTTTTAAAGCGTTCTGCTTTGTGTCTGGAGAGTTTCTCATGAGTAGGCTGGCCGTTTTTCTGGTTTTATAGTAAATCGTCAGTTGTATCTTCTGATTTTTGTCTGTAGGGATAACGTTTCTACTGACAATATCTTTCAGGACCCTTTCCTCCGTTTTATGGGCTGTGGAAAAGAAGTTCCTGTAAAATAGTCTAATAGGGGGTATAGGTTTTGTGTTAGTTGTCTCTTCAGAGGTTGCATGGCGTTTCACTTTCCTTCTTATGACGCCATGCAACCTCTGAAGAGACAACCAACACAACACCTATACCCCCTATTCGACTATTTTACAGGAACTTCTTTTCCACAGCCCATAAAACGGAGGAAAGGGTCCTGAAAGATATTGTCAGTAGAAACGTTATCCCTACAGACAAAAATCAGAAGATACAACTGACGATTTTCTTGTGGATTCTCACTGAATACTTTATTCTTTTCTTCTCCTACCACCCCTATTATTTTTTGTATGTTTTTATTTTATATTATTGCAATGCTACAGTTTACAGAGAACACACACACACACACAAATATATAACAATTAAACAATCAGCTTTCGAAGACCTCGTCCAGCTCCTCGGAGGTCGGGTGCGTACCCAGGATACAGCACGCATTTCCCCTCTGAACTGCGACACTGAGGCGCTGGAACAGGATACTGGCTGCTCGTGGGTCTCTAGTTTTCCCAATGAGTTCCTCACCAACTGTTGGATTTCTGGGGCTTGAACTCATATATTAAATTATTTGATTATTGTATTTAAATAAATCGAAGGACCACCCGCTTTTGAGAAAAGAGGGAAAACAAAATAATAGTGATTATTAGATTGACACTAGAGAACCAGTGCCTATGGATAATAATTAAATGAATAATCACTTGAAAATAATGAATAGACTGTATTATTAATTAATTAAAGTCAAAGCCTCAAATATCAACATTTGGGGGGGGGGGTATTTCTAGAAGTTCATATATATCTAGGAACCAGTGTGGTTCGTCACTAGTTCCTTGTTGAGTTAGTAACATAGTAAATCTGAACTAAAATAGATTCAAAGATATGATAACTCAAATTATGAATATTAAAGATTATGAATTATTGAGCAACAGTAAGAGCAAACACATTAATTACCAAATCATAATTTCTGGCAATAAATTATTCACTGTAAAGATCCTATATGAATTATATGGAAATCAGTAATAATCTTAGATAAATTTGTACGAAATAAGTGTCTTAGCTGTAAGACGATTTCTATAACGCCATTTTGTCATTCGTCCTTGTGGTCACAGGATCCCAATAAAGAAAGAACCCGAGGTGAATATCACGAATGAAGAGAAACAACTTGTCGACTCCTCATATACACGCTGAAATCAGAGAAATTTAAGTAGCGTTTAATTAGGCTACGAGTTATTTCAAGTATTCATGAAAACTAAATTAAATGAGGAAAATCAACTAACGTTGTGTATTTGGTATCCATTCGTTGTCACGACAGACTACCCACAATATAGAATCTAGAATGATGCATCAAACGAGAATGGTATACTTAACATGAACGTATCAAATACTAAGGTCTGCCGAAACCGCGTCGGCCAGTCCCAGCATCCACTGCTGTGTACGCGTAATTACGGGCCGTGGCTTCAATTGTTGACACGTTATTAACTGGCGGGGCACTGTTGAACACGTGTAGAAGTAATTGTCGACTATTGATTGAGTAACAACGTAATTCTTGTTGAAAAAACTCCTCAGTCGCTACCACGCGTCTCGCCACTCTTATCGCCAGGGATGCCTCGTGTGCAATGGCGTCTTCGCCCTCCCTCAACCCGTCTCTCGCATTCACCACAGAAATTATTAATCACGGATAATTCTTTTCTGCGTAATTATTGATGTAATACGCTAATGAGAACTGGGTTGCAATTATAGGGACTTAAATATTATCATATTCTTGTTTAATGGTGTTAAACGAGAAATGGAGAAGATGTATATTCTCTCCATAGCATTCGTACGTAACAGATAAAACTGCAACTTGATAATAATTTCAGTTAATAATTCTCGGTTTTGGATTATCGGGAGTCATATTATCCGTAGGTAATTATTACACGGAATACTGATAATTTTAGAGAACCACATTCAATTCTCTAACACATTGGTAATAAACGTGTCTAACTAGACATTATCTGACGCAATTTTGTTACTCGATTTCGTGAGAGTTCTAGCACTAATGCGCAGATAAAATTGTTAATTTATGTTAACACTACCGTTAGTGAAATTAGTAACTACTGTAGTTAGTATATAATGATGATGTATTATAATACAATAGTAGTTTGTTAGTGTTGGAAATTTCCAACACCAACCTCCTTTAAAAACTTGAGTGCACATTTACCCCAGGCGCCCAGAGTCTCACAGCCTATCGGCACGAACCTGTAACAACGTTCTAGGTCTCTGTACTTGTTAATTTTCTGGGTCTCCCTGAAGTTGGCTGCCCCACCTCCCTCCGCTGAGCTGTAACGTAAATAGGTATCAGCCAATGTAGATGCACAGGTGTAATCCCATACGACCTGTTTACCTTCCCTCCATGGCTGCAGGGTGACTCCATCTGGGCGTTTTTGGCTGTTGTCAGGTCTGCACAACTGGGGTTCCCTTTGTGCTCGACGCCCAGCTGTAGCTAAACTTCTCTTGATGATGTCATTGACTGCTTTGTGTCTGGCAATCTTTCCCTGTGTCTTACGACAGATGAGACCATGGCTGCCTTATTGGTCTGCCCGTGCATGGCGCAAACACACCGGTGTTCGGTGGAAATAGGGGCGGCAAGGCAGAGAGCAACACCAATACTTAGGGCCCGATGGTCCAGGCGGGTGCCCAAGGTGGAATTAGGGACTGCCAACAGGAAGTCCCTGGCATGGGGCGCTTGCACAGCTAGAAGACGCGCTCTGTCCTTCTGAGAAGCTGCGTCCAGCAATGCTTTGGCGATGTTCTCCACTATGGGGCTATCCCATTTGGCCTGTTTACCGTCGTTTGGAAAAGTTGGTCGGGTGTGTGAATTGGCAAGAGTGTCCCACTGACCAGCTCCTTCCACAAATTTGGGATCACGAATCCCAATGCAGTTCCTTAGGTATTCTGGTAGTATTTCCTTCACTAATTAACTTGTAGCACTGGTCGTGGATAAGAATGCCAGCAATGCTAACTGTGTCGCCTTGCGAATACCTATACCCCCGAGTCTAACTGGGAGCGTTGCTTGGTCCCACTGGTCATCTTGCAGGGAGAAGTTTAACACTTTCATAGTTATTGTCTTTAGGAGTGAGTCGTATTCTGTTAATTTTGGGCTGTCAAAGGAAGGAGCACACCTGAGGAAATAGGTAAGTCTGGGCAAGGCCAGGCACCTTGTATGAAGGTACAAAGCATCGTGAGCATCCAAAGCCCCTATTCTCGCCTCCATCCTCCTCAGGTCTTTAAGCTTTTCTTCGAGGACTACCTCAATGGCGTTCGAGCCCAGAGGTGCCCCTAGCAGCACACTGTCGGTGGGAGCGGTCACTTGGGCTTCTGGCAATAAGATTCGTACTGCATCTATGATTGGTTGGCTGGATGAGATGATTTCACACTTTGATGGATTTAGTGTAAGGCCTAACTCCTCTCCCCTAGATTTCACCAGCTGTAGATCTTCTAGGAGGGACTCCTGTGTCCCTGCCAGGGTGCCATCGTCCAGGAACCAGATGTTGAATTCGCTGGACAACCTGCTTGTGACCTCCTTAGCTGCCTAGCAGAAAAGGAAAGGGGCAAGTGGGTCTCCCTGCTGGACACCTTCTGCGGAAACAACTTCATGTTCCCCAAACAACAGTGTCGATTCCCTACTGTACCCTGCTGAAACAAAAGGAAGTAGACAAGGAAAGCTGGTTCGAACTGCTTCCAGTACCACATCCCTTTTTACCTGGTTGAAGGCATTTTTAAAGTCTAATTTAATTAATGCCTTATTTTCTGGGAGGTGCTTGATATAGGCTCGTGCTGCATGAGCTGCTGCTTCACAGCCATGGGGGACACCAAAACCTAGTTGATGGGGTCGAAGCATCGTTGCAGCATCTATGCTGATTTTTCTGACAGCTGCCCTAGCAACAAGGCGCCGAAGTGTGTTACCCACGGCAATGGGTCTGACTCCACCATCCTTCTTCTTAAGGGCACAAAGGGATGCTCCGAAGAAGAAGGATTTAACTGTAACTGGGATCAACCCGGAAAGACAGTTGTTGACAAACTTCGTGATCTCTGACAGTAGTGTCTCGGCAACTTCGCCGAGAACTGGGTTTGTCATCTCCTTGAGGTGCTGAGGTTTTACTCCAGTGTATTTCCCTACTGAGCCTGGTGGAAATGACATGATGGCTTTGTATACCTCTGATGCTTGGTGGAATAGAGGTCCCATGTCTGGGACATTTGTGTCCCGAGCAGTGGGTTCCCATGGTACTCTGGGAGGGTGCTTCTCTCTCAGTGAGTCTGCAGTTGCTGTATTTCTAGGGGCGATTGTTTCTTCACTGGTAACCTAATTGCCCCTATTGTGTTGCCCTCTTCAATTTTCTTGGTAACTTGTGTTCCAAGCTTAAAATTATCATTGGAACTCTTGGGTCTGCCACGACGGTTTTTGCGTTGAGGAGGGATGGGGATCAAGTTGTCAGCTCTGGGGAAATTATTTATTGCCCTAGTGACTGATGAGGCTAGTGACTTGCCTCCTCTTGCAGGTACGCCTAAGCAAATATTGCCAAACAGTAGCAAATTATGCCATGCTTTGATGGTGGCTGCAGCATTAAGATTTGCAGACCGTTCATTCACTTTCCTTAGCAGGTCTGTATATTTCCCTGCTGCAAATGGGCGCGCTGCTTTAGGAATGTGGGGAAGAGTTCTGGTGGTGGATGCTTTGATGGCCCCCAGGTGGTCATCTGATGACATGAAGTTTGCTGGGATGTGTGTGTGGGGGGGGGGGGGGGGGTGCCGGGGGAACCTGTGGGCGTTCCCTCTCTACAGGTACCGTCAATGAACCCTCACAGCCGTTGTGCTGACGTAGGGTTCCATCGTTTCTAAGGCTGTGAGATTTGTCACAAACTCGACACGTTCCTCTGGGTCTGGGTCCCCCTTTGGGTGCGCCTCTGAGTGCATTGGTCCCAGGATCGTGTTCTTGGCTGAGGGGTTCCTGGTTAGTTGGGGGAGTCCCCTCCGTCCCCCGGGCGGATTGTGACATAGGCGTGACGTAGGAGGGTGATCACGGGTGGTGGCGGCAGGGGTAGTTGGCTGTCCCTCGCACTCACCACTCATGTGGGTACTTGTGTCTCCCTCCCTTTTGGGAGGAACCTGAATGCTTGCTGTGACCTGTGCCATATCTGGGTGCATGGAGGGTGACACATCTCTGCAACAGGCACTGTGTGGGCAGTGAATAGGTGGGTGGGAGACGCCCAGCCGCAGGGTGGGTGGAGTGGGATGGCAGGAGGTACAGTGGTGGGGTGGGGCCAGCGGGCGGGGAGGGGGAAGGGGTTGACCGGACACGTTCGCCTTGAGGGGGGGGGGGGGGGGGGTCTGGGTGACACTTAAACACTGGTACAATTTCCTTGTATATCACTGCGCAATGGTGAATGAATCATACACTTGTAGTCTGACATTGTGAGCTCCATTAACACTAAACATGATTGCTAATTTATGTTTTTCTTTTCCAAATATATTTCTATAATCACTGGGTGGCACATGGGTGACCTCCCTCGCCTGACCGCACAACAACACCCCCTCCCCCCCACACCGTCACACGCCGGCACAGGGCGCCGGCGTGGCCCTCACTGCCCTTATATTCCACACTGTAAATTCACCTGTTTTGATCCGTTTTTGTTGAGATGGTCCACTTTGGGCACTTCGCGTCCACTCCTGCACCTTCCCAGGATATTCACACAGCACCTTGTGCATGCTTGGCTCGGTGGCGCCAGGATGTCGCTAGGTATGGCTCAGTAAACAACAGAGCCTCCCTCCACGCGTCCGCCCGCCCCGACGCCTCCACTTATATATATATAGCCACTCCACACCTCCACTTATATATATATATATATATATATATACTAATATATATATATACTAATATATATATATATATATATATATATATATATATATATATATATATATATATATATATATATATATATATATTAGTATATTTTGGTAGCAGTCTTTCCTGTAGACGTATATTATTAAATATGACCGAAAAAGTAAGATTAATAATTCTAACACGAATTTTCTCAATCTTTCGTACATTTCTTTTCACTGTTGGAGTTAAATCAAAAATCAATTATCTAAAATTCATTTTTATTTCTAGTCTGACGCGACACGAGCGCGTTTCGTAAAACTTATTACATTTTCAAAGACTTTAGTTTACAAATACACAACTGAATAGAACTTACGCATCTCCGATTTTATATCTACATTTTAGTGAGGTGGCATTAATAGGGTATTAATTTCATCAACACAAGACAGAACAAGAAGTGGCATTAATAGGGTATTAATTTCATCAACACAAGACAGAACACGAAACAATGGGTATTGAATAGAAGTGTATGTAGAAAGCCTATTGGTCCATATTTCTTGATGCTTCTATATTGGAGCGGAGTCTTGAGGTGGGTAGAATATAGTTGTGCATTAATTGGCTGTTGATTGCTGGTGTTGACTTCTTGATGTGTAGTGCCTCGCAAACGTCAAGCCGCCTGCTATCGCTGTATCTATCGATGATTTCTGTGTTGTTTACTAGGATTTCTCTGGCGATGGTTTGGTTGTGGGAAGAGATTATATGTTTCTTAATGGAGCCCTGTTGCTTATGCATCGTTCACTTTCCTTCATAAGAAGGAAAGTGAAACGCCATGCAACCTCTGAAGAGACAACTAACACAACACCTATACCCCCTATTAGACTATTTTACAGGAACTTCGTTTCCACAGCTCATAAAACGGAGGAAAGGGTCCTGAAAGATATTGTTAATAGAAACGTTATCCCTACAGACAAAAATCAGAGGATACAACTGACGATTTACTATAAAACCAGAAAAACGGCCAGCCTACTCATGAGAAACTCTCCAGACACAAAACAGAACGCTTTAAAAGAGACTAACGTCGTCTATGCCTTCAAATGCCCTCTTGGGGACTGTAAGCTCCAAAAAACCCAGTATATAGGCAAGACAACAACATCTCTTTCTAGGCGTTTAACGATGCATAAGCAACAGGGCTCCATTAAGGAACATATAATCTCTTCCCACAACCAAACCATCGCCAGAGAAATCCTTGTAAACAACACAGAAATCATCGATAGATACAGCGATAGCAGGCGGCTTGACGTTTGCGAGGCACTACACATCAAGAAGTCAACACCAGCAATCACCCTTCCCACCTCACTCAAATGTAGATATAAAATCAGGGAAACGCAAGTTCTAATCAGTTGTGTATTTGTGAAGTCTTTGAAAATGTAATAAGTTTTACGAAACGCGCCCGTGTCGCGTCAGACTAGAAATAAAAATGAATTTTGGAGAAGTGATTTTTGATTTACCTCCAACAGTGAAGCATAATGTACGAAAGATTGAGAAAATTCGTGTTAGAATTATTAATCTTACTTTTTCGGTCATATTTAATAAAATATGTCTACAGGAAAGACTGCTACCAAAATATACTAATGTTAAAGTGCACGACCCAGCAGCAAGGAATCAAGCCTTCACGATAAAATATCGCCAGGATCTGATTCGTGATCAGATATACAAGGCAGAGAATGAAATCAAAGACAAAAAAACGCAACTACTTCATGCTACAAACGAGTGGAGAAATAGCAACATCGACCATAGTATCCGTACCCGCATTGAACAACACCTCGACATCCTCACAGACCAACATCACCTCAGCACTGAAACAAGGATTATCAAGAAACTAACAACATTATATGGAGGACCTATGGCAATTCCACGACCAAGAGATGGCTTCCTGAACCTTGCAGGAATTAACCTCACTGAGGACCAAGTCACTCTCCTAAATCTGGGCATAAACTGTCATGTTATGTCCAGACCGAGTGAAATGGCCCGGAAAGTGGAGTTGGAAATTCTGTTGGACGACATATTCGACCTCGAGACACAAAAGAAGGTCACTACCAAAGATACCTTACAAGCAGAACTTATTGCAGAAGGAGGAAAGAATCGAGGCAACTACAGAAGCACCATACTGTCCCCCGAGCTTAGAGCGGCAGCTAAAAGCCTTCGTGAGAACAAGGAGATAGTTGTCAGGAGAGGTGACAAGTCGCCAATATATGTCATTCTTAAAAAAGACGAATATCTGGCGAAAATGAACATCATACTCTCTGACCAAACTAAGTTCCAAAGGGTAACGAAGGACACTACAGCCGAATTAAAAGCAAAGGTCAACAAACTGATCGAAACTGTGAACGCCAAGAAATCCGGACTCCACCTGCCAAAGATCATTGGGGAATATAAACCTGGATATGCGTATGGAAATGTCAAGACGCACAAGCCTGGAAACCCACTTCGGCCAATCATTAGCCAGATACCCACACCCATGTACAGATTGGCGAAGCGACTCAACGGCCTGCTGACTCCTTATGTTCCTTGCGCCTTCAGCCTGAAGTCTCCAAAGGAATTTGTGGACTTACTGCGGGGCGCACGGGCCACAGGGATAAGAGCCTCGTTGGACGTAGAATCGCTGTTTACCAACGTACCTGTGGACGAGACAATCGGAATGATAGCCGACAGAGTGTATCGTGATCCAGCCTGTACTCCTCTTGACATGCCAGAAAGTATTCTGAGGAAACTACTCCAAGCTTGTACTAAAGAGGCACCCTTCTTGAGCCCGGATGGGCACATGTATAAGCAAGTAGATGGGGTCGCTATGGGTTCTCCCCTAGGTGTCCTGTTTGCAAACTTCTACATGGGTACCATCGAGCAAAAAGTCTTAGTCGACATGAACTTGAAACCGGCCATATACTGCAGGTATGTTGACGACATTTTTACACAGGTACCTGATGTCAGACATCTGCAGGAGCTGAAGGAGGCATTTGAGCAGAGTTCCGTGCTGCGTTTCACTTACGAGACGGAAAAGGATGGGAAGCTGCCTTTTCTAGATGTAACAGTCATGGAAAAGGGCGGAGGTTTCCACACTGCAGTCTACACAAAGGAAACAAACATAGGAATGTGCCTAAATGCCAACAGCGACTGCCCTGACAGGTACAAGAGGAGTGTTGTTAACGCATACGTCGACCGTGCTCTCAGCCACAGCTCAGAATGGAAGCAAGTCGACGAAGAACTCTGTAGGGTAAGGCAGGTTCTAGTCAATAACGGCTTCTCCAATGGTTTCATCGAAGACATCATAAGAAGGAAAGTGAAAAGCCATGCAACCTCCGAAGAGACAACTAACACAACACCTATACCCCCTATTAGACTATTTTACAGGAACTTCTTTTCCACAGCTCATAAAACAGAGGAAAGGGTCCTGAAAGATATTGTTAATAGAAACGTTATCCCTACAGACAAAAATCAGAGGATACAACTGACGATTTACTATAAAACCAGAAAAACGGCCAGCCTACTCATGAGAAACTCTCCAGACACGAAACAGAACGCTTTAAAAGAGACTAGCGTCGTCTATGCCTTCAAATGCCCACTTGGGGACTGTAAGCTCCAAAAAACCCAGTATATAGGCAAGACAACAACATCTCTTTCTAGGCGTTTAACGATGCATAAACAACAGGGCTCCATTAAGGAACATATAATCTCTTCCCATAACCAAACCATCGCCAGAGAAATCCTAGTAAACAACACAGAAATCATCGATAGATACAGCGATAGCAGGCGGCTAGACGTTTGCGAGGCACTACACATCAAGAAGTCAACACGAAGAAGAAGAAGAAGAAGAAGAAGAAGTTTTTAGGGGTGACATGATAGAGGTTTACAAGTGGATGAATGGACATAACCGGGGGGATATTAATAGGGTATTAAAAGTATCAACACAGGACAGAACACGAAACAATGGGTATAAATTGGATAAGTTTAGATTTAGGAAAGACTTGGGTAAATACTGGTTCAGTAACAGGGTTGTTGATTTGTGGAACCAATTGCCGCGTAACATTGTGGAGGTGGGGTCCCTCGATTGTTTCAAGCACGGGTTGGACAAGTATATGAGTGGGATTGGGTGGTTATAGAATAGGAGCTGCCTCGTATGGGCCAATAGGCCTTCTGCAGTTACCTTTGTTCTTATGTTCTTAACACCAGCAATCAACAACCAATTATTGCACAACTATATTCTACCCACCTCAAGACTCCGCTCCAATATAGAAGCATCAAGAAATATGGACCAATAGGCTTTCTACAAACACTTCTATTCAATATCCATTGTTTCGTGTTCTGTCTTGTGTTGATACTTTTAATACCCTATTAATATCCTCTAATGCCACATCATCCTTCCCACCTTACTCAAATGTAATGCCACATCACCCTTCCCACCTCACTCAAATGTAGATATAAAATCAGGGAAACGCAAGTTCTAATCAGTTGTGTATTTGTGAAGTCTTTGAAAATGTAATAAGTTTTACGAAACGCGCCCGTGTCGCGTCAGACTAGAAATAAAAATGAATTTTGGAGAAGTGATTTTTGATTTACCTCCAACAGTGAAGCATAATGTACGAAAGATTGAGAAAATTCGTGTTAGAATTATTAATCTTACTTTTTCGGTCATATTTAATAAAATATATATATATATATATATATATATATATATATATATATATATATATATATATATATATATATATATATATATATATATGACTGAAAACTCACACCCCAGAAGTGACTCAGTCGCATATAGTCCTGGGGACCATTCAGGCTTGTTCGCATTTGTGTTCCTCACGTGAGCCCCAAAGAATGAGGTGATTTGGTGAAATGCTATGCCCAAGATTACCATCCGAGTTGCCGGCGGGGAAGTGGTTCAAATAGCCTTGGCTATCACTTCCTTTTGTCCGGCCGTGATGGTCAAGCGGATTAAGGCACCCTGTAGTTACCAGTTGCGTTGCTCCTGGGAGTATGGGTTCGAGTCACTTCTGGGGTGTGAGTTTTCAGTCGCATATAGTCCTGGGGACCATTCAGGCTTGTTCGCATATATATATATATATATATATATATATATATATATATATATATATATATATATATATATATATATATATATATATATATATATATATATATATATATATATATATATATATATATATATATAAGTTATGAGAAAAGATTGAGAAAATTCGTGTTAGAATTATTAATCTTACTTTTTCGGTCATATTTAATAATATATATATATATATATATATATATATATATATTTATATAAGTTTTCAGTCATATATATATATATATATATATATATATATATATATATATATATATATATATATATATATATATATATATTTATATAAGTTTTCAGTCATATATATATATATATATATATATATATATATATATATTATTAAATATGACCGAAAAAGTAAGATTAATAATTCTAACACGAATTTTCTCAATCTTTTCTCATAACTTATATATATATATATATATATATATATATATATATATATATATATATATATATATATATATATATATATATATATATATTATTAAATATGACCGAAAAAGTAAGATTAATAATTCTAACACGAATTTTCTCAATCTTTCATACATTTCTTTTCACTGTAGGTGGTAATTCAAAAATCAATTCTCCAAAATTCATTTTTATTTCTAGTCTGACGCGACACTTGAGTGCGTTTCGTAAAACTTATTACATTTTCAAAGACTTTAGTTTACACATACACAACTGAATAGAACTTACACATCTCCGATTTGTTTATATCTACATTTGAGTGAGGTGGATGGGGTGAGGTGGTATTTAATAGGGTATTAATTTCATCAACACAAGACAGAACACGAAACAATGGGTATTGAATAGAAGTGATTGTAGAAAGCCTATTGGTCCATATTTCTTGATGCTTCTATATTGGAGCGGAGTCTTGAGGTGGGTAGAATATAGTTGTGCATTAATTGGCTGTTGATTGCTGGTGTTGACTTCTTGATGTGTAGTGCCTCGCAAACGTCAAGCCGCCTGCTATCGCTGTATCTATCGATGATTTCTGTGTTGTTTACTAGGATTTCTCTGGCGATGGTTTGGTTGTGGGAAGAGATTATATGTTCCTTAATGGAGCCCTGTTGCTTATGCATCGTTAAACGCCTAGAAAGAGATGTTGTTGTCTTGCCTATATACTGGGTTTTTTGGAGCTTACAGTCCCGAAGAGGGCATTTGAAGGCATAGACGACGTTGGTCTCTTTTAAAGCGTTCTGTTTTGTGTCTGGAGAGTTTCTCATGAGTTGGCTGGCCGTTTTTCTGGTTTTATAGTAAATCGTCAGTTGTATCCTCTGATTTTTGTCTGTAGGGATAACGTTTCTATTAACAATATCTTTCAGGACCCTTTCCTCCGTTTTATGAGCTGTGGAAAAGAAGTTCCTGTAAAATAGTCTAATAGGGGGTATAGGTGTTGTGTTGGTTGTCTCTTCAGAGGTTGCATGGCGTTTCACTTTCCTTCTTATGATGTCTTCGACGAAACCATTGGAGAAGCCGTTGTTGACTAGGACCTGCCTTACCCTACCGAGTTCTTCATCGACTTGCTTCCATTCTGAGCTGTGGCTGAGAGCGCGGTCGACATATGCGTTAACAACACTCCTCTTGTACATATCTGGGCAGTCGCTTTTGGCATTTAGGCACATTCCTACGTTCGTTTCCTTAGTGTAGACTGCAGTGTGGAAACCTCCGCTCTTTTCCATGACTGTTACATCTAGAAAGGGCAGCTTCCCATCCTTTTCCATCTCGTAAGTGAAACGCAGCACGGAACTCCGCTCAAATGCCTCCTTCAGCTCCTGCAGATGTCTGACATCAGGTACCTGTGTAAAAATGTCGTCAACATACCTGCAGTATATGGCCGGTTTCAAGTTCATGTCGACTAAGACTTTTTGCTCGATGGTACCCATGTAGAAGTTTGCAAACAGGACACCTAGGGGAGAACCCATGGCGACCCCATCTACTTGCTTATACATGTTCCCATCCGGGCTCAGGAAGGGTGCCTCTTTAGTACAAGCTTGGAGTAGTTTCCTTAGGATATTTTCTGGTATGTCAAGAGGAGTACAGACTGGATCACGATACACTCTGTCGGCTATCATCCCGGTTGTCTCGTCCACAGGTACGTTGGTGAACAGCGATTCCACGTCCAACGAGGCTCTTATTCCTGTGGCCCGTGTGCCCCGCAGTAAGTCAACAAATTCCTTTGGCGACTTCAGGCTGAAGGCGCAAGGGACATAAGGAGTCAGCAGGCCGTTGAGTCGCTTCGCCAGTCTGTACGTGGGTGTGGGTATCTGGCTAATGATTGGCCGAAGTGGGTTTCCAGGCTTATGTGTCTTGACATTTCCATGCGCATATCCAGGTTTATATTCCCCAACAATCTTTGGCAGGTAGAGTCCTGATTTCTTGGCGTTCACAGTTTCGATTAGTTTGTTGACCTTTGTTGTTGGTCAACAACAAGCTTTGTTGTTGGTTAGTTTGTTGTCGCCAAAGGAATTTGTTGACTTGCTGCGGGGCACACGGGCCACAGGAATAAGAGCCTCGTTGGACGTGGAATCGCTGTTCACCAACGTACCTGTGGACGAGACAATCGGGATGATAGCCGACAGAGTGTATCGTGATCCAGCCTGTACTCCTCTTGACGTACCAGAAAATATCCTAAGGTAACTACTCCAAGCTTGTACTAAAGAGGCACCCTTCTTGAGCCCGGATGGGAACATGTAAGCAAGTAGATGGGGTCGCCATGGGTTCTCCCCTAGGTGTCCTGTTTGCAAACTTCTACATGGGTACCATCGAGCAAAAAGTCTTAGTCGACATGAACTTGAAACCGGCCATATACTGCAGGTATGTTGACGACATTTTTACACAGGTACCTGATGTCAGACATCTGCAGGAGCTGAAGGAGGCATTTGAGTGGAGTTCCGTGCTGCGTTTCACTTACGAGATGGAAAAGGATGGGAAGCTGCCCTTTCTAGATGTAACAGTCATGGAAAAGAGCGGAGGTTTCCACACTGCAGTCTACACTAAGAAAATGAACATAGGAATGTGCCTAAATGCCAAAAGCGACTGCCCAGATAGGTACAAGAGGAGTGTTGTTAACGCATATGTCGACCGTGCTCTCAGCCACAGCTCAGAATGGAAGCAAGTCGACGAAGAACTCTGTAGGGTAAGGCAGGTCCTAGTCAACAACGGCTTCTCCAATGGTTTCGTCGAAGACATCATAAGAAGGAAAGTGAAACGCCATGCAACCTCTGAAGAGACAACCAACACAACACCTATACCCCCTATTAGACTATTTTACAGGAACTTCTTTTCCACAGCTCATAAAACGGAGGAAAGGGTCCTGAAAGATATTGTTAATAGAAACGTTATCCCTACAGACAAAAATCAGAGGATACAACTGACGATTTACTATAAAACCAGAAAAACGGCCAGCCTACTCATGAGAAACTCTCCAGACACAAAACAGAACGCTTTAAAAGAGACCAACGTCGTCTATGCCTTCAAATGCCCTCTTGGGGACTGTAAGCTCCAAAAAACCCAGTATATAGGCAAGACAACAACATCTCTTTCTAGGCGTTTAACGATGCATAAGCAACAGGGCTCCATTAAGGAACATATAATCTCTTCCCACAACCAAACCATCGCCAGAGAAATCCTAGTAAACAACACAGAAATCATCGATAGATACAGCGATAGCAGGCGGCTTGACGTTTGCGAGGCACTACACATCAAGAAGTCAACACCAGCAATCAACAGCCAATTAATGCACAACTATATTCTACCCACCTCAAGACTCCGCTCCAATATAGAAGCATCAAGAAATATGAACCAATAGGCTTTCTACAATCACTTCTATTCAATACCCATTGTTTCGTGTTCTGCCTTGTGTTGATGAAATTAATACCCTATTAAATTAATACCACCTCACCCCATCCACCTCACTCAAATGTAGATATAAACAAATCGGAGATGTGTAAGTTCTATTCAGTTGTGTATGCGTAAACTAAAGTCTTTGAAAATGTAATAAGTTTTACGAAACGCGCTCAAGTGTCGCGTCACACTAGAAATAAAAATGAATTTTGGAGAATTGATTTTTGAATTACCACCTACAGTGAAAAGAAATGTACGAAAGATTAAGAAAATTCGTGTTAGAATTATTAATCTTACTTTTTCGGTCATATTTAATAATATATGTCTACAGGAAAGACTGCTACCAAAATATACTAATACATATATATTTATATATATATATATGTATATATATATATATATATATATATATATATATATATATATATATATATATATATATATATATATATATATATTATATATATATATATATTATATATATATATATATATATATATATATATATATATATATATATATATATATATATATATATATATATACTCCACACATCCCAGCAAACTTCATGTCATCAGATGACCTCCTGGGGGCCATCAAAGCATCCACCACCAGAACTCTTCCCCACATTCCTAAAGCAGCGCGCCCATTTGCAGCAGGGAAATATACAGACCTGCTAAGGAAAGTAAATGAACGGTCTGCAAATCTTAATGCTGCAGCCACCATCAAAGCATGGCATAATTTGCTCCTGTTTGGCAATATTTGCTTAGGCGTACCTGCAAGAGGAGGCAAGTCACTAGCTTCATCAGTCACTAGGGCAATAAATAATTTCCCCAGAGCTGACAACTTGATCCCCATCCCTCCTCAACGCAAAAACCGTCGTGGCAGACCCAAGAGTTCCAATGACAATTTTAAACTAGGAACACAAGTGACCAAAAAAATTGAAGAGGGCAACACAGTAGGGGCAATTAGGTTACTTACCAGCTTAAACACAATCGCCCCTAGAAATACCGCTACCACCAACTCGCTGAGAGAGAAGCACCCTCCTAGAGTACCATGGGAACCCACTGCTCAGGACACAAATGTCCCAGACATGGGACCTCTATTCCTCCAAGCGTCAGAGGTATACAAAGCCATCATGTCATTTCCGCCAGGCTCGGCAGGGGGATACACTGGAGTAAGACCTCAGCACCTCAAGGAGATGGTAAACCCAGTTCTCGGAGAAGTTGCCGAGACACTCTTGTCAGAGATCACGAAGTTTGTCAACGACTGCCTCTCTGGGTTGATCTCAGATACAATTAAACCCTTTTTCTTTGGAGCATCCCTTTGTGCCCTCAAGAAGAAAGATGGTGGAGTCAGACCCATTGCCGTGGGTAACACACTTCGGCGCCTTGTTGCTAGGGCAGCTGTCAGAAAAATCAGCATAGATGCTGCAACGATGCTTCGACCCCATCAACTAGGTTTTGGTGTCCCCCATGGCTGTGAAGCAGCAGCTCATGCAGCACGAGCCTATATCAAGCACCTCCCAGAAAATAAGGCATTAATTAAATTAGACTTTAAAAATGCCTTCAACCAGGTAAAAAGGGATGTGGTACTGGAAGCAGTTCGAACAAGCTTTCCTTCTCTACTCCCCTTCGTCTCAGCAGGGTACAGTAGGGAATCGACGCTGCTGTTTGGGGAACATGAAGTTGTTTCTGCAGAAGGTTTCCAGCAGGGAGACCCACTTGCCCCTTTTCTTTTTTGCATGGCTGTTAAAGAGGTCACAAGCAGGTTGACCAGCGAACTCAACATCTGGTTCCTGGACGATGGCACCCTGGCAGGGACACAGGAGTCCCTGCTAGAAGATCTACAGCTGGTGAAATCTAAGGGAGAGGAGTTAGGACTCACCCTAAACCCATTAAAGTGTGAAATCATCTCATCTAGCCAACCAACCATAGATGCAGTGCGAACCATATTGCCAGGAGCCCAAGTGATCGCTCCCACTGACAGTGTGCTGCTAGGGGCACCTCTGGGCTCGAGCGCCATTGAGGTAGTCCTCGAAGAAAAGCTGAACGACCTGAGGAGGATGGAGGGAAGAATAGGGGCTTTGGACGCCCACGATGCTTTGTACCTTCTCACAAGGTGCCTGGCTTTGCCCAGACTGACCTATTTCCTAAGGTGTGCTCCCTCCTTCGACAGCCCAAAATTAACAGAATATGACACACTCCTAAGGTCAATAACCGTGAAAGTGTTAAACCTCTCCCTGCAAGATGACCAATGGGACCAAGCAACGCTCCCAGTTAGACTCGGGGGAATAGGTATTCGCAAGGCGACCCAGTTAGCATTGCCAGCATTTTTATCCTCGACCAGTGCAACAGGTGAATTAGTTAAGGAAATACTACCGGAACACCTAAGAGACTCCATTGGGATTCATGATCCCAAATTCGCGGAAGGAGCCGGTCAGTGGGACACTCTCGTCAACTCTCATCCTCGACCGATTTTTCCAAATGACTGCAAACAGTCCAAATGGATAGCCCCATAGTGGAGAACATCGCCACATCATTGCTGGAGGCAGCTTCCAGGAAGGACATAGCGCGTCTTCTAGCTGTGCAAGCGCCCCATGCCGGGGACTTCCTGTTGGCAGTCCCTAATTCCGCCTTGGGTACCCGCCTGGACCATCGGACCCTAAGTATTGGTGTTGCTCTGCGCCTTGCCGCCCCTATCTCCACCGAGCACCGGTGTATTTGCGGAAAAGCACGGGCAGACCAATACGGCAGCCATGGTCTCATCTGTCGTAAGACACAGGGAAAGATTGCCAGACATGAAGCAGTCAATGACATCATCAAGAGAAGTTTGGCTTCAGCTGGGTGCCCAGCACAAAGGGAACCTCAGTTGTGCAGACCTGACAACATTCAAAAACGCCCAGATGGAGTCACCCTGCAGCCGTGGAGGGAAGGTAAACAGGTCGTGTGGGACTACACGTGTGCATCCACATTGGCTGATACCTATCTACCTTACAGCGCAGCTGAGAGAGGCGGGGCGGCCACCTTCAGGGAGACCCAGAAAACTAACAAGTACAGGGACCTAGAACGTTGGTACAGGTTCGTGCCAATAGGCTCTGAGACTCTGGGCGCCTGGGGTAAATGTGCACTTAAGTTCCTGAAGGAGCTGGGCGAGGAACTCATTGGGAAGACTAGAGACCCAAGAGCGGCCAGTTTTATGTTCCAGCGCCTCAGTGTCGCTGTTCAGAGGGGAAATGCGTGCTGTATCTTGGGTACGCACCCGACCCCCGAGGAGCTGGACGAGGTCTTCGAACACTGATTGGTATATTGTTATATAAGTGTGTGTTTTCTGTAAACTGTAGCATTGCAATAAAATCAAATAAAAAAAAATAATAGGGGTGGTAGGAGAGGAAAAGATTAAAGTATTCAGTGAGAATCCACAAGGTCTTCTCTGAACACTATTTATTTTCTTCTTCGAGGATGTGGGTCCCTTTAATTAAACCAGTGGTGGTACCCCTAAATATATATGTATATATATATATATATATATATATATATATATATATATATATATATATATATATATATATATATATATATATTTTTTTGTGTGACGATAATCTCTTTCAAGAGAGATTGAGCCTGCTCTTCCCTATATCATTTACGTCATTCTACAAGTACAAGATACTATATTGAAGATACGTCCACCAGTATCACAAACGTTTTGCCCAGGAAGCAAAGCGTACCTTGCACCACCCGACACGCCGGCTCCGCCCGTCGTCAACGAGCAAACTACCCATTCTCCGCCTGCCTGCTCCTGATTGGCTGGTGTATCGCCGACCGCACCTGCACCTGCACTCACGCCCTCTACCTGAGTCGACGTCTGGGCCAGCTTACGCCGTACTCCTCAGAATATCTCTGTGCTCTTTGAAGTTGACATCTCTCTCTGGTAGACTAAGCCCTGGCTGTCGTGTACTAAGGGAGGTGGCAGCTCAAGCTAGTATTCTCAGCACCTGATTATCATTATTATTGTCTTGCACATTATTTTGTTTTAGAGTAAATTTCACACCTATTAATTATTCATGTTGTTTTGTTTGTTGACTTCTTTTGAATTTTACATAAGCCAAGGGATTGTCTTTGTTCATATCTTGTTTTCTAAAGTAATTAAAATTTCATTGTTTATATTTTGTGTTTTGTGTGTCTTCCCATTACCTTACCACAGACAAACAGGCAAGCAGTCTCTTTTTTTTTCTGTAAGTGTGACAAGGCATTGCCACCTGCCATTGGAGGACTGCCGAACATCAACACTCCAACACTTTACCGTCACATTTCATGGGGGCCTGTCCACGGAACTTCACTCAGGTACTAGTACCAGACCGTAAATTTGTGGTAAGCGTACTTGGCTTTGGTACAGTAGCTTTTCACTATTTTCAATATTCAATTTTATTTTCATATGGTGCTGTGTATATTGTGCATTCCGAGAGTAGCATATGGTGAGTGTGAGACAACTTTGGATTACGTGGTGACTGTAGGCCTCAGTCATTCTCTTAATTGGTCATCTCTCCCTCCGTGTTATTACTCGTGTTTACCATCTTTTGTCCCTAGGATATTTCTCATATTTTCGGCAGATCATCATATTGGTACCCTGGTACTGTGGTCTGTCCCCGGGTCAAGTGCACCTAATCTTCTGCAATCCGACGGTAGGAGGATAAAGAGGGCCATAGTTCCTCTCGCACGAACTTTAGTTGCTGAATTGGGACCTCAGCAGCAGTTCTCGTCACCAGTTGACACCTCGCACCCCTACACGTCAGTCAGAGATGATGATGATATTTACCTAGGTAGGGAATTAGCTTTCTTTTTTCAGAGCACAAAAGTTCGCTAATTCTGTAAGTATCATATTTCATTCCAGTGGGAAAAACTTGCTTATGTCCTATAGAGACTCGGCAAGGTATGCCTACATCCTTGGACTACCAAATTCACTTTTGAGGCAATTAAATGTTTCATTTGTTTTAGAAACTCAGTTTCGCTTGTTTAGTAGGATTTTCTTGCCCTTATCCTCTTACATGAGTACCGGGTACAAGATTTCCTGCGACCTTGATTTATTAATCATTTACCATCTTGAAATTAACATTAATTGTTAACGATTCCACAGGATAGGTACCAGTTGCCACGTTGTCCTGTTTCTGACATTCACCATATCACAACAGTATATTCGTTGAACATTTATTTGCAAATTTCACCATTTTTCGTCTCCAAGCTTTCCGTGCAGATCCAGCAAGTGAAATAGGGAACTTAAGTCGTGCCAAGAGGACTGAATTACAAACTCTTGCACATGAGTATCAACTAGATGTTCCCCATGGAGCCAACAAAAATGAACTGCATAACCTGTTACTGGATCATCTCTTAGAGGAAGGTAAGATTGACTCTGAAACTCACGAAACTTACTCTATTGCAGATAAACCTGATTTGGCAACGATGAAACTCAAACTAGAACTTGCCAAGATCGAGAGAGAACAACAAAGGGAAGCAGCTGCAATACGAAAGGAAGAAAAAGAACGAGAAGCTGCAATACGAAAGGAAGAAAAGGAACGAGAAGCCGCCCTGGCAAAAGAAGCTCTACAACTGAGGAAAGAGGAAGCCGCCTTGAGGAAAGAAGAACAGGCACGTGAAATCGCCCTCAAGGAACGTGAAACTGCAATACTCCGTGAGCTTGAGCGAGTACAGCTTGAAGCAAAATATCGTCACCTGGAGATGCAACGCGAGCATGACAAACAGCAAGCTGCTATGGCTATGGAATGTCGTCAACAAGAATTCGCGTTGGAAACTACACACCTCACTCAACGCCAGCAAGCTGCCGCCAGTCTTCCAGTAAGTTTCAATATCTCCCATGCAAGTAAGTTAATGCCACCATTCGTAGAGACAGAAGTCGACGTATTTTTTACCACCTTTGAGACCCTTGCTAATCAACTTAGTTGGCCTGCCGACCAATGGGCTACCCTTCTCAGAGTACATCTCACAGGTAGAGCTGCAGTTACACTCAGTACTTTGGCGTCTGAGAATGACTACCAGACTCTGAAACAAGCAGTGTTGGACGCCTACCTTCTCTCCACCGAAAGCTACCGAAGAAAATTCCGTGACCACCTAAAGGCAAGTACCACTACCTTTCTAGAATTTGCTAATACCAAAAGGAGATATTTTATGAAATGGCTGGAAGCAGCACATGTCTCTACCTTTGCAGAACTCGTCAACCTCATGCTAGTTGAAGAATTCTTGAGGCGTGTGCCGCCTCCTGTCCGTTTATACTTAGCAGATAAAGAAGAGACCGCCTACCTAAAGTGTGCTAAGTCGGCTGACACTTACAGCCTCATCCACCGGCTGACACCAGAACCACCTTCCAGTAAGAAGTCTTGGTACAGTTACGAGAAAGTGAGTACCGATCAAGCTGGCTCGCAATTGTACTGTAAGTATTGTAGACTCTATGGACATACCATAGATAAATGTGGTAAGTCTCAATACAAAGGTAATACTGAATCCACTAAACCCAAACAGACTCCTCCTAAGTCCGGTAAGCCTGTGATGAATGTTGGTGTTCATGTTAATGATCTTTCTCTCTTCAGTAACCACCTGTATCCTGGAACTGTCTCTACCAACGGTTCAGATCCGGAGGGACGTTTCAAACTGAAGATCTTGAGGGACACAGCGGCTCTTCAATCAATCCTTTTGAAATCAGCTGTGCCCAACATCGCCTACACCGGGGAAACCGTCTTCATCACTGACCTCACTGCTACCACTCCTTATCCTCTCGCCAGAGTCCACCTGGATTGTCCCTTCGTGACCGGAGAAGTCCAAGTCGCCATCAGGGAAAAGCCTTTTCCCATGCCTGGAGTGCAACTTCTCCTGGGCAACGACTTGACAGAAGACCTGCAACCGACCAACCTGATCGTCATGGACAAACCCCAGGTGTGTACCTCTGTAATGGATAATCCCATCTTTGAGTATGTTCCAGCAAAGGTTCAAGAGAGTGATGAAGTTTCTCCTCCGGTTTTGGTGACCACCCGTGCACAAGCTGCACGACCACAGCCAGCTGACTCTACTGCTACCGCTGTCCCTCAAGACCCTCTGAAACTACCCCCGAATCTTACCACGTTGGAGTTCCGTAAGTTACAGAGGGAAGATCTTACCTTGACACCATTATTCTTCCAGGCTGAGACTCAACCTGACAGTATTCCTGGGTTCTTCCTAGAGAACGAGTTGCTCTACCGCAGATACAGACCCAGCAACTGAAGGAGGAGGACGATTGGGCCAACGTCGAACAACTAATGATTCCTGCCAGCCTGCGGCCCACTATTCTACACCTGGCCCACGGAGCACTTTCGCACTACGGATTTAACAAGACCTACCACGGAATCCGTCAAGACTACTACTGGCCAGGTATGGTAAATAGCGTCAAACAGTGTCATACATGTCAGATGGCAGGTAAACCGAACATCTCTATCCCCAGAGCACCACTGACACCCATCCAGGTGCCTGCGGAACCTTTCCACAGACTTATTATAGACTGTATTGGTCCTTTACCTCGGACCAGTTCTGGTAACGCCTATATACTAACCATCCTGTGTCCTACCACCAGATTCCCCCTAGCAGTTCCAGTAAAGAACATTAGGCTGCTACGGTGGTGAAACACTTATTGAAGATCTTCACCCAGTATGGATTTCCAAGGGAGGTTCAGAGCGACTGTGGCACCAACTTCACCAGTGATCTCTTCAAGAGGACACTGGAAGAGTTCAACATCACACAGGTATTGTCCATCCCCTATCATCCTGCTTCACAGGGTTCTCTTGAGCGTAGTCATCAGACTATTAAAGCACTCCTGAAGAAGTTTTGCACTGAAACCTCTAAGGATTGGGATAAGCAAATAGATTTAATCATGTGTATATTTAGAAGTCTTCCCAATGAGTCTCTAGGAGTATCTCCTTATGAGATGCTCTACGGACGTAAGTGCCGTACTCCTCTCAAGCTTTTGAAGACTCTCTACATGATGCCACCTTCAGTGAGCATCAGAATGTGCCCCAGTTTCTTCAAAACCTACAACACATTCTAGAGAGGGTGCATAACTTTGCTAAGGATAATCTATTGAAAGCACAGGAGAGGATGAAGACTCATTACGACCAGAACAGCAAAGTAAGGAAATTTAAACCGGGAGACTTCGTGTTGGCCTATTTCCCTATCCCAGGTTCTCCTTTGCAAAACAGGTTTTCAGGACCCTACCGCATCAAGGAGTGCAGAAACAACCACAACTACGTTCTTGAGACTCCAGATAGGCGGCGGAAGACCCAGTTGTGCCACGTCAACCTCCTGAAGCTATATAACGGTACTCCTCCCACTGTGTTAGTTGCATATTCTACCTTTAAAGGTCCATACATCCACAATGAGACCTTCCCTGCTTCTCCTCCCGAAAGCACTGACACTGAGTCAGCACTTTCCAATTCGGAAATTCTCCCTGATCTTCATAACTATTTTCAGGACCATAATAGTGCTCCTTTGCCATATTCTAATCCTATTCTCGCCTCGCCAGATATCACGAAGCCTTTCATCCTCCATGTCGACGCCAGTGGTACCGGCATCAGGGGTGACCTAATGCAACAACGAGGCGAGGAGAATATACCTGTTAGCAACCACAGCTACAAGGAACTACAGCACAATCGATAGGGAGCTACTCATCGTCCTGAACTTGCAGCACTTCAAACAATACCTGAAAAGTGCTCGGTCTACCACCATCAACACGGACCACAACACCCTACACCTCCTGCAGCAAGCCCAATTCAACACTCGACTGCTTGTACAATGGGCTTGATATCTACAGAATTTCAACCTGGAGATCTCTACATCAAGGAGTCTGACAACATCATAGCCGACGCCCTCTCCAGAGTCTATGAAGTAGAGGCAACTCCACCTATCACTCTACCACATGAAGACGTAACTTCTTCCGGAACCGCAGGCTTCGGGGGAGAGTTGTGACGATAATCTCTTTCAAGAGAGATTGAGCCTGCTCTTCCCTATATCATTTACGTCATTCTACAAGTACAAGATGCTATATTAAAGATACGTCCACCAGTATCACAAAACGTTTTGCCCAGGAAGCAAAGCGTACCTTGCACCACCCAACACGCCGGCTCCCCGCCCGTCGTCAACGAGCAAACTACCCATTCTCCGCCTGCCTGCTCCTGATTGGCTGGTGTATCGCCGACAGCACACCTGCACCTGCACTCACGCCCTCTACCTGAGTCGACGTCTGGGTCAGCTCACGCCGTCCTCCTCAGAATATCTCTGTGCTCTTAGAAGTTGACATCTCTCTCTGGTATACTAAGCCCTGGCTGTCGTGTACTAAGGGAGGTGGCAGCTCTAGCCAATATTCTCAGCACCTGATTATTATTGTCTTGCACATTATTTTATATTAGAGTAAATTTTCACATCTATTAATTATTCATGTTGTTTTGTTTGTTGACTTGTTTTGAATTTTACGTAAGCCAAGGGATTGTCTTTGTTTATATCTTGTTTTCTAAAGTAATTAAAATTTCATTGTTTATATTTTGTGTTTTGTGTGTCTTCCCATTACCTTACCACAGACAAACAGGCAAGCAGTCTCTTTTTTTTGTAAGTGTGACAAGGCATTGACACCTGCCATTGGAGGACTGCCGAACATCAACACTCCAACACTTTACCGTCACAATATATATATATATATATATATATATATATATATATATATATATATATATATATATATATATATATATATATATATATTCTACAATATGAGATGGTTGGATAAGATATGTTAGGCATATTATCTGTGGGAACCGGGTAGCCATAATTATTACCTGGGTTGTAACAGATGACAAAGTTAATCCCAGGAACTAGAAACCAATCATAAGTAGTGAAGTGTCATAAGAAGTGTCATAAGAAGTGTCATAAGAAGTGTCATAAGAAGTGTCATAAGGAGTGTTATAAGGAGTGTTATAAGAAGTGTCATAAGAAGTGTCATAAGAAGTGTCATAAGGAGTGTTATAAGAAGTGTCATAAGAAGTGTTATAAGAAGTGTCATAAGAAGTGTCATAAGGAGTGTCATAAGAAGTGTCATAAGAAGTGTCATAAGAAGTGTCATAAGAAGTGTCATAAGGAGTGTTATAAGAAGTGTTATAAGAAGTGTCATAAGAAGTGTCATAAGGAGTGTTATAAGAAGTGTCATAAGAAGTGTCATAAGAAGTGTTATAAGATGTGTCATAAGAAGTGTTATAAGAAGTGTCATAAGAAGTGTCATAAGAAGTGTTATAAGATGTGTCATAAGAAGTGTTATAAGAAGTGTCATAAGAAGTGTCATAAGGAGTGTTATAAGAAGTGTCATAAGAAGTGTCATAAGGAGTGTCATAAGTGTCATAAGGAGTGTCATAAGAAGTGTCATAAGAAGTGTCATAAGGAGTGTTATAAGAAGTGTCATAAGAAGTGTCATAAGAAGTGTCATAAGAAGTGTCATAAGAAGTGTCATAAGGAGTGTCATAAGAAGTGTTATAAGAAGTGTCATAAGAAGTGTAATAAGTGTCATAAGGAGTGTCATAAGAAGTGTTATAAGAAGTGTCATAAGGAGTGTCATAAGGAGTGTCATAAGAAGTGTCATAAGAAGTATCAAAAGGAGTGTCATAAGGAGTGTCATAAGAAGTATCATAAGAAGTATCATAAGAAGTGTCATAAGGAGTGTCATATGAAGTGTCATAAGAAGTATCATAAGGAGTGTCATAAGTGTCAAAAGAGGTGTCATAAGTGTCATAAGGAATGTCATAAGAAGTGAAACTAAAAAAGCATTGTTAGCATTCTGTTGAAAGACAAAGAGTTAGGGATGATACGATTGAATTATATAAATGAATAATAGTGTATAACAAAGAAGACATTAATAAGGACATTACAGATGAATAATAGTGTATAAAAAAGACATTAATATCATCACAAAATAGAATTAATAATGTTATTAATATCATCACAAAATATATGATCACAAGATAGAACACGCAGCACACGTTGGATGAGTTTAGGTAGAGGAAAGACCTGAGGTAAATACTTGTGGGGAGAACTGACTCGTAAGATTTATATATTTAGCAATTTTTAATCATAAGAAGTGATTCTAATTAATAAGTGATAAATAAGTGATTCTAAGTGATAAATTCTATTTTATAATTTATATTTAATTTATATGGTAATTTATTTCTTACTTTAATTTATTTGTTTCGATAGCGGACTGTATGATGTTTAAAGTGGACTATGAGTTTAATCCCAGAAATCGTTTCCTTCACAAGCTGAGGGGTTTATATTACATAGCCTATCAATCGAAATTATAGATTCCTAGACATGTACTTCAAATGTTAATATTAGGTTATACTACACTACAATGTAAACTTTAAGCCTTATCTGACTAAGAAGACTTCTACATTAACGGGTGTAGAATACGTGAGCAGCCAGCTACAGTCAGGTCTGGTGCTGGTGGTGTGGTAATGGACAGGCTGGGGTGGACAGTAACGTCATCTTCACGCCACAATAGTAACTTCACTTCCCAATTACCTGCCGACGAATCACACTGTAAATTTTGCCACATATAAATTATTTACATGTATATTAATAATACTCGTTAATGAAAGAGATGAGAATACTGCTCACGCTGGTGTTTGTTGTTTATTTACGGCCTAACCATATCAGTAAATTATATAAAGACTAGAGCGGTAGAAATCGCTTAGGTTACTGTACGGATACATTGCCTTTTCTGGATATGATGGTGTCGATTTGTGCTGTCTAACTCTTCGATAATAACTTGTACAAATAATCAAGATGGCAACACGACATGTTTGAATGGTCCCGGGTTTAAATGGCTACTGGCTCCTCTCCCACTCACGCATCCGGTGTAACACCAGGGGGCCGGATTCAGGAAGGTACTTACGAAGGTTTTTCCTCTTAGCTACGAATGTTTTCCTTCTTAGCGCCTTCGTGGCGGCTACGTCGGTATTCAAGTAGCTACACTAAGTGGAAAAACCTTTGTAAGTTCATTCCGGGATCTAAGTGTGGTTTCGATCACTCGTAGCTCTACGTAAACGGGATATAACTCAATTTTTCTCTACTACATAACACTGGGATCGATTTTAAGATTTTGGAACATAAACAAAAGATTATAGCTGGTGAATCTAGTGAAGAGAAGTCTTTCGTGTTAGTTATATATGCATTCTCTGCTTGAAACTTGAAGTAAATATGTGTTTGATGATAATAGAATTAGTTTTATAATAGCAACGTATTATGCCCGTAGTTATTAAGTAAATAAACACTGGTGAACATGAAATATGAGAGAAGGTGATGAGCCCTGCCTGATGGGATCATTTACTATCACCAAATGCCCCTGTTCACCTAGTAGTAAGGGTGTACCTTAGCTATACATACCCATTTCTAATTTATTTAGTTTGGTTTGATTTTGAAATTAAATCTGGGTGAGACATAAAATAAAAATATGCTGCACAAATGATGTTAGGTAAAGTGAAGGGTAAAAATGTCAAAAACTTTATTCATTGAATACTTAAAGCTATAATTATGACTATATAGACTATTAAAAAAGAGAGAGGGAAGTAGGGGTCCAAGACCTATTCCTGTTATACAATTTGGGTGTGGAACAAATAATTATCAAAAGAAGACACCATGCCGGATAGGCTATGTAGCAGTAATGCAGTGAGGTGAGGCAGCTAGTTATTTGAGAAATGCTTATTTTATTTACCTTATAAGCTGAGGCAACTTATTTTATTTGAGGAATACTCAGCTGATTCCTCTACATTTAGCATGGAACAAATTTGTGTCCAAGACCTCTTCCTGTTACACAATTTGGCTGTGTATAACCAAACTAGAAGTGCTCTACAAATCAAGGGACCCAGAATGTGGAATGACCTCCCGAATCATGTCAAAGGCTGTACCTCTCTCAACCAGTTTAAGAGTTAAACCAAGTACTGCCTAATTAACTCCATGTAACCTAACTTACCTCCTAAATGTCAACCCATGTCTTGCTATTTTTTAAACAACGCTGTTCTCCAACATGTGCAATTGCTGATTTATGCTATGTTAACCCCTTTTTTGTATTTTTTATTCCTTCTTTCAACACAATTTATACCTAATCCCGATTACTATTAAGTTTTAGTCTGTGTTTTTTCCCCCACACCTTGCGCGAAATGCTATGAGTATTAGTGGCTTTAGGTATTGTATGTACTAGCTCTGTCTATAAATCCAACATTATGTTTGTAAATCAACTGTATTTACTTTTCCTGAATAAAATGTATTTATTATTTACTTTTTAATCAGTAAGTATTAAAAGAAGGCACCAAGCTGGGAAGGCTATGTAGCACCATTGTGTGTAACAATAAACCAATTTTTTTTTTAACAAATAATGCACCTGTATGGGAAAACAAATCCTGTCAGCTGTAAAAATATTGATGCAGTTATTTAAATGAAAAATATAATGAAAGAAATATTACTGGTTTATTTTTATCCTATCTTTTTGTACCGTACAGTATATCCAAGGAAGTGAAAAATTGAGACATAATGTACAATTTAATGAATGATTAGCACGGATTAGCAGTTCAAAAGAAATATGACTATTACATATCAACATGAGATCTTAATGATCCATGGTCAACATGATTTAATAAGGATAATACAGTACTGAATTTGTAATAATACAAACTATAATTTAAAATCTTTATTACTGATTTTTTTTATTAAGAAGATTAGGTATACACAGCAATGTACTATCACCCTATTCTATATGGAATATTACACAGTGTAGATAAAAAACTAGCTATAAGTTTAACTAATATTCCCATCTCACAGGATGGTTAGACATACTGTACATGGAATCAATTTAGAAAATACCAGCCTCAATACAAAAAACTAATCAACTCTAACTAAACAATTCTTCCCGATTTTCACAAGAGGTAAACACTGAATCATGGAAACATTATATTATAATTACTCTTACCAGTTTCTACCAGACTCCTCTCAAACAATGTATTTTTAAACATGTTTAGGTATACACAGCAATGTGCTGCTTCCCTATTCTGTATAAAGGACCACACAGTGTAGATCAAAAACCAGCTACAAGCTCATCCAACATCCTCACCTCACAGGATGGCCAGTCATACATGGAATTAGGAGAGAATAAAATACTTAATGTATTAGCCTCCACTGGCAAAATCTGGGTGCAGCTCAAGAATATCTTCCAATATTCCTGAGTGTATGAAGTAATTACAGAGCTCAAAATACCTCATACCATTTGGTATGAAGTCACTGATAACAGGGCAATCACAGATATAGTGTTGGAGAGTATGTTCTCTCAAGTAGGACTGAAAACAGATGTTTTTTTCCACCAAGAGGGCTATAAACCCATGGAACTGCCTACCTGCTGAAGCCGTAAATGCCAAATTCCAGCTAAAAAATTTCATTAAGACAATTGGCGGGCCCTTTAACAAGCCGCCTGCTTTCTGTCCTCTTCGAGGCCACTAGATAGTTAGTGGCCCTTGGGTAAATTCAGTAAATATATACAATAATTGTCAGCGCATCTTCCGAGCAACAAGGACAGCTACACAGTATCTCTTAGAATTACGTAGGTAAACAACAAATGTAACATATTTGTTTAATACAATGTCGGTGCTGGCTGTAGAAGTTGAAAAAACATTGTTTTACTTCGAAATATACTAATTTTATAAGAAAATTCGACGTAAATAGGAGGCAGTAGAGCTCCGATAAGCCAGCGCTAAATCTTCAATATGAAGAATGTTGCTGCTCTCTGATTGGCCAAACGAAACACAGTAGTGACCTCTATCGGCACTCAGGTGAACCAACAATTTTCTTCCTAAGTGGACCTTATTGAATCGCACCTAAGCATCTTCTTAGGACACACTTAGGAACCTTCGTAGCAAACCCACTTACGTAGAAATACACAGAGCTTCCTGAATCTAGGTCCAGATGTCATTTTATCGAGAAGTGGAAAGAGGGCTCATATTAATCTATTTTAGTACTGATAATTAAGTTCATTCAAGGGAAATGTTTTTATGATGTTTACAATCTAGAGACTGATGTTTTGAGAAGAACCGCCAATATTATTTGCTGGTGAATTTAATGGCTACATGGCAATGATTCCCCATTTTCTTCTGAGGAAAATTCCACTGGAGCTTCGTTTTCTATAAATAATTAAAGCACTATTTTCTAGGGTTAATTTGTAAGTACAAAACAGCAGCAATATTATCTGCCTATTTCATTAATTGTTAGTAAATGGTGTCGATTTTATCTGACAATACTGGTTGCTGGTTTAAACATTACGATATCCAAAGTTGCGTACGACCCCAATGTAGGCTAAAGCTACAGCACCCACCACTGATGGCCAGTTGACTCAAACACCCTAGCAAGCTGGTCTGATATGTGCCAGACGGTGTTTACTGGTGAAAAATGTAAAGTGCTCAACATTGGAAATGTATATTTAAAGTTAAACTATTAATTTGAGCACTACAATTCTGTCAAGAGATAACAAGGAGATTGAGATATGGCTAATAGCATGAAACCAGGCAAGTAATGTACACACACTATTAGGAAGACAAATAATAATAATAATAATAATAATAATAATAATAATTATAATAATAATAATAATAATAATAATAATTATAATAATAATAATAATAATAATAATAATAATAATAATAATAATAATAATAATAATAATAATAATAATAATAATAATAATAATAATGTATGTTTATGGAAAGTACTTACATACAAGAAGAAAGTTGCGTTGCTAGATAGAGCTAGTGTATACAATGCCTGAAGCTACTAACAGCTTTTCGGGCAAATATAATACTGGGTTTAATATACATGTAGAGCTTGTGAATTTTGATCGGAGAAAGATGCGCTACTTGTACACCTCACGAGCTAGTTCCATTCATGCCAGCTGCAGGCAGTTCGCGTCACCGTCCTTGAGAAGAGACATTGAGAAACAAAGGCGTTCACCGCTGACCACAGAGATGATACCAACACTGAACTATACCAAACCATTACCACCTATGAAGAAAACTATTCACTCACGAAATAAGAAGAATACGATGTGATTTAATACGTGTTTAAAATTAATAGAAAAACATATCAATGTATTGAGGCTAAATATTTAATATTTAATCTAGCGACAAAAATATTAAACTGCTGATTACAGTGTGGTACAAAAAAAATATTCAGGCAGATTAGACAAGCGCGTCTCCCGATAACGAGGAGTGCACTACGCAATACAACACCATATACGGTTAAAAAACTATCAACCTACTTTCGATCTAATGGTCTGTTGCTGTTTGTGTTACTGTGTAATCACTTGTAGAATATAAACATGGCTTAACATGGGCGAAGCGGAGCTGAGGGTAAGAATCCAGTTGTTTTTACGATTGTCTTAATGAGTTATTTGTAACGTATTTGTTTCTCTCTCCTTTATGTCTCATTTGCATATTGAGAATACAGGTTTGTGGAGAATGTCTTGCTTTAATTTATTCACTTGTGTATTTGTTTGCTTATATACAAGTGACGATATTTCACAAGTATTAACGTTCGAAACTTTCCAGATTTTCGAAAAGCTGATTTCAATAGCCTAAGAATTTTTTGGGGGCAAATAGATTTGAAAGTCTTGGGCATGGGGGGTGTCCCGGACTTGGAGAGGGACATGAACCCAGAGATAGGGGACGTAAAAGGGGATTTCGATGTGGATTCATAATATAACTTATTTAAGAATATTCTAAGCAAAGCACAGGAACGTAGTATACCATACAAATTGAATATATCGAATACTAATGACCCAAAGTGAATAACAAAGGATTTGAAAAACCTTATACGTAAAAAAGAGAGCGTGGTACAAAAGATTTCTAATTTGGGGAATTAACTTAGTCATCCTACGCTGGACACGTTCAAGTGAATTTATATTCATTCTATAGTATGGCGACCAAAACTGAACTGCATAATCTAAATGGGGCATAATCTAACCAGAGCAAGATACAGCTGAAGAACAACACCAGGTGTCTTGTTACTAACGCTTCGATTAATAAATCCCAGTGTCCTATTTGCCTTATTATGAACATTCAGGCATTGATCCTTTTGTTTTAAATTCTTACTAATCATAACTCCTAGATCCCTTTCGCAATCCGACTTCGCAATCTCAACACCATCTAAGCAATCTCAACACCATCTAAACGGTCAGGAAAAACAACAGAGTAGCCCACACCGTCCGCAGACTTAGATCCATCAGTGAAGATGGAGTGAGAGTGCAAAGAAAAGTGCTCAAGGAAAAGGCGTTTCAGAACCATAGGAGGGGTAAAAGCTTTAATGATGCGGGGTCAAGGACGTACAAAATGTTGGAAGGGGGACTTTCCACGGGATTCCTCCCTTGCTCCTAACTAATTCAATGGCTGTCCTGAATCTCTGAATACGGCAAATGAATTAGATGTTCTTAGGGCGTCTGTTTAAATGGATATAAATTATATAATAAATAAATAAATGGCTGTCCTGAATCTCTGAATACGGCAAATGAATTAGACGTTCTTAGGGCGTCTGTAGAATGGATATAAATTCACTTGAACGTGTCCAACGTAGGATGACTAAGTTAATTCCCCAAATTAGAAATCTTTCATATGAAGAAAGATTAACAAAGCTTAAGTTGCATTCACTGGAAAGGCGAAGAGTTAGGGGTGACATGATAGAGGTTTACAAGTGGATGAATGGACATAACAAAGGGGATATTAATAGGGTATTAAAAGTATCAACACAAGACAGAACACGAAACAATGGGTATAAATTGGATAAGTTTAGATTTAGGAAAGACTTGAGTAAATACTGGTTCAGTAACAGGGTTGTTGATTTGTCGAACCAATTGCCGCGTAACATTGTGGAGGTGGGGTCCCTCGATTGTTTCAAGCGCGGGTTGGACAAGTATATGAGTGGGATTGAGTGGTTATAAATAGGAGCTGCCTCGTATGGGCCAATAGGCTTTCTGCAGTTGCCTTTGTTCTTATGTTCTTATGATCATATGTGGCATTCTTCCAAGAAAGTCTTCCAAGATGCAGTCTCCGTGGTGTAGTGGATCAGGTGATCCATTTGGGGTCAGGTGAAGTCACAGTGAGAGGTTGTGTTAACCGGAGCTCCTGAGTGTTGTTATATTATCATAGCAATATGGAAGTTGTCGTGAAGGACCTGGTGACTCTAGTGGGAGTCCTGAGGACAGAGTTGGACTCTCTGCGGGAGGAGGTGCGTCAGCTTAAAAAACAACGAGAAGTAACGAAGGAGGAGACCAGCAGTAAAGGGACCTCGTCTTGGAGAGTTGCGAAAGACAGGGGCCTTAAGAAGACTTTGATAAAGCCGCCTTCAAACGCCATAGCAACTTCAAATTCATTTGACGTTTTGGAGGACGAGTGCTGTGGAGAGACTGTGGATCGCGCAAAAGGGAAAGCAACGAAGAGAAAGGAAGCGCAGGCCCCTCAGAAAGTAAAGGAAGTACCTAAGCAAACATTAGTTGTGGGAGATTCCCAGATAAGGTATTTGGATAGAACGTTTTGTGCTAGAGATAGGGGGAACAGGTTAAGGGTTTGCTATCCCGGAGCTGGCATTGGTGATATTATAAACAACATGAATGATATTATGGCTGGTAATGGGAACAATCCCATTATTTGCATTAGCGTGGGAGGAAATGATGTTGGTCGAGTCAGGAGTGAGGAACTGATTCAGAGGTATAAAACAGCCATAGAGTTAGTTAGGAGCAAGGGAGGAATCCCGATCATATGTGGCATTCTTCCAAGAAAGGGAGTGGGAAATGAATGGATATCGAGGGCACTTGGTGTCAATTGCCGGCTGGAAAGATATTGCAAATCAAATGCAATATCTTTCATAGACAACTGGGAACACTTCTATGGAAGAAATGAAATGTATGCTCGTGATGGGGTGCATCTATCGAGAGCTGGGGTTGTTGCTGTTGCGAACTCGCTAGAAGAAGTGGTTAGAGGTGTTTGTTTGGGTTTAAACTGTTAGTAGATAGAGGTATGGGAATTGATTTGGAGGAAGGAGGTAATAAAAGTATGTGTTTGTGGGAGAAAGGAATTGGCAAAACGATCAGGGAAAGAGAAGGTCCGCAAAATAACAATTCACTTAGGGTATATTACACTAACAGTAGAAGTCTAAGAAATAAAATTAACGAATTAAATGCTCTTGTCTCCACAGAAAAAATAGATATTATTGCACTTACCGAAACGTGGATGAATGTAGAAAATAGAGAACTATTAGCTGAATATCAAATATATGGATTTAAACTATTTCACACAGATAGATATATTAGACGAGGAGGTGGAGTAGCCATATATGTTAGGGACAATTTGAAATGTAGTCTCAAAGAGGGAATCAAAACAGAGCCACACACAGAAACTATTTGGATTGAATTAAACGAAAAAGCTAATAATATTATAATAGGAGTAATATATAGGCCACCAAATTTAGACAGAATGGAAGCAAAGCATCTATGGGATGAAATATCTAGAGCATCTAGATCTAACAGTATTTATGTCATGGGTGACTTTAATTTTAGCGGAATAAACTGGTTGAACAAAACAGGGAATAGTGAAGCAGAAGATTTTCTAGAATTAATTGACGATTGCTTTCTTACGCAACACATTAAGGAACCAACACGGGAAAATAATATTTTAGATTTAGTGTTAACTAACAGGGAAACGCAAATTAATGACATCGAAATAGGGAGTGAGCTAGGGAGCAGTGATCACAAAGAAATCAGATTTAGCATAGAATGGAATAGACCAGTAGGAGAAAATTCTGTTAAAGTGCCAGATTTTCGAAAAGCTGATTTTAATAGCCTAAGAAATTTTTTGGGTCAAATTGATTGGAAAGGCTTGGGTATGGGGTGTGGGCCGGTCTTGGAGCGAGACATGAACCCAGCGATAGGTGACTTAAATGGGGATTTCGATGTGGATTCAATATATAACTTATTTAAGAATATTCTAAACAAAGCACAGGAACGTAGTATACCATACAAATTGAATAGATCGTATACTAATGACCCAAAGTGGATAACAAAGAATTTGAAGAACCTTATAGGTAAAAAGAGAGCTTGGTACAAAAGGATTAAAAATGGGGAGGTCACTTTAGAACAGGAATTCGTACAACTGGTTAGAAATGTTAAAAAAGAGATAAGGAAAGCAAAAAGGAACTATGAAGTTCGCATAGCAGGGCAAGCAAAGACAAATCCTAAAGGGTTTTTTCAGTTATATCGTACTAAGACTAGGGAAAGGATAGGTCCATTAAAAACTGAGACAGGTCAAATAACAGATAGTGATGAAGAGATGAGTAGTATTTTTAATAAATATTTTGTATCTGTATTTACTAAAGAGGAACTTAACAATATGCCTTCAGCCGAACAAGTCTATGTGGGTGGGGACGAGGACAGGTTGACGAGTTTAGCAGTTACCAGGGAGGATGTTCTTAAACAAATAGTAAAACTCAAACCAAACAAATCCCCAGGGCCGGATGAAGTGTTTGCTAGGGTGCTTAAAGAATGCAAAGAGGAGCTTTGTGACCCACTGTCAACCATATTTAATAAATCAATAGAGTCAGGCAGAGTGCCAGAGTTTTGGAAAGTTGCTAATGTGATACCAGTTTTTAAGAAAGGAGATAGATCACTTGCGTCTAACTATCGACCAATTAGCCTAACGTCTATTGTGGGAAAGTTACTCGAATCCATAATAGCAAATAAAATTCGTCTTCATCTTGAAAAACATAAATTAATAATTGAGTCGCAACATGGTTTTATAAATGGCCGTTCATGTTTAACAAATTTGTTATCTTTTTATTCTAGCATTGTTGAGGCAGTTGATAGTGGTAAGGATTGCGATGTTGTATACCTTGACTTTAGCAAAGCTTTTGATACAGTGCCACATGAAAGACTGATTAAAAAAATAGAGTCTCATGGTATTGGGGGTGCTATATTAAGCTGGATTAGGGCATGGCTATACCAAAGGAAACAGAGAGTTAGTATAAATGGAATCAAGTCAGAGTGGGAAAATGTTGTAAGTGGAGTGCCTCAAGGCTCTGTCCTGGGACCTCTGTTGTTTATAATATATATAAATGATTTAGATTCAGGTTTGAGTAGCAACATTTGCAAATTTGCCGATGATACGAAAATCGGTAGGGAAATTAATTCGGAGGAGGACTCACTATCACTTCAAGTTGATCTAGATAGGGTTTTGAAATGGTCAAAGGATTGGCAGATGCAGTTTAATGCTGATAAATGTAAAGTTCTGAGGTTAGGTAATGATGATAGAGTTACAAGATACGAGCTAGATGGTGTTGTGATTGCGAAGTCGGATTGCGAAAGGGATCTGGGAGTTATGATTAGTAAGAATTTAAAACAAAAGGATCAATGCATAAATGTTCGTAATAAGGCAAATCGGACACTTGGATTTATTAATCGCAGCGTTAGTAACAAGACACCTGGTGTGGTTCTCAAGCTATATCTTGCTCTAGTTAGGCCCCATTTAGATTATGCAGTTCAGTTTTGGTCGCCATATTATAGAATGGATATAAATTCACTTGAACGTGTCCAGCGTAGGATGACTAAGTTAATTCCCCAAATTAGAAATCTTTCATATGAAGAAAGATTAACAAAGCTTAAGTTGCATTCACTGGAAAGGCGAAGAGTTAGGGGTGACATGATAGAGGTTTACAAGTGGATGAATGGACATAACCGGGGGGATATTAATAGGGTATTAAAAGTATCAACACAGGACAGAACACGAAACAATGGATATAAATTGGATAAGTTTAGATTTAGGAAAGACTTGGGTAAATACTGGTTCAGTAACAGGGTTGTTGATTTGTGGAACCAATTGCCGCGTAACATTGTGGAGGTGGGGTCCCTCGATTGTTTCAAGCACGGGTTGGACAAGTATATGAGTGGGATTGGGTGGTTATAGAATAGGAGCTGCCTCGTATGGGCCAATAGGCCTTCTGCAGTTACCTTTGTTCTTATGTTCTTAGTGGTAAGACACTCGCCTGGCGTTCCGCGAGCGCTATGTCATGGGTTCGTATGCTGGCCGGGGAGCATTTACTAGGCGCAATTCCTTAACTGTAGCCTCTGTTTAACGCAACAGTAAAATGTGTACTTGGATGAAAAAACGATTCTTCGCGGCAGGGGATCGTATTCCAGGTACCATAGGACCATAGGATTAAGGACTTGCCCGAAACGCTACGGGTACTAGTGGCTGTACAAGAATGTAACAACTCTTGTATATATCTCAAAAAAAAAAAAAAAAAAAAAAAAAAAAAAAAAAAAAAAAAAAAAAAAAAAAAAAAAAAAAAAAAAAAAAAAAAAAAAAAGGGAGTGGGTAATGAATGGATGTCGAGGGCAATTGGTGTCAATTGCCGGCTGGAAAGATATTGCAAATCAAATGCAATATCTTTCATAGACAACTGGGAACACTTCTATGGAAGAAATGAAATGTATGCTCGTGATGGGGTGCATCTATCGAGAGCTGGGGTTGTTGCTGTTGCGAACTCGTTGGAAGAAGTGGTTAGAGGTGTTTGTTTGGGTTTAAACTGTTAGTAGATAGAGGTATGGGAATTGATTTGGAGGAAGGAGGTAATAAAAGTATGTGTTTGTGGGAGAAAGGAATTGGCAAAATGATCAGGGAAAGAGAAGGGCCTCAAAATAACAATTCACTTAGGGTATATTACACTAGCAGTAGAAATCTAAGAAATAAAATTAACGAATTAAATGCTCTTGTCTGCACAGAAAAAATAGATATTTTTGCACTTACCGAAACGTGGATGAATGTAGAAAATAGAGAACTATTAGCTGAATATCAAATAAATAGATTTAAACTATTTCACACAGATAGATATATTAGACGAGGAGGTTGAGTAGCCATATATGTTAGGGACAATTTGAAATGTAGTCTCAAAGAGGGAATCAAAACTGAGCCACACACAGAAACTATTTGGATAGAATTAAACGAAAAAGCTAATAATATTATAATAAGAGTTATATATAGGCCACCAAATTTAGACAATGGAAGCAAAGCATCTATGGGATGAAATATATAGAGCATCTAGATCTAACAGTATTTATGTCATGGGTGACTTTAATTTTAGTGGAATAAACTGGTTGAACAAAACAGGGAATAGTGAAGCAGAAGACTTTCTAGAATTAATTGACGATTGCTTTCTTACGCAACACATTAAGGAACCAACGCGGGAAAATAATATTTTCGATTTAGTGTTAACAAACAGGGAAACACAAATTAATGACATCGAAATAGGGAGTGAACTAGGGAACAGTGATCACAAAGTAATCAGATTTAAGAACATAAGAACATAAGAACAAAGGTAACTGCAGAAGGCCTATTGGCCCATACGAGGCAGCTCCTATTCTATAACCACCCAATCCCACTCATATACTTATCCAACCCGCGCTTGAAACAATCGAGGGACCCCACCTCCACCACGTTACGCGGCAATTGGTTCCACAAATCTACAACCCTGTTACTGAACCAGTATTTACCCAAGTCTTTCCTAAATCTAAACTTATCCAATTTATACCCATTGTTTCGTGTTCTGTCCTGTGTTGATACTTTTAATACCCTATTAATATCCCCCTTGTTATGTCCATTCACCCACTTGTAAACCTCTATCATGTCGCCCCTAACTCTTCGCCTTTCCAGTGAATGCAACTTAAGCTTTGTTAATCTTTCTTCATATGAAAGATTTCTAATTTGGGGAATTAACTTAGTCATCCTACGCTGGACACGTTCAAGTGAATTTATATCCATTCTATAATATGGCGACCAAAACTGAACTGCATAATCTAAATGGGGCCTAACTAGAGCAAGATATAGCTTGAGAACCACACCAGGTGTCTTGTTACTAACGCTGCGATTAATAAATCCAAGTGTCCGATTTGCCTTATTACGAACATTTATGCATTGATCCTTTTGTTTTAAATTCTTACTAATCATAACTCCCAGATCCCTTTCGCAATCCGACTTCGCAATCACAACACCATCTAGCTCGTATCTTGTAACTCTATCATCATTACCTAACCTCAGAACTTTACATTTATCAGCATTAAACTGCATCTGCCAATCCTTTGACCATTTCAAAACCCTATCTAGATCAACTTGAAGTGATAGCGAGTCCTCCTCCGAATTAATTTCCCTACCGATTTTCGTATCATCGGCAAATTTGCAAATGTTGCCACTCAAACCTGAATCTAAATCATTTATATATATTATAAACAACAGAGGTCCCAGGACAGAGCCTTGAGGCACTCCACTTACAACATTTTCCCACTCTGACTTGATTCCATTTATACTAACTCTCTGTTTCCTTTGGTATAGCCATGCCCTAATCCAGCTTAATATAGCACCCCCAATACCATGAGACTCTATCTTTTTAATCAGTCTTTCATGTGGCACTGTATCAAAAGCTTTGCTAAAGTCAAGGTATACAACATCGCAATCCTTACCACTATCAACTGCCTCAACAATGCTAGAATAAAAAGATAACAAATTTGTTAAACATGAACGGCCATTTATAAAACCATGTTGCGACTCAATTATTAATTTATGTTTTTCAAGATGAAGACGAATTTTATTTGCTATTATGGATTCGAGTAACTTTCCCACAATAGACGTTAGGCTAATTGGTCGATAGTTAGACGCAAGTGATCTATCTCCTTTCTCAAAAACTGGTATCACATTAGCAACTTTCCAAAACTCTGGCACTCTGCCTGACTCTATTGATATATTAAATATGGTTGACAGTGGGTCACAAAGCTCCTCTTTGCATTCTTTAAGCACCCTGACAAACACTTCATCCGGCCCTGGGGATTTGTTTGGTTTGAGTTTTACTATTTGTTTAAGAACATCCTCCCTTGTAACTGCTAAACTCGTCAACCTGTCCTCATCCCCACCCACAAAGACTTGTTCGGCTGAAGGCATTCTATGCTAATTTAGCATAGAATGGAATAGACCTGTAGGAGAAAATTCTGTTAAAGTGCCAGATTTTCGAAAAGCCGATTTTAATAGCCTAAGAAATTTTTTGGGTCAAATAGATTGGAAACTCTTGGGTATGGGGTGTGGGCCGGTATTAGAGCGAGACATGAACCCAGCGATAGGTGACGTAAAAGGGGATTTCGATGTGGATTTAATATATAACTTATTTAAGAATATTCTAAACAAAGCACAGGAACGTAGTATACCATACAAATTGAATAGGTCGAATACTAATGACCTAAAGTGGATAACAAATAATTTAAAGAACCTTATAGGTAAAAAGAGAGCTTGGTACAAAAGGATTAAGAATGGGGAAGTCAGGTTAGAACAGGAATTCATACAACTGGTTAGAAATGTTAAAAAAGAGATTAGGAAAGCAAAAAGAAACTATGAAGTTCGTATAGCAGAGCAAGCAAAGTCAAATCCTAAAGGTTTTTTTCAGTTATATCGAACTAAGACTAGGGAAAGGATAGGTCCATTAAAATCTGAGACAGGTCAAATAACGGATAATGACAAGGAGATGAGTACATAAGAACAAAGGAAACTGCAGAAGGCCTATTGGCCCATACGAGGCAGCTCCTATTCTATAACCACCCAATCCCACTCATATACTTGTCCAACCCGCGCTTGAAACAATCGAGGGACACCACCTCCACCACGTTACGCGGCAATTGGTTCCACAAATCAACAACCCTGTTACTGAACCAGTATTTACCCAAGTATTTCCTAAATCTAAACTTATCCAATTTATACCCATTGTTTCGTGTTCTGTCTTGTGTTGATATTTTTAATACCCTATTAATATCCCCCCTGTTATGTCCATTCATCCACTTGTAAACCTCTATCATGTCACCCCTAACTCTTCGTCTTTCCAGTGAATGCAACTTAAGCTTTGTTAATCTTTCTTCATATGAAAGATTTCTAATTTGGGGAATTAACTTAGTCATCCTACTTTGGACACGTTCAAGTGAATTTATATCCATTCTATAATACGGCGACCAAAACTGAACTGCATAATCTAAATGGGGCCTAACCAGAGCAAGATATAGCTTAAGAACCACACCAGGTGTCTTGCTACTAACGCTTCGATTAATAAATCCCAGTGTCCTATTCGTCTTATTACGAACATTCATGCATTGATCCTTTTGTTTTAAATTCTTACTAATCATAACTCCCAGATCCCTTTCGCAATCTCAACACCATCTAGCTCGTATCTTGTAACTCTATCATCATTACCTAGCCTCAGAACTTTACATTTATCAGCATTAAACTGCATTTGCCAATCATTTGACCATTTCAAAACCCTATCTAGATGAACTTGAAGTGATAGTGAGTCCTCCTCCGAATTAATTTCCCTACCGATTTTCGTATCATCGGCAAATTTGCAAATGTTGCTACTCAAACCTGAATCTAAATCATTTATATATATTATAAACAACAGAGGGCCCAGGACAGAGCCCTGAGGTACTACACTAACAACATTATCCCACTCTGACTTAACCCCATTTATACTAACTCTGGTTCCTTTGGAATAGCCATGCCCTAATCCAAGTTAATATAGCACCCCCAATATCATGAGCTTCTATTTTTTTAATTAGTCTTTCATGTGGCACTGTATCAAAAGCTTTGCTAAAGTCAAGGTACACAACATCACAATCCTTACCACTATCAACTGCCTCAACTATGCTGGAATAAAAAGTTAGCAAATTTGTTAAACATGAACGGCCATTTATAAAACTATGTTGCGACTCATTTATTTTATTTATGTTTTTCAAGATGGAGATGAATTGTATTTGCAATTATTGATTCAAATAACTTTCCCACAATAGACGTTAGGCTAATTGGCCGATAAGAACATAAGAACATAAGAACAAAGGCAACTGCAGAAGGCCTGTTGGCCCACACGAGGCAGCTCCTATTTATAACCACCCAATCCCACTCATATACTTGTCCAACCCGCGCTTGAAACAATCGAGGGACCCCACCTCCACAATGTTACGCGGCAATTGGTTCCACAAATCAACAACCCTGTTACTGAACCAGTATTTATCCAAGTCTTTCCTAAATCTAAACTTATCCAATTTATACCCATTGTTTCGTGTTCTGTCCTGTGTTGATACTTTTAATACCCTATTAATATCCCCCTTGTTATGTCCATTCACCCACTTGTAAACCTCTATCATTTCGCCCCTAACTCTTTGCCTTTCCAGTGAATGCAACTTAAGCTTTGTTAATCTTTCTTCATATGAAAGATTTCTAATTTGGGGAATTAACTTAGTCATCCTACGCTGGACACGTTCAAGTGAATTTATATCCATTCTATAATATGGCGACCAAAACTGAACTGCATAATCTAAATGGGGCCTAACTAGAGCAAGATATAGCTTGAGAACCACACCAGGTGTCTTGTTACTAACGCTGCGATTAATAAATCCAAGTGTCCGATTTGCCTTATTACGAACATTTATGCATTGATCCTTTTGTTTTAAATTCTTACTAATCATAACTCCCAGATCCCTTTCGCAATCTGACTTCGCAATCTCAACACCATCTAGCTCGTATCTTGTAACTCTATCATCATTACCTATCCTCAGAACTTCACATTTATCAGCATTAAACTGCATCTGCCAATCCTTTAACCATTTCAAAACCCTATCTAGATCAACTTGAAGTGATAGTGAGTCCTCCTCCGAATTAATTTCCCTACTGATTTTCGTATCATCGGCAAATTTGCAAATGTTGCTACTCAAACCTGAATCTAAATCATTTATATATATTATAAACAACAGAGGTCCCAGGACAGAGCCTTGAGGCACTCCACTTACAACATTTTCCCACTCTGACTTGATTCCATTTATACTAACTCTCTGTTTCCTTTGGTATAGCCATGCCCTAATCCAGCTTAATATAGCACCCCCAATACCATGAGACTCTATCTTTTTAATCAGTCTTTCATGTGGCACTGTATCAAAAGCTTTGCTAAAGTCAAGGTATACAACATCGCAATCCTTACCACTATCAACTGCCTCAACAATGCTAGAATAAAAAGATAACAAATTTGTTAAACATGAACGGCCATTTATAAAACCATGTTGCGACTCAATTATTAATTTATGTTTTTCAAGATGAAGACGAATTTTATTTGCTATTATGGATTCGAGTAACTTTCCCACAATAGACGTTAGGCTAATTGGTCGATAGTTAGACGCAAGTGATCTATCTCCTTTCTTAAAAACTGGTATCACATTAGCAACTTTCCAAAACTCTGGCACTCTGCCTGACTCTATTGATATATTAATTGTTCGTCTTCATCTTGAAAAACATAAATTAATAATTGAGTCGCAACATGGTTTTATAAATGGCCGTTCATGTTTAACAAATTTGTTATCTTTTTATTCTAGCATTGTTGAGGCAGTTGATAGTGGTAAGGATTGCGATGTTGTATACCTTGACTTTAGCAAAGCTTTTGATACAGTGCCACATGAAAGACTGATTAAAAAAATAGAGTCTCATGGTATTGGGGGTGCTATATTAAGCTGGATTAGGGCATGGCTATACCAAAGGAAACAGAGAGTTAGTATAAATGGAATCAAGTCAGAGTGGGAAAATGTTGTAAGTGGAGTGCCTCAAGGCTCTGTCCTGGGACCTCTGTTGTTTATAATATATATAAATGATTTAGATTCAGGTTTGAGTAGCAACATTTGCAAATTTGCCGATGATACGAAAATCGGTAGGGAAATTAATTCGGAGGAGGACTCACTATCACTTCAAGTTGATCTAGATAGGGTTTTGAAATGGTCAAAGGATTGGCAGATGCAGTTTAATGCTGATAAATGTAAAGTTCTGAGGTTAGGTAATGATGATAGAGTTACAAGATACGAGCTAGATGGTGTTGTGATTGCGAAGTCGGATTGCGAAAGGGATCTGGGAGTTATGATTAGTAAGAATTTAAAACAAAAGGATCAATGCATAAATGTTCGTAATAAGGCAAATCGGACACTTGGATTTATTAATCGCAGCGTTAGTAACAAGACACCTGGTGTGGTTCTCAAGCTATATCTTGCTCTAGTTAGGCCCCATTTAGATTATGCAGTTCAGTTTTGGTCGCCATATTATAGAATGGATATAAATTCACTTGAACGTGTCCAGCGTAGGATGACTAAGTTAATTCCCCAAATTAGAAATCTTTCATATGAAGAAAGATTAACAAAGCTTAAGTTGCATTCACTGGAAAGGCGAAGAGTTAGGGGTGACATGATAGAGGTTTACAAGTGGATGAATGGACATAACCGGGGGGATATTAATAGGGTATTAAAAGTATCAACACAGGACAGAACACGAAACAATGGATATAAATTGGATAAGTTTAGATTTAGGAAAGACTTGGGTAAATACTGGTTCAGTAACAGGGTTGTTGATTTGTGGAACCAATTGCCGCGTAACATTGTGGAGGTGGGGTCCCTCGATTGTTTCAAGCACGGGTTGGACAAGTATATGAGTGGGATTGGGTGGTTATAGAATAGGAGCTGCCTCGTATGGGCCAATAGGCCTTCTGCAGTTACCTTTGTTCTTATGTTCTTATCAAAAGTCGCCTCAGAGCTAAAGTAGCGGAAGGAAGATCCATTGTGATATGGTACGAACAAGCCACTGATTACTTGACTCTTTCAAGTCTGGCAAAAAGATAACCAGAAACATTGCAGTAGCCATACACAGACTCAGACTTGGTTACAAGTGCTTCTGTTAGGTAATGAAGCCAATAGTTAAAGAGTGTCATATCTGTGAAACAGAAGCAGAGGCGCCACTATTGCTCTACTTACTGAAATGTGAAGCTACTGAACCCCTGCGCATCAAACTCAACATTACTCCAACGACAGCAGCTGCATTAGATGCACATTCTACCGTGACTATAATGATTAGAAGATTAGAAATGCCGTTGAGGAATGGGACTCACTAGTGAGCAATCTGTATCTACATCCACCACCAAGATAATGTTAATAAAACAAGACTAAAACCAGTGCACTAAAACAGAAGCGATAAATAAACAGGGGAAAAAGGAGGAATCCCCTCCTCCATTTTAAACATAGACCCAAATATCACAGTAACAAGGTTATCGCGAATAACCGAACTCCATTACGGGCTCACCATAGCCCGTAATGGACATAGACACTTCGTTCTGAATAGCTAAATCTAAAACAACAACAACAACAACAGGAGGTTATAAATAGGAGCTGCCTCGTATGGGCCAATAGGCCTTCTGCAGTTACCTTTGTTCTTATGTTCTTATGTTCTTAAATATGGTTGACAGTGGGTCACAAAGCTCCTCTTTGCATTCTTTAAGCACCCTGACAAACACTTCATCCGGCCCTGGGGATTTGTTTGGTTTGAGTTTTACTATTTGTTTAAGAACATCCTCCCTTGTAACTGCTAAACTCGTCAACCTGTCCTCATCCCCACCCACAAAGACTTGTTCGGCTGAAGGCATTAGACCTGTAGGAGAAAATTCTGTTAAAGTGCCAGATTTTCGAAAAGCTGATTTTAATAGCCTAAGAATTTTTTTGGGTCAAATAGATTGGAAACTCTTGGGTATGGGGTGTGGGCCGGTATTAGAGCGAGACATGAACCCAGCGATAGGTGACGTAAAAGGGGATTTCGATGTGGATTTAATATATAACTTATTTAAGAATATTCTAAACAAAGCACAGGAACGTAGTATACCATACAAATTGAATAGGTCGAATACTAATGACCTAAAGTGGATAACAAATAATTTAAAGAACCTTATAGGTAAAAAGAGAGCTTGGTACAAAAGGATTAAGAATGGGGAAGTCAGGTTAGAACAGGAATTCATACAACTGGTTAGAAATGTTAAAAAAGAGATTAGGAAAGCAAAAAGAAACTATGAAGTTCGCATAGCAGAGCAAGCAAAGTCAAATCCTAAAGGGTTTTTTCAGTTATATCGAACTAAGACTAGGGAAAGGATAGGTCCATTAAAATCTGAGACAGGTCAAATAACGGATAATGACAAGGAGATGAGTACATAAGAACAAAGGAAACTGCAGAAGGCCTATTGGCCCATACGAGGCAGCTCCTATTCTATAACCACCCAATCCCACTCATATACTTGTCCAACCCGCGCTTGAAACAATCGAGGGACACCACCTCCACCACGTTACGCGGCAATTGGTTCCACAAATCAACAACCCTGTTACTGAACCAGTATTTACCCAAGTATTTCCTAAATCTAAACTTATCCAATTTATACCCATTGTTTCGTGTTCTGTCTTGTGTTGATATTTTTAATACCCTATTAATATCCCCCCTGTTATGTCCATTCATCCACTTGTAAACCTCTATCATGTCACCCCTAACTCTTCGTCTTTCCAGTGAATGCAACTTAAGCTTTGTTAATCTTTCTTCATATGAAAGATTTCTAATTTGGGGAATTAACTTAGTCATCCTACTTTGGACACGTTCAAGTGAATTTATATCCATTCTATAATACGGCGACCAAAACTGAACTGCATAATCTAAATGGGGCCTAAATGGGGCCTTTCTCTAAATGGGTCCGGTCTTGGAGCGAGACATGAACCCAGCGATAGGTGACTTAAATGGGGATTTCGATGTGGATTCAATATATAACTTATTTAAGAATATTCTAAACAAAGCACAGGAACGTAGTATACCATACAAATTGAATAGATCGAATACTAATGACCCAAAGTGGATAACAAAGAATTTGAAGAACCTTATAGGTAAAAAGAGAGCTTGGTACAAAAGGATTAAAAATGGGGAGGTCACTTTAGAACAGGAATTCGTACAACTGGTTAGAAATGTTAAAAAAGAGATAAGGAAAGCAAAAAGAAACTATGAAGTTTGCATAGCAGGGCAAGCAAAGACAAATCCTAAAGGGTTTTTTCAGTTATATCGTACTAAGACTAGGGAAAGGATAGGTCCATTAAAAACTGAGACAGGTCAAATAACAGATAGTGATGAAGAGATGAGTAGTATTTTTAATAAATATTTTGTATCTGTATTTACTAAAGAGGAACTTAACAATATGCCTTCAGCCGAACAAGTCTATGTGGGTGGGGACGAGGACAGGTTGACGAGTTTAGCAGTTACCAGGGAGGATGTTCTTAAACAAATAGTAAAACTCAAACCAAACAAATCCCCAGGGCCGGATGAAGTGTTTGCCAGGGTGCTTAAAGAATGCAAAGAGGAGCTTTGTGACCCACTGTCAACCATATTTAATAAATCAATAGAGTCAGGCAGAGTGCCAGAGTTTTGGAAAGTTGCTAATGTGATACCAGTTTTTAAGAAAGGAGATAGATCACTTGCGTCTAACTATCGACCAATTAGCCTAACGTCTATTGTGGGAAAGTTACTCGAATCTATAATAGCAAATAAAATTCGTCTTCATCTTGAAAAACATAAATTAATAATTGAGTCGCAACATGGTTTTATAAATGGCCGTTCATGTTTAACAAATTTGTTATCTTTTTATTCTAGCATTGTTGAGGCAGTTGATAGTGGTAAGGATTGCGATGTTGTATACCTTGACTTTAGCAAAGCTTTTGATACAGTGCCACATGAAAGACTGATTAAAAAGATAGAGTCTCATGGTATTGGGGGTGCTATATTAAGCTGGATTAGGGCATGGCTATACCAAAGGAAACAGTGAGTTAGTATAAATGGAATCAAGTCAGAGTGGGAAAATGTTGTAAGTGGAGTGCCTCAAGGCTCTGTCCTGGGACCTCTGTTGTTTATAATATATATAAATGATTTAGATTCAGGTTTGAGTAGCAACATTTGCAAATTTGCCGATGATACGAAAATCAGTAGGGAAATTAATTCGGAGGAGGACTCACTATCACTTCAAGTTGATCTAGATAGGGTTTTGAAATGGTCAAAGGATTGGCAGATGCAGTTTAATGCTGATAAATGTAAAGTTCTGAGGTTAGGTAATGATGATAGAGTTACAAGATACGAGCTAGATGGTGTTGAGATTGCGAAGTCGGATTGCGAAAGGGATCTGGGAGTTATGATTAGTAAGAATTTAAAACAAAAGGATCAATGCATAAATGTTCGTAATAAGGCAAATCGGACACTTGGATTTATTAATCGCAGCGTTAGTAACAAGACACCTGGTGTGGTTCTCAAGCTATATCTTGCTCTAGTTAGGCCCCATTTAGATTATGCAGTTCAGTTTTGGTCGCCATATTATAGAATGGATATAAATTCACTTGAACGTGTCCAGCGTAGGATGACTAAGTTAATTCCCCAAATTAGAAATCTTTCATATGAAGAAAGATTAACAAAGCTTAAGTTGCATTCACTGGAAAGGCGAAGAGTTAGGGGTGACATGATAGAGGTTTACAAGTGGATGAATGGACATAACCGGGGGGATATTAATAGGGTATTAAAAGTATCAACACAGGACAGAACACGAAACAATGGATATAAATTGGATAAGTTTAGATTTAGGAAAGACTTGGGTAAATACTGGTTCAGTAACAGGGTTGTTGATTTGTGGAACCAATTGCCGCGTAACATTGTGGAGGTGGGGTCCCTCGATTGTTTCAAGCACGGGTTGGACAAGTATATGAGTGGGATTGGGTGGTTATAGAATAGGAGCTGCCTCGTATGGGCCAATAGGCCTTCTGCAGTTACCTTTGTTCTTATGTTCTTATGTTCTAACCAGAGCAAGATATAGCTTAAGAACCACACCAGGTGTCTTGCTACTAACGCTTCGATTAATAAATCCCAGTGTCCTATTCGTCTTATTACGAACATTCATGCATTGATCCTTTTGTTTTAAATTCTTACTAATCATAACTCCCAGATCCCTTTCGCAATCTCAACACCATCTAGCTCGTATCTTGTAACTCTATCATCATTACCTAGCCTCAGAACTTTACATTTATCAGCATTAAACTGCATTTGCCAATCATTTGACCATTTCAAAACCCTATCTAGATGAACTTGAAGTGATAGTGAGTCCTCCTCCGAATTAATTTCCCTACCGATTTTCGTATCATCGGCAAATTTGCAAATGTTGCTACTCAAACCTGAATCTAAATCATTTATATATATTATAAACAACAGAGGGCCCAGGACAGAGCCCTGAGGTACTACACTAACAACATTATCCCACTCTGACTTAACCCCATTTATACTAACTCTGGTTCCTTTGGAATAGCCATGCCCTAATCCAAGTTAATATAGCACCCCCAATATCATGAGCTTCTATTTTTTTAATTAGTCTTTCATGTGGCACTGTATCAAAAGCTTTGCTAAAGTCAAGGTACACAACATCACAATCCTTACCACTATCAACTGCCTCAACTATGCTGGAATAAAAAGTTAGCAAATTTGTTAAACATGAACGGCCATTTATAAAACTATGTTGCGACTCATTTATTTTATTTATGTTTTTCAAGATGGAGATGAATTGTATTTGCAATTATTGATTCAAATAACTTTCCCACAATAGACGTTAGGCTAATTGGCCGATAAGAACATAAGAACATAAGAACAAAGGCAACTGCAGAAGGCCTGTTGGCCCACACGAGGCAGCTCCTATTTATAACCACCCAATCCCACTCATATACTTGTCCAACCCGCGCTTGAAACAATCGAGGGACCCCACCTCCACAATGTTACGCGGCAATTGGTTCCACAAATCAACAACCCTGTTACTGAACCAGTATTTACCCAAGTCTTTCCTAAATCTAAACTTATCCAATTTATACCCATTGTTTCGTGTTCTGTCCTGTGTTGATACTTTTAATACCCTATTAATATCCCCCTTGTTATGTCCATTCACCCACTTGTAAACCTCTATCATGTCGCCCCTAACTCTTCGCCTTTCCAGTGAATGCAACTTAAGCTTTGTTAATCTTTCTTCATATGAAAGATTTCTAATTTGGGGAATTAACTTAGTCATCCTACGCTGGACACGTTCAAGTGAATTTATATCCATTCTATAATATGGCGACCAAAACTGAACTGCATAATCTAAATGGGGCCTAACTAGAGCAAGATATAGCTTGAGAACCACACCAGGTGTCTTGTTACTAACGCTGCGATTAATAAATCCAAGTGTCCGATTTGCCTTATTACGAACATTTATGCATTGATCCTTTTGTTTTAAATTCTTACTAATCATAACTCCCAGATCCCTTTCGCAATCCGACTTCGCAATCTCAACACCATCTAGCTCGTATCTTGTAACTCTATCATCATTACCTATCCTCAGAACTTTACATTTATCAGCATTAAACTGCATCTGCCAATCCTTTAACCATTTCAAAACCCTATCTAGATCAACTTGAAGTGATAGTGAGTCCTCCTCCGAATTAATTTCCCTACCGATTTTCGTATCATCGGCAAATTTGCAAATGTTGCTACTCAAACCTGAATCTAAATCATTTATATATATTATAAACAACAGAGGTCCCAGGACAGAGCCTTGAGGCACTCCACTTACAACATTTTCCCACTCTGACTTGATTCCATTTATACTAACTCTCTGTTTCCTTTGGTATAGCCATGCCCTAATCCAGCTTAATATAGCACCCCCAATACCATGAGACTCTATCTTTTTAATCAGTCTTTCATGTGGCACTGTATCAAAAGCTTTGCTAAAGTCAAGGTATACAACATCGCAATCCTTACCACTATCAACTGCCTCAACAATGCTAGAATAAAAAGATAACAAATTTGTTAAACATGAACGGCCATTTATAAAACCATGACTTGATTCCATTTATACTAACTCTCTGTTTCCTTTGGTATAGCCATGCCCTAATCCAGCTTAATATAGCACCCCCAATACCATGAGACTCTATCTTTTTAATCAGTCTTTCATGTGGCACTGTATCAAAAGCTTTGCTAAAGTCAAGGTATACAACATCGCAATCCTTACCACTATCAACTGCCTCAACAATGCTAGAATAAAAAGATAACAAATTTGTTAAACATGAACGGCCATTTATAAAACCATGTTGCGACTCAATTATTAATTTATGTTTTTCAAGATGAAGACGAATTTTATTTGCTATTATGGATTCGAGTAACTTTCCCACAATAGACGTTAGGCTAATTGGTCGATAGTTAGACGCAAGTGATCTATCTCCTTTCTTAAAAACTGGTATCACATTAGCAACTTTCCAAAACTCTGGCACTCTGCCTGACTCTATTGATATATTAAATATGGTTGACAGTGGGTCACAAAGCTCCTCTTTGCATTCTTTAAGCACCCTGACAAACACTTCATCCGGCCCTGGGGATTTGTTTGGTTTGAGTTTTACTATTTAGACAGAATGGCCACCAAATTTAGACAGAATGGAAGCAAAGCATCTATGGGATGAAATATCTAGAGCATCTAGATCTAACAGTATTTATGTCATGGGTGACTTTAATTTTAGCGGAATAAACTGGTTGAACAAAACAGGGAATAGTGAAGCAGAAGATTTTCTAGAATTAATTGACGATTGCTTTCTTACGCAACACATTAAGGAACCATCACGGGAAAATAATATTTTAGATTTAGTGTTAACTAACAGGGAAACGCAAATTAATGACATCGAAATAGGGAGTGAGCTAGGGAGCAGTGATCACAAAGAAATCAGATTGAGCATAGAATGGAATAGACCAGTAGGAGAAAATTCTGTTAAAGTGCCAGATTTTCGAAAAGCTGATTTTAATAGCCTAAGAAATTTTTTGGGTCAAATTGATTGGAAAGGCTTGGGTATGGGGTGTGGGCCGGTCTTGGAGCGAGACATGAACCCAGCGATAGGTGACTTAAATGGGGATTTCGATGTGGATTCAATATATAACTTATTTAAGAATATTCTAAACAAAGCACAGGAACGTAGTATACCATACAAATTGAATAGATCGTATACTAATGACCCAAAGTGGATAACAAAGAATTTGAAGAACCTTATAGGTAAAAAGAGAGCTTGGTACAAAAGGATTAAAAATGGGGAGGTCACTTTAGAACAGGAATTCGTACAACTGGTTAGAAATGTTAAAAAAGAGATAAGGAAAGCAAAAAGAAACTATGAAGTTCGCATAGCAGGGCAAGCAAAGACAAATCCTAAAGGGTTTTTTCAGTTATATCGTACTAAGACTAGGGAAAGGATAGGTCCATTAAAAACTGAGACAGGTCAAATAACAGATAGTGATGAAGAGATGAGTAGTATTTTTAATAAATATTTTGTATCTGTATTTACTAAAGAGGAACTTAACAATATGCCTTCAGCCGAACAAGTCTATGTGGGTGGGGACGAGGACAGGTTGACGCGTTTAGCATAAGAAGAACATAAGAACAAAGGTAACTGCAGAAGGCCTATTGGCCCATACGAGGCAGCTCCTATTCTATAACCACCCAATCCCACTCATATACTTGTCCAACCCGTGCTTGAAACAATCGAGGGACCCCACCTCCACAATGTTACGCGGCAATTGGTTCCACAAATCAACAACCCTGTTACTGAACCAGTATTTACCCAAGTCTTTCCTAAATCTAAACTTATCCAATTTATACCCATTGTTTCGTGTTCTGTCCTGTGTTGATACTTTTAATACCCTATTAATATCCCCCCGGTTATGTCCATTCATCCACTTGTAAACCTCTATCATGTCACCCCTAACTCTTCGCCTTTCCAGTGAATGCAACTTAAGCTTTGTTAATCTTTCTTCATATGAAAGATTTCTAATTTGGGGAATTAACTTAGTCATCCTACGCTGGACACGTTCAAGTGAATTTATATCCATTCTATAATATGGCGACCAAAACTGAACTGCATAATCTAAATGGGGCCTAACTAGAGCAAGATATAGCTTGAGAACCACACCAGGTGTCTTGTTACTAACGCTGCGATTAATAAATCCAAGTGTCCGATTTGCCTTATTACGAACATTTATGCATTGATCCTTTTGTTTTAAATTCTTACTAATCATAACTCCCAGATCCCTTTCGCAATCCGACTTCGCAATCACAACACCATCTAGCTCGTATCTTGTAACTCTATCATCATTACCTAACCTCAGAACTTTACATTTATCAGCATTAAACTGCATCTGCCAATCCTTTGACCATTTCAAAACCCTATCTAGATCAACTTGAAGTGATAGTGAGTCCTCCTCCGAATTAATTTCCCTACCGATTTTCGTATCATCGGCAAATTTGCAAATGTTGCTACTCAAACCTGAATCTAAATCATTTATATATATTATAAACAACAGAGGTCCCAGGACAGAGCCTTGAGGCACTCCACTTACAACATTTTCCCACTCTGACTTGATTCCATTTATACTAACTCTCTGTTTCCTTTGGTATAGCCATGCCCTAATCCAGCTTAATATAGCACCCCCAATACCATGAGACTCTATTTTTTTAATCAGTCTTTCATGTGGCACTGTATCAAAAGCTTTGCTAAAGTCAAGGTATACAACATCGCAATCCTTACCACTATCAACTGCCTCAACAATGCTAGAATAAAAAGATAACAAATTTGTTAAACATGAACGGCCATTTATAAAACCATGTTGCGACTCAATTATTAATTTATGTTTTTCAAGATGAAGACGAATTTTATTTGCTATTATAGATTCGAGTAACTTTCCCACAATAGACGTTAGGCTAATTGGTCGATAGTTAGACGCAAGTGATCTATCTCCTTTCTTAAAAACTGGTATCACATTAGCAACTTTCCAAAACTCTGGCACTCTGCCTGACTCTATTGATTTATTAAATATGGTTGACAGTGGGTCACAAAGCTCCTCTTTGCATTCTTTAAGCACCCTAGCAAACACTTCATCCGGCCCTGGGGATTTGTTTGGTTTGAGTTTTACTATTTGTTTAAGAACATCCTCCCTGGTAACTGCTAAACTCGTCATCCTGTCCTCGTCCCCACCCACATAGACTTGTTCGGCTGAAGGCATATTGTTAAGTTCCTCTTTAGTAAATACAGATACAAAATATTTATTAAAAATACTACTCATCTCTTCATCACTATCTGTTATTTGACCTGTCTCAGTTTTTAATGGACCTATCCTTTCCCTAGTCTTAGTACGATATAACTGAAAAAACCCTTTAGGATTTGTCTTTGCTTGCCCTGCTATGCGAACTTCATAGTTTCTTTTTGCTTTCCTTATCTCTTTTTTAACATTTCTAACCAGTTGTACGAATTCCTGTTCTAAAGTGACCTCCCCATTTTTAATCCTTTTGTACCAAGCTCTCTTTTTACCTATAAGGTTCTTCAAATTCTTTGTTATCCACTTTGGGTCATTAGTATACGATCTATTCAATTTGTATGGTATACTACGTTCCTGTGCTTTGTTTAGAATATTCTTAAATAAGTTATATATTGAATCCACATCGAAATCCCCATTTAAGTCACCTATCGCTGGGTTCATGTCTCGCTCCAAGACCGGCCCACACCCCATACCCAAGCCTTTCCAATCAATTTGACCCAAAAAATTTCTTAGGCTATTAAAATCAGCTTTTCGAAAATCTGGCACTTTAACAGAATTTTCTCCTACTGGTCTATTCCATTCTATTCTAAATCTGATTTCTTTGTGATCACTGCTCCCTAGCTCACTCCCTATTTCGATGTCATTAATTTGCGTTTCCCTGTTAGTTAACACTAAATCTAAAATATTATTTTCCCGTGTTGGTTCCTTAATGTGTTGCGTAAGAAAGCAATCGTCAATTAATTCTAGAAAATCTTCTGCTTCACTATTCCCTGTTTTGTTCAACCAGTTTATTCCGCTAAAATTAAAGTCACCCATGACATAAATACTGTTAGAATTTAAATACTGTTAATCTATAAATACTGTTAACCTCCCTTGCTCCTAACTAACTCTATGGCTGTTTTATACCTCTGAATCAGTTCCTCACTCCTGACTCGACCAACATCATTTCCTCCCACGCTAATGCAAATAATGGGATTGTTCCCATTACCAGCCATAATATCATTCATGTTGTTTATAATATCACCAATGCCAGCTCCGGGATAGCAAACCCTTAACCTGTTCCCCCTATCTCTAGCACAAAACGTTCTATCCAAATACCTTATCTGGGAATCTCCCACAACTAATGTTTGCTTAGGTACTTCCTTTACTTTCTGAGGGGCCTGCGCTTCCTTTCTCTTCGTTGCTTTCCCTTTTGCGCGATCCACAGTCTCTCCACAGCACTCGTCCTCCAAAACGTCAAATGAATTTGAAGTTGCTATGGCGTTTGAAGGCGGCTTTATCAAAGTTACCAGGGAGTTTAGTTTAGCAGTTACCAGGGAGGATGTTCTTAAACAAATAGTAAAACTCAAACCAAACAAATCCCCAGGGCCGGATGAAGTGTTTGCTAGGGTGCTTAAAGAATGCAAAGAGGAGCTTTGTGACCCACTGTCAACCATATTTAATAAATCAATAGAGTCAGGCAGAGTGCCAGAGTTTTGGAAAGTTGCTAATGTGATACCAGTTTTTAAGAAAGGAGATAGATCACTTGCGTCTAACTATCGACCAATTAGCCTAACGTCTATTGTGGGAAAGTTACTCGAATCTATAATAGCAAATAAAATTCGTCTTCATCTTGAAAAACATAAATTAATAATTGAGTCGCAACATGGTTTTATAAATGGCCGTTCATGTTTAACAAATTTGTTATCTTTTTATTCTAGCATTGTTGAGGCAGTTGATAGTGGTAAGGATTGCGATGTTGTATACCTTGACTTTAGCAAAGCTTTTGATACAGTGCCACATGAAAGACTGATTAAAAAAATAGAGTCTCATGGTATTGGGGGTGCTATATTAAGCTGGATTAGGGCATGGCTATACCAAAGGAAACAGAGAGTTAGTATAAATGGAATCAAGTCAGAGTGGGAAAATGTTGTAAGTGGAGTGCCTCAAGGCTCTGTCCTTGGACCTCTGTTGTTTATAATATATATAAATGATTTAGATTCATTTGCAAATTTGCCGATGATACGAAAATCGGTAGGGAAATTAATTCGGAGGAGGACTCACTATCACTTCAAGTTGATCTAGATAGGGTTTTGAAATGGTCAAAGGATTGGCAGATGCAGTTTAATGCTGATAAATGTAAAGTTCTGAGGTTAGGTAATGATGATAGAGTTACAAGATACGAGCTAGATGGTGTTGTGATTGCGAAGTCGGATTGCGAAAGGGATCTGGGAGTTATGATTAGTAAGAATTTAAAACAAAAGGATCAATGCATAAATGTTCGTAATAAGGCAAATCGGACACTTGGATTTATTAATCGCAGCGTTAGTAACAAGACACCTGGTGTGGTTCTCAAGCTATATCTTGCTCTAGTTAGGCCCCATTTAGATTATGCAGTTCAGTTTTGGTCGCCATATTATAGAATGGATATAAATTCACTTGAACGTGTCCAGCGTAGGATGACTAAGTTAATTCCCCAAATTAGAAATCTTTCATATGAAGAAAGATTAACAAAGCTTAAGTTGCATTCACTGGAAAGGCGAAGAGTTAGGGGTGACATGATAGAGGTTTACAAGTGGATGAATGGACATAACCGGGGGGATATTAATAGGGTATTAAAAGTATCAACACAGGACAGAACACGAAACAATGGATATAAATTGGATAAGTTTAGATTTAGGAAAGACTTGGGTAAATACTGGTTCAGTAACAGGGTTGTTGATTTGTGGAACCAATTGCCGCGTAACATTGTGGAGGTGGGGTCCCTCGATTGTTTCAAGCACGGGTTGGACAAGTATATGAGTGGGATTGGGTGGTTATAGAATAGGAGCTGCCTCGTATGGGCCAATAGGCCTTCTGCAGTTACCTTTGTTCTTATGTTCTTATGTTCTATTTGTTTAAGAACATCCTCCCTTGTAACTGCTAAACTCGTCAACCTGTCCTCATCCCCACCCACAAAGACTTGTTCGGCTGAAGGCATTCTATGCTAATTTAGCATAGAATGGAATAGACCTGTAGGAGAAAATTCTGTTAAAGTGCCAGATTTTCGAAAAGCTGATTTTAATAGCCTAAGAAATTTTTTGGGTCAAATAGATTAGAAACTCTTGGGTATGGGGTGTGGGCCGGTATTAGAGCGAGACATGAACCCAGCGATAGGTGACGTAAAAGGGGATTTCGATGTGGATTTAATATATAACTTATTTAAGAATATTCTAAACAAAGCACAGGAACGTAGTATACCATACAAATTGAATAGGTCGAATACTAATGACCTAAAGTGGATAACAAATAATTTAAAGAACCTTATAGGTAAAAAGAGAGCTTGGTACAAAAGGATTAAGAATGGGGAAGTCAGGTTAGAACAGGAATTCATACAACTGGTTAGAAATGTTAAAAAAGAGATTAGGAAAGCAAAAAGAAACTATGAAGTTCGCATAGCAGAGCAAGCAAAGTCAAATCCTAAAGGGTTTTTTCAGTTATATCGAACTAAGACTAGGGAAAGGATAGGTCCATTAAAATCTGAGACAGGTCAAATAACGGATAATGACAAGGAGATGAGTACATAAGAACAAAGGAAACTGCAGAAGGCCTATTGGCCCATACGAGGCAGCTCCTATTCTATAACCACCCAATCCCACTCATATACTTGTCCAACCCGCGCTTGAAACAATCGAGGGACACCACCTCCACCACGTTACGCGGCAATTGGTTCCACAAATCAACAACCCTGTTACTGAACCAGTATTTACCCAAGTATTTCCTAAATCTAAACTTATCCAATTTATACCCATTGTTTCGTGTTCTGTCTTGTGTTGATATTTTTAATACCCTATTAATATCCCCCCTGTTATGTCCATTCATCCACTTGTAAACCTCTATCATGTCACCCCTAACTCTTCGTCTTTCCAGTGAATGCAACTTAAGCTTTGTTAATCTTTCTTCATATGAAAGATTTCTAATTTGGGGAATTAACTTAGTCATCCTACTTTGGACACGTTCAAGTGAATTTATATCCATTCTATAATACGGCGACCAAAACTGAACTGCATAATCTAAATGGGGCCTAACCAGAGCAAGATATAGCTTAAGAACCACACCAGGTGTCTTGCTACTAACGCTTCGATTAATAAATCCCAGTGTCCTATTCGTCTTATTACGAACATTCATGCATTGATCCTTTTGTTTTAAATTCTTACTAATCATAACTCCCAGATCCCTTTCGCAATCTCAACACCATCTAGCTCGTATCTTGTAACTCTATCATCATTACCTAGCCTCAGAACTTTACATTTATCAGCATTAAACTGCATTTGCCAATCATTTGACCATTTCAAAACCCTATCTAGATGAACTTGAAGTGATAGTGAGTCCTCCTCCGAATTAATTTCCCTACCGATTTTCGTATCATCGGCAAATTTGCAAATGTTGCTACTCAAACCTGAATCTAAATCATTTATATATATTATAAACAACAGAGGGCCCAGGACAGAGCCCTGAGGTACTACACTAACAACATTATCCCACTCTGACTTAACCCCATTTATACTAACTCTGGTTCCTTTGGAATAGCCATGCCCTAATCCAAGTTAATATAGCACCCCCAATATCATGAGCTTCTATTTTTTTAATTAGTCTTAGTCTTTTTAATTAGTTTTTAATTAGAGGTATAAAACAGCCATAAGAGGTATAAAACAGCCATAGAGTTAGTTAGGAGCAAGGGAAGAATCCCGATCATATGTGGCATTCTTCCAAGAAAGGGAGTGGGAAATGAATGGATATCGAGGGCACTTGGTGTCAATTGCCGGCTGGAAAGATATTGCAAATCAAATGCAATATCTTTCATAGACAACTGGGAACACTTCTATGGAAGAAATGAAATGTATGCTCGTGATGGGGTGCATCTATCGAGAGCTGGGGTTGTTGCTGTTGCGAACTCGTTAGAAGAAGTGGTTAGAGGTGTTTGTTTGGGTTTAAACTGTTAGTAGATAGAGGTATGGGAATTGATTTGGAGGAAGGAGGTAATAAAAATATGTGTTTGTGGGAGAAAGGAATTGGCAAAACGATCAGGGAAAGAGAAGGTCCGCAAAATAATAATTCACTTAGGGTATATTACACTAACAGTAGAAGTCTAAGAAATAAAATTAACGAATTAAATGCTCTTGTCTGCACAGAAAGAATAGATATTATTGCACTTACCGAAACGTGGATGAATGTAGAAAATAGAGAACTATTAGCTGAATATCAAATATATGGATTTAAACTATTTCACACAGATAGATATATTAGACGAGGTGGTGGAGTAGCCATATATGTTAGGGACAATTTGAAATGTAGTCTCAAAGAGGGAATCAAAACAGAGCCACACACAGAAACTATTTGGATTGAATTAAACGAAAAAGCTAATAATATTATAATAGGAGTAATATATAGGCCACCAAATTTAGACAGAATGGAAGCAAAGCATCTATGGGATGAAATATCTAGAGCATCTAGATCTAACAGTATTTATGTCATGGGTGACTTTAATTTTAGCGGAATAAACTGGTTGAACAAAACAGGGAATAGTGAAGCAGAAGATTTTCTAGAATTAATTGACGATTGCTTTCTTACGCAACACATTAAGGAACCAACACGGGAAAATAATATTTTAGATTTAGTGTTAACTAACAGGGAAACGCAAATTAATGACATCGAAATAGGGAGTGAGCTAGGGAGCAGTGATCACAAAGAAATCAGATTTAGCATAGAATGGAATAGACCAGTAGGAGAAAATTCTGTTAAAGTGCCAGATTTTCGAAAAGCTGATTTTAATAGCCTAAGAAATTTTTTGGGTCAAATTGATTGGAAAGTCTTGGGTATGGGGTGGGGGCCGGTCTTGGAGCGAGACATGAACCCAGCGATAGGTGACTTAAATGGGGATTTCGATGTGGATTCAATATATTACTTATTTAAGAATATTCTAAACAAAGCACAGGAACGTAGTATACCATACAAATTGAATAGATCGAATACTAATGACCCAAAGTGGATAACAAAGAATTTGAAGAACCTTATAGGTAAAAAGAGAGCTTGGTACAAAAGGATTAAAAATGGGGAGGTCACTTTAGAACAGGAATTCGTACAACTGGTTAGAAATGTTAAAAAAGAGATAAGGAAAGCAAAAAGAAACTATGAAGTTCGCATAGCAGGGCAAGCAAAGACAAATCCTAAAGGGTTTTTTCAGTTATATCGTACCAAGACTAGGGAAAGGATAGGTCCATTAAAAACTGAGACAGGTCAAATAACAGATAGTGATGAAGAGATGAGTAGTATTTTTAATAAATATTTTGTATCTGTATTTACTAAAGAGGAACTTAACAATATGCCTTCAGCCGAACAAGTCTATGTGGGTGGGGACGAGGACAGGTTGACGAGTTTAGCAGTTACCAGGGAGGATGTTCTTAAACAAATAGTAAAACTCAAACCAAACAAATCCCCAGGGCCGGATGAAGTGTTTGCCAGGGTGCTTAAAGAATGCAAAGAGGAGCTTTGTGACCTACTGTCAACCATATTTAATAAATCAATAGAGACAGGCAGAGTGCCAGAGTTTTGGAAAGTTGCTAATGTGATACCAGTTTTTAAGAAAGGAGATAGATCACTTGCGTCTAACTATCGACCAATTAGCCTCACGTCTATTGTGGGAAAGTTACTCGAATCTATAATAGCAAATAAAATTCGTCTTCATCTTGAAAAACATAAATTAATAATTGAGTCGCAACATGGTTTTATAAATGGCCGTTCATGTTTAACAAATTTGTTATCTTTTTATTCTAGCATTGTTGAGGCAGTTGATAGTGGTAAGGATTGCGATGTTGTGTACCTTGACTTTAGCAAAGCTTTTGATACAGTGCCACATGAAAGAACATAAGAACATAAGAACATAAGAACAAAGGCAACTGCAATCTAAATCATTTATATATATTATAAACAACAGAGGTCCCAGGACAATGGGACCTCTGTGCTTAGGGGTGCTATATTAAGCTGGATTAGGGCATGGCTATACCAAAGGAAACAGAGAGTTAGTATAAATGGAATCAAGTCAGAGTGGGAAAATGTTGTAAGTGGAGTGCCTCAAGGCTCTGTCCTGGGACCTCTGTTGTTTATAATATATATAAATGATTTAGATTCAGGTTTGAGTAGCAACATTTGCAAATTTGCCGATGATACGAAAATCGGTAGGGAAATTAATTCGGAGGAGGACTCACTATCACTTCAAGTTGATCTAGATAGGGTTTTGAAATGGTCAAAGGATTGGCAGATGCAGTTTAATGCTGATAAATGTAAAGTTCTGAGGTTAGGTAATGATGATAGAGTTACAAGATACGAGCTAGATGGTGTTGTGATTGCGAAGTCGGATTGCGAAAGGGATCTGGGAGTTATGATTAGTAAGAATTTAAAACAAAAGGATCAATGCATAAATGTTCGTAATAAGGCAAATCGGACACTTGGATTTATTAATCGCAGCGTTAGTAACAAGACACCTGGTGTGGTTCTCAAGCTATATCTTGCTCTAGTTAGGCCCCATTTAGATTATGCAGTTCAGTTTTGGTCGCCATATTATAGAATGGATATAAATTCACTTGAACGTGTCCAGCGTAGGATGACTAAGTTAATTCCCCAAATTAGAAATCTTTCATATGAAGAAAGATTAACAAAGCTTAAGTTGCATTCACTGGAAAGGCGAAGAGTTAGGGGTGACATGATAGAGGTTTACAAGTGGATGAATGGACATAACCGGGGGGATATTAATAGGGTATTAAAAGTATCAACACAGGACAGAACACGAAACAATGGATATAAATTGGATAAGTTTAGATTTAGGAAAGACTTGGGTAAATACTGGTTCAGTAACAGGGTTGTTGATTTGTGGAACCAATTGCCGCGTAACATTGTGGAGGTGGGGTCCCTCGATTGTTTCAAGCACGGGTTGGACAAGTATATGAGTGGGATTGGGTGGTTATAGAATAGGAGCTGCCTCGTATGGGCCAATAGGCCTTCTGCAGTTACCTTTGTTCTTATGTTCTTATGTTCTTATGACAGAGCCTTGAGGCACTCCACTTACAACATTTTCCCACTCTGACTTGATTCCATTTATACTAACTCTCTGTTTCCTCTGGTATAGCCATGCCCTAATCCAGCTTAATATAGCACCCCCAATACCATGAGACTCTATCTTTTTAATCAGTCTTTCATGTGGCACTGTATCAAAAGCTTTGCTAAAGTCAAGGTATACAACATCGCAATCCTTACCACTATCAACTGCCTCAACAATGCTAGAATAAAAAGATAACAAATTTGTTAAACATGAACGGCCATTTATAAAACCATGTTGCGACTCAATTATATCAAAGCTTTTGATATAATTGTATCACTGTACGGCACTGTATCAAAGCTTTTGATACAGCGCCACATGAAAGACTAATTGTGGGAACCGACCTGTGAGATTTATATTTATTTAATTTATATGAATTTATATTTACGTTAATTTATATACTTCGATAGCAATTTGTATAATGATAAGTGGACTGTATTTCTGCAATAATCTCACAAATCGATCCTCTACACATTAGGGGGGTTTATATTAATTTAATTTATATATATGCAGCCAATCAAACTACAGTATTAGACTACATACATTGAAGAGGTTCCTTATCTTATAGTACAGCAGGTTAGTCCACCAGGTATAACTAGGGTGTAGACTCCAAATTATCCTCTTTGAGGTAGCTTCCATCACCCAGTAACTGGTGCACAAAGTCTTCCTCGTCTTGACCTGTCAAAAGGGCGCTAGCTGTAAAGCCAGATACCTATATATGACAAGCTATATCAGAGAAAACACTGTACATGGAACCTTAAAGACCTGGCTTAATTACCTTTAGTTTGAGGCTATCTCGTGCTCTAACCGGCAAACCCTACCCAATGACATTAATGGCCACTAATGATAGATAATGGGCTTCGGAAAGAACACTTAACTTGATTTGTTGACAGCGTGTTGAAGATGGTACACCTTTGGTTTCCATAACACTACGTCCAAGTAAAATTAACAGGAGCCGTATTTGCTCCCGTGAGCCTCTGGTCTAGTATAAACAATGGCTAACACTCCATACTACTGACGCCTGGTCGACATTGTCCAGATATGATAGGAGCCGAATTTGCTCCACGCGTCTGGAGGTGACACAACAATGGCTGCCCCTCCTTCCTCACTCTGACGCCTAGCTTACATTGTCCAGATGACAAAGTGATAGAAGGGTCACATTTACTCTACTTTAATATTGATAATTAAGTTAATTTATATGAGATGTTTTTATAATGGTAAAGTCCAAAGACTAATGTATTTAAGAATAATTCCCACCATTATAGGTGGTGAATTATAATAGTATGTGGTGATGATATCCCGTTTTCTTTAGACGGTAATTCCACTACAAGTTACGTTTTCTATGGGTAACTTGTTGGTAATACAGCAGCAATTATTATCTGTCTGTATGGTATTAAATGGTGTCGGATTTTCCAACATAATTCCCCAGGGGCTGCTCACGGGTCGAAGTCCTATTAGAACAGACGAACACCGATACTCTTCCTTCGAATTATTAGATTAATTTGATGTTAGTAGTTAGTAATTACACATTTGTGCGTCTGTTCGTACAGGACGGATGTCCCGTACTAGAGTTGCAGGGGTTAGAAGTCTAATGCGATTTCATTTCCCTGTCAACTCTTGAAAGGCTAATATTCAAGCCTAATTACATATTATTTAACCCAGAAGACTGGATGTGATCAAGTACTTCAGTCAAGTATGATTCAGGGACTGCAGTGAGATCAGTGACATAGATATAACTTGAAGTTTGTTCAGGTAACTGGTCACTGATATATAAACACTGAGGCCCATGGAATACATCTTGATTAAATAATAAATGTATCAAATCAGTCATCAGATTTATTGGGGTTTAATTTAGTTAATTGATTCAGAAGATTGAATAGCTCATCATTAAAGTAAAGTATAGTTCTGAGACTGCAGTGGGTTCAGTGACATTTGTCGCAGTGACTTGTAGCTGTTTTAGGCTACTGTTCACTGATTTGCCACTGAGGCCTCATGAACTCATCTTCAGCTTCAAATGATGATACTAACATCAACCTCTGTTACTATAGTCAGCTGTAATCTCCTTAGTATAATGCTACTGGAGAAATATAATCAGCTGACAAATTTAGATTTCTATTGGTATTGTTTATCTGCAGGCATAGGTCTCCTCAGGCTTGATACTGGGCCTGAGAGTAATTTACCTCCTGCAGAGTTTAACATGGTTATGCCCTGATATTTAGTAGGGCTACCAATGAATTGATGGTAGTAGTCTGTCCCTACAAGGAGACCGAAGTCGGTGAGGTGATCAGACTTAATATTATCTGCCAATTTTATTCCTCTATTTCTCAGGAATTTGGCTGTTGCTCTCAGACCTTGAACTTGTAGGTCTACTGGTATTTTGTCCACCACAATGGCTTGTACTCGACAGACGTACCTGCCTAAACGTACTGATGGTTGTACCACCTGGTAGACTTGAGGTCCTGCATCTGTTACAAACCCTGAGATGTTGAATGATATCTGGGCTACAGGCCTTAATTGTAATTCATCTGCCAGCTTTTTAGTAATATATGTTCTCTGGGATCCTTGGTCAAACAACCCACGGGTATGGACCTTGGCCCTCTTATTCAGGATGGTAATTTGGGCAGTAGGCAAAGTCGTATTACCTTTAGACTTTGCCGATTGGACACTCTTTGTTTGTTGCACCTTGCAGTACTGTACTGTGGTGGGAATGCTATCTTCCACCTTGGGGTTTGGAGACGTTGTTTTGGTGTCTCTGCACAATGCTGCATGGTGCTGACCTTTGTTACACCTATTACAAGGGTGTAATTGGGTATCACAATCCTTGATGTTATGTTTCCTGAGGCACCTCGTGCAATGTTGCAAATCTTTGAGTCGCTCAACACGGGCGTCACTATCAGGAAAATTAGAGCAGTGGTACATTGAATGTTTCTCATTGCAGAACAAACATGTTCCATAGCTTCCTGTACCCTTTGGTGTCACGTTCTTGGGTGACACAGTAACTATAGGCTTGGAGGGTCCCACCGCATATACGCCCACACTGCTACTGTTCCACTTTGGTGTTGAATTATATTGTCTAGATTGATTTGGAGTACCTTTGGTACTCTGTGGTTTACTATTATTGGTTTCTGAGGGTTTACTTGGTGGTTTTAATTTGTCATGTGTTCGTAATTGATGAACTACTGACTTTAAACCTTCAGATATTTCATTCATAGATAAGATGCTTTTATTGTAATGAGCACTCATTTGTCTCAATATGTCCCTAGGTATTTTCTCCTGGACAATTATTTTCAAGACCCACTCAGCCCCGTTTGTATCTGCTGTCAGGCTGAGGGCATTGATCAATGATTCTACCTCCAGCTTGAAGACTTGGAGTGAATCAGCTGAAGCCTCCGGTGGGGGTAAATGCAACAGCTCATGAACTAAATGTGATGTTCTTACTTCTGGATCAGCATAATTATCCTTGAGGAGTTTTACTGCCAGATCATAGCCGTCATTAGTTAGTCTCAGATGGGATACTACTGTTTTAGCCTCACCTGATAATTGGCCTTGCAAATAAGAGAATTTACTACTCTTTGGTAAAGATTGTTTTGAGTCTACAAGGTCAACGAATTTGTTCCAAAATTCGTCCCAATCTTCCTCATCTTTTCCTGAGAAAGTGGGTAAATTAATTGGAGGGAGTCGAGCTTCTGCTTGACTCGTATTAGATGCAACTGTTGTTGTTGTTGCTGTTGCCTTGTTCTGGGCAATTAATTTGACATAAGGCTGTAACGTGGCCTGAGTGTGATCTTCATAATTCGCAAGATCAACCATAATGTCGTCTATTTCTGTTTCTGATAAATTGGTGTTGGCAAGTTCAGCCACATATGTTGCTATTTGACATTTGATTTGCTCAAATTTACCTGCAGCTGCTTGATAATAGCTTTCCAGGTCAGCATAATCAACTTGAGATTGTTGTGACAAATCTTCACATTTCTTGATCTGTCTTGTTAAGTGGCCTTTAAGACCTGCAAGGGTTCTTTTCATTCTCCCTGCATTATCCATACTGGCTAGTTGGTGAAGCCTTGTGGGGCTTGTACTTGGGCTGCTCATAATACTGAACAAGCACTGATGGTAGCCTAGGGTAAAATGCACTCACTAGGCAATAATCCTACATCTACTAGAGGTTAGCACTTAAAATTAATACACATTATATATATACAATCATACACACTAATGATTTGAGTGATAAACCAGTGTCACTGGAAGTACCTTTAGGTTAGCTCCTCTATATCACGCTAGGATGGTAGAGACACTAATTAATCACTCAAAGGTGTAATGATCATAAGTAAATTATTATATATACAACTCAACTCGAGTTGATAAAAATTACACCCAAAATAGGGTCTGCACCATTCATTAATGGTGCCAGGTTGTTGAATATAGTACAACTGACTATGGTAATAATGGGACTAGGATGAACAATAATAGTTCAACTAGTCAATGGTAAATATCCTACCCTGTTGTGGGTTGGCAATTAGTAAATATTATACTGTGAACACTAGTGCAATATATATTAAATAATTCTCTATTTTGGAGAAATAATATATACAATTATTGATAATAGCCTTTTAATTAGCCTCTATGAAACTTCTAATATTATCAAGAAGTATTAAATATTATTAGTGACCTCGCGAAATAAACTCCACAAAATTCGTAGATAATCTCTCGCGAAATTTAACACCACGAAATCCGTGAACAATATCGCGAGGACACAGCCACTAATTTGGCTGGCTTCTATATTAGCGCTGTCATTTCACGAAATAACACGCCATCAAATCTGTGGGTGTGCATGAAACCGCTGACTAAGGCTGATCTGAACTGAGCGGGGCTCGTGAACTCGCTCGAGTCAACGCCGCCGTCATTGACTGCTGGCTTTGTTTAAATCACACTGCACTAGTATATTTAATGAATCCACTGGTTAACTGGTTCATCCGGTACTAAGATGACCAAATGTGGGTTCAAAGGATCAAATAATCCGTCATCCGGTTCGAAGATGACCAAATAATTCGGTTTCGAAGGACCAAATAATGTGGGAACCGACCTGTGAGATTTATATTTATTTAATTTATATGAATTTATATTTACGTTAATTTATATACTTCGATAGCAATTTGTATAATGATAAGTGGACTGTATTTCTGCAATAATCTCATAATCTCACAAATCGATCCTCTACACATTAGGGGGGTTTATATTAATTTAATTTATATATATGCAGCCAATCAAACTACAGTATTAGACTACATACATTGAAGAGGTTCCTTATCTTATAGTACAGCAGGTTAGTCCACCAGGTATAACTAGGGTGTAGACTCCAAATTATCCTCTTTGAGGTAGCTTCCATCACCCAGTAACTGGTGCACAAAGTCTTCCTCGTCTTGACCTGTCAAAAGGGCGCTAGCTGTAAAGCCAGATACCTATATATGACAAGCTATATCAGAGAAAACACTGTACATGGAACCTTAAAGACCTGGCTTAATTACCTTTAGTTTGAGGCTATCTCGTGCTCTAACCGGCAAACCCTACCCAATGACATTAATGGCCACTAATGATAGATAATGGGCTTCGGAAAGAACACTTAACTTGATTTGTTGACAGCGTGTTGAAGATGGTACACCTTTGGTTTCCATAACACTACGTCCAAGTAAAATTAACAGGAGCCGTATTTGCTCCCGTGAGCCTCTGGTCTAGTATAAACAATGGCTAACACTCCATACTACTGACGCCTGGTCGACATTGTCCAGATATGATAGGAGCCGAATTTGCTCCACGCGTCTGGAGGTGACACAACAATAGCTGCCCCTCCTTCCTCACTCTGACGCCTAGCTTACATTGTCCAGATGACAAAGTGATAGAAGGGTCACATTTACTCTACTTTAATATTGATAATTAAGTTAATTTATATGAGATGTTTTTATAATGGTAAAGTCCAAAGACTAATGTATTTAAGAATAATTCCCACCATAATAGGTGGTGAATTATAATAGTATGTGGTGATGATATCCCGTTTTCTTTAGACGGTAATTCTACTACAAGTTACGTTTTCTATGGGTAACTTATTGGTAATACAGCAGCAATTATTATCTGTCTGTATGGTATTAAATGGTGTCGGATTTTCCGACACTAATTAAAAAAATAGAAGCTCATGGAATTGGGGGTGCTATATTAACTTGGATTAAGGCATGGCTATTCCAAAGGAAACAGAGAGTTAGTATAAATGGGGTTAAGTCAGAGTGGGATAATGTTGTTAGTGGAGTACCTCAGGGCTCTGTCCTGGGACCTCTGTTGTTTTTAATATATATAAATGATTTAGATTCAGGTTTGAGTAGCAACATTTGCAAATTTGCCGATGATACGAAAATCGGTAGGGAAATTAATTTGGAGGACTCACTATCACTTCAAGTTGATCTAGATAGGGTTTTGAAATGGTCAAAGGATTGGCAAATGCAGTTTAATGCTGATAAATGTAAAGTTCTGAGGCTAGGTAATGATGATAGAGTTACAAGATACGAGCTAGATGGTGTTAAGATTGCGAAGTCGGATTGCGAAAGGGATCTGGGAGTTATGATTAGTAAGAATTTAAAACAAAAGGATCAATGCATGAATGTTCGTAATAAGGCGAATAGGACACTGGGATTTATTAATCGAAGCGTTAGTAACAAGACACCTGGTGTGGTTTCAGTTATATCGTACTAAGACTAGGGAAAGGATAGGTCCATTAAAAACTGAGACAGGTCAAATAACAGATAGTGATGAAGAGATGAGTAGTATTTTTAATAAATATTTTGTATCTGTATTTACTAAAGAGGAACTTAACAATATGCCTTCAGCCGAACAAGTCTATGTGGGTGGGGACGAGGACAGGTTGACGAGTTTAGCAGTTACCAGGGAGGATGTTCTTAAACAAATAGTAATACTCAAACCAAACAAATCCCCAGGGCCGGATGAAGTGTTTGCCAGGGTGCTTAAAGAATGCAAAGAGGAGCTTTGTGACCCACTGTCTACCATATTTAATAAATCAATAGAGTCAGGCAGAGTGCCAGAGTTTTGGAAAGTTGCTAATGTGATACCAGTTTTTAAGAAAGGAGATAGATCACTTGCGTCTAACTATCGACCATATAGCCTAACGTCTATTGTGGGAAAGTTACTCGAATCTATAATAGCAAATAAAATTCGTCTTCATCTTGAAAAACATAAATTAATAATTGAGTCGCAACATAGTTTTATAAATGGCCGTTCATGTTTAACAAATTTGTTATCTTTTTATTCTAGCATAGTTGAGGCAGTTGATAGTGGTAAGGATTGTGATGTTGTGTACCTTGACTTTAGCAAAGCTTTTGATACAGTGCCACATGAAAGACTGATTAAAAAGATAAAGGCTCATGGTATTGGGGGTGCTATATTAAACTGGATTAGGGCATGGCTATACCAAAGGAAACAGAGAGTTAGTATAAATGGAGTCAAGTTTACAAGTGGTTTACAAGTGGATGAATGGACATAACCGGGGGGATATTAATAGGGTATTAAAAGTATCAACACAGGACAGAACACGAAACAATGGATATAAATTGGATAAGTTTAGATTTAGGAAAGACTTGGGTAAATACTGGTTCAGTAACAGGGTTGTTGATTTGTGGAACCAATTGCCGCGTAACATTGTGGAGGTGGGGTCCCTCGATTGTTTCAAGCACGGGTTGGACAAGTATATGAGTGGGATTGGGTGGTTATAGAATAGGAGCTGCCTCGTATGGGCCAATAGGCCTTCTGCAGTTACCTTTGTTCTTATGTTCTTATGTTCTTAAGTCAGAGTGGGAAAATGTTGTAAGTGGAGTGCCTCAAGGCTCTGTCCTTGGACCTCTGTTGTTTATAATATATATAAATGATTTAGATTCAGGTTTGAGTAGCAACATTTGCAAATTTGCCGATGATACGAAAATCGGTAGGGAAATTAATTCGGAGGAGGACTCACTATCACTTCAAGTTGATCTAGATAGGGTTATGAAATGGTCAAAGGATTGGCAGATGCAGTTTAATGCTGATAAATGTAAAGTTCTGAGGTTAGGTAATGATGATAGAGTTACAAGATACGAGCTAGATGGTGTTGAGATTGCGAAGTCGGATTGCGAAAGGGATCTGGGAGTTATGATTAGTAAGAATTTAAAACAAAAGGATCAATGCATAAATGTTCGTAATAAGGCAAATCGGACACTTGGATTTATTAATCGCAGCCTTAGTAACAAGACACCTGGTGTGGGTCTCAAGCTATATCTTGCTCTAGTTAGGCCCCATTTAGATTTTGCAGTTCAGTTTTGGTCGCCATATTATAGAATGGATATAAATTCACTTGAACGTGTCCAGCGTAGGATGACTAAGTTAATTCCCCAAATTAGAAATCTTTCATATGAAGAAAGATTAACAAAGCTTAAGTTGCATTCACTGGAAAGGCGAAGAGTTAGGGGTGACATGATAGAGGTTTACAAGTGGGTGAATGGACATAACAAAGGGGAAATTAATAGGGTATTAAAAGTATCAACACAAGACAGAACACGAAACAATGGGTATAAATTGGATAAGTTTAGATTTAGGAAAGACTTGGGTAAATACTGGTTCAGTAACAGGGTTGTTGATTTGTGGAACCAATTGCCGCGTAACATTGTGGAGGTGGGGTCCCTCGATTGTTTCAAGCATGGGTTGGACATGTATATGAGTGGGATTGGGTGGTTATAAATAGGAGCTGCCTCGTATGGGCCAATAGGCCTTCTGCAGTTGCCTTTGTTCTTATGTTCTTATGTAGTTACATCCTCCCTGGTAACTGGTAAACTAGTCAACCTGTCCTCGTCCCCACCCACATAGACTTGTTCGGCGGAAGACATATTGTTAAGTTCCTCTTTTGTAAATACAGATATAAAATATTTATTAAAAATACTACTCATCTCTTCATCACTATCTGTTATTTGACCTGTCTCAGTTTTTAATGGACCTATCCTTTCCCTAATCTTTGTCCGGTATAACTGGATAAACCCTTTAAGATTTGTTTTCGCTTGCTTTGCTTTGCGAACTTCATAGTTTCTTTTTGCTTTCCTTATCTCTTTTTTAGTATTTCTAACCAGTTGTACGAATTCCTGTTCTAAACTGACTTCCCCATTCTTAATCCTTTTGTACCAAGCTCTCTTTTTACCAATAAGGTTCTTCAGATCCTTTGTTATCCACTTTGGATCATTAGTATTCGATATAGTCTCCGTGGTGTAGTGGTAAGACACTCGCCTGGCGTTCCGCGAGCGCTATGTCATGGGTTCGTATCCGGGCCGGGGAGGATTTACTGGGCGCAATTCCTTAACTGTAGCCTCTGTTTAACGCAACAGTAAAATGTGTACTTGGATGAAAAAACGATTCTTCGCGGCAGGGGATCGTATTCCAGGGACCATAGAATTAAGGACTTGCCCGAAACGCTACGCGTACTAGTGGCTGTACAAGAATGTAACAACTCTTGTATATATCTCAAAAAAAAAAAAAAAAATATATTCAATTTATATGGTATACTACGTTCTTGGGCTTTGCTTAGAATATTTTTAAATAGGTTATATCTTGAATGCACATCGAAAACCCCTTTTACGTCACCTATCGCTGGATTCACGTCTAGCTCCAATACCGGCCCACATCCCATACCCAAGACTTTCCAATCTATTTGACCCCCAAAATTCTTAGGCTATTGAAATCAGCTCTTCGAAAATCAGGCACTTTAACAGAATTTTCCCCTACTCCTATTTTGAGGCCCTTCTCTTTTCCTGATCATTTTGTCAAATTGTTTCTCGAACAAACACATATTTTTATTACCTCCTTCCTCCCTATCAATTCCCATACCACTATCTACTAACAGTTTAAACCTAAACAAATGCCTCTAACCAATGGTTCCAACGAGTTCGCAACAGCAACAACTCCGGCCTTCGATAGATACACCCCATCACGAGCATACATTTCATTTCTTCCATAGAAGTGTTCCCAGTTGTATATGAAAGATATTGCATTTGATTTGCAATATCTTTCCAGCCGGCAATTGACACCAAGTGCCCTCGACAACTTGTAGTTGTGCGTGTAGTTATATATATTATAAACAACAGAGGTCCCAGGACAGAGCCCTGAGGTACTCCACTAACAACATTACCCACTCTGACTTAACCCAATTTATACTAACTCTCTGTTTCCTTTGGAATAGCCATGCCCTAATAGAACTTAATATATCACTCCCAATACCATGAGCCTCTATTTTTTTAATCAGTCTTTCATGTGACACTGTATCAAAAGCTTTGCTAAAGTCGAGGTACACAACATCACAATGCTTACCCCTATCAACTGCCTCAACTATGCTGGAATAAAAATATAGCAAATTTGTTAAACATGAACGGCCATTTGTAAAACCATATTTCGACTCTTTTATTAATTTCTGTTTTTCAAGATGAAGACGAATTGTATTTGCAATTATCGATTCAAGTCGATTCAATTATCGATTTAAAACTGAGACAGGTCAAATAACAGATAGTGATGAAGAGATGAGTAGTATTTTTAATAAATATTTTGTATCTGTATTTACTAAAGAGGAACTTAACAATATGCCTTCAGCCGAACAAGTCTATGTGGGTGGGGACGAGGACAGGTTGACGAGTTTAGCAGTTACCAGGGAGGATGTTCTTAAACAAATAGTAAAACTCAAACCAAACAAATCCCCAGGGCCGGATGAAGTGTTTGCTAGGGTGCTTAAAGAATGCAAAGAGGAGCTTTGTGACCCACTGTCAACCATATTTAATAAATCAATAGAGTCAGGCAGAGTGCCAGAGTTTTGGAAAGTTGCTAATGTGATACCAGTTTTTAAGAAAGGAGATAGATCACTTGCGTCTAACTATCGACCATATAGCCTAACGTCTATTGTGGGAAAGTTACTCGAATCTATAATAGCAAATAAAATTCGTCTTCATCTTGAAAAACATAAATTAATAATTGAGTCGCAACATAGTTTTATAAATGGCCGTTCATGTTTAACAAATTTGTTATCTTTTTATTCTAGCATAGTTGAGGCAGTTGATAGTGGTAAGGATTGTGATGTTGTGTACCTTGACTTTAGCAAAGCTTTTGATACAGTGCCACATGAAAGACTGATTAAAAAGATAAAGGCTCATGGTATTGGGGGTGCTATATTAAACTGGATTAGGGCATGGCTATACCAAAGGAAACAGAGAGTTAGTATAAATGGAGTCAAGTTTACAAGTGGTTTACAAGTGGATGAATGGACATAACCGGGGGGATATTAATAGGGTATTAAAAGTATCAACACAGGACAGAACACGAAACAATGGATATAAATTGGATAAGTTTAGATTTAGGAAAGACTTGGGTAAATACTGGTTCAGTAACAGGGTTGTTGATTTGTGGAACCAATTGCCGCGTAACATTGTGGAGGTGGGGTCCCTCGATTGTTTCAAGCACGGGTTGGACAAGTATATGAGTGGGATTGGGTGGTTATAGAATAGGAGCTGCCTCGTATGGGCCAATAGGCCTTCTGCAGTTACCTTTGTTCTTATGTTCTTATGTTCTTAAGTCAGAGTGGGAAAATGTTGTAAGTGGAGTGCCTCAAGGCTCTGTCCTTGGACCTCTGTTGTTTATAATATATATAAATGATTTAGATTCAGGTTTGAGTAGCAACATTTGCAAATTTGCCGATGATACGAAAATCGGTAGGGAAATTAATTCGGAGGAGGACTCACTATCACTTCAAGTTGATCTAGATAGGGTTATGAAATGGTCAAAGGATTGGCAGATGCAGTTTAATGCTGATAAATGTAAAGTTCTGAGGTTAGGTAATGATGATAGAGTTACAAGATACGAGCTAGATGGTGTTGAGATTGCGAAGTCGGATTGCGAAAGGGATCTGGGAGTTATGATTAGTAAGAATTTAAAACAAAAGGATCAATGCATAAATGTTCGTAATAAGGCAAATCGGACACTTGGATTTATTAATCGCAGCCTTAGTAACAAGACACCTGGTGTGGGTCTCAAGCTATATCTTGCTCTAGTTAGGCCCCATTTAGATTTTGCAGTTCAGTTTTGGTCGCCATATTATAGAATGGATATAAATTCACTTGAACGTGTCCAGCGTAGGATGACTAAGTTAATTCCCCAAATTAGAAATCTTTCATATGAAGAAAGATTAACAAAGCTTAAGTTGCATTCACTGGAAAGGCGAAGAGTTAGGGGTGACATGATAGAGGTTTACAAGTGGGTGAATGGACATAACAAAGGGGAAATTAATAGGGTATTAAAAGTATCAACACAAGACAGAACACGAAACAATGGGTATAAATTGGATAAGTTTAGATTTAGGAAAGACTTGGGTAAATACTGGTTCAGTAACAGGGTTGTTGATTTGTGGAACCAATTGCCGCGTAACATTGTGGAGGTGGGGTCCCTCGATTGTTTCAAGCATGGGTTGGACATGTATATGAGTGGGATTGGGTGGTTATAAATAGGAGCTGCCTCGTATGGGCCAATAGGCCTTCTGCAGTTGCCTTTGTTCTTATGTTCTTATGTAGTTACATCCTCCCTGGTAACTGGTAAACTAGTCAACCTGTCCTCGTCCCCACCCACATAGACTTGTTCGGCGGAAGACATATTGTTAAGTTCCTCTTTTGTAAATACAGATATAAAATATTTATTAAAAATACTACTCATCTCTTCATCACTATCTGTTATTTGACCTGTCTCAGTTTTTAATGGACCTATCCTTTCCCTAATCTTTGTCCGGTATAACTGGATAAACCCTTTAGGATTTGTTTTCGCTTGCTTTGCTTTGCGAACTTCATAGTTTCTTTTTGCTTTCCTTACCTCTTTTTTAGTATTTCTAACCAGTTGTACGAATTCCTGTTCTAAACTGACTTCCCCATTCTTAATCCTTTTGTACCAAGCTCTCTTTTTACCAATAAGGTTCTTCAGATCCTTTGTTATCCACTTTGGATCATTAGTATTCGATATAGTCTCCGTGGTGTAGTGGTAAGACACTCGCCTGGCGTTCCGCGAGCGCTATGTCATGGGTTCGTATCCGGGCCGGGGAGGATTTACTGGGCGCAATTCCTTAACTGTAGCCTCTGTTTAACGCAACAGTAAAATGTGTACTTGGATGAAAAAACGATTCTTCGCGGCAGGGGATCGTATTCCAGGGACCATAGAATTAAGGACTTGCCCGAAACGCTACGCGTACTAGTGGCTGTACAAGAATGTAACAACTCTTGTATATATCTCAAAAAAAAAAAAAAAAATATATTCAATTTATATGGTATACTACGTTCTTGGGCTTTGCTTAGAATATTTTTAAATAGGTTATATCTTGAATGCACATCGAAAACCCCTTTTACGTCACCTATCGCTGGATTCACGTCTAGCTCCAATACCGGCCCACATCCCATACCCAAGACTTTCCAATCTATTTGACCCCCAAAATTCTTAGGCTATTGAAATCAGCTCTTCGAAAATCAGGCACTTTAACAGAATTTTCCCCTACTCCTATTTTGAGGCCCTTCTCTTTTCCTGATCATTTTGTCAAATTGTTTCTCGAACAAACACATATTTTTATTACCTCCTTCCTCCCTATCAATTCCCATACCACTATCTACTAACAGTTTAAACCTAAACAAATGCCTCTAACCAATGGTTCCAACGAGTTCGCAACAGCAACAACTCCGGCCTTCGATAGATACACCCCATCACGAGCATACATTTCATTTCTTCCATAGAAGTGTTCCCAGTTGTATATGAAAGATATTGCATTTGATTTGCAATATCTTTCCAGCCGGCAATTGACACCAAGTGCCCTCGACAACTTGTAGTTGTGCGTGTAGTTATATATATTATAAACAACAGAGGTCCCAGGACAGAGCCCTGAGGTACTCCACTAACAACATTACCCACTCTGACTTAACCCAATTTATACTAACTCTCTGTTTCCTTTGGAATAGCCATGCCCTAATAGAACTTAATATATCACTCCCAATACCATGAGCCTCTATTTTTTTAATCAGTCTTTCATGTGACACTGTATCAAAAGCTTTGCTAAAGTCGAGGTACACAACATCACAATGCTTACCCCTATCAACTGCCTCAACTATGCTGGAATAAAAATATAGCAAATTTGTTAAACATGAACGGCCATTTGTAAAACCATATTTCGACTCTTTTATTAATTTCTGTTTTTCAAGATGAAGACGAATTGTATTTGCAATTATCGATTCAAGTCGATTCAATTATCGATTTAAAACTGAGACAGGTCAAATAACAGATAGTGATGAAGAGATGAGTAGTATTTTTAATAAATATTTTGTATCTGTATTTACTAAAGAGGAACTTAACAATATGCCTTCAGCCGAACAAGTCTATGTGGGTGGGGACGAGGACAGGTTGACGAGTTTAGCAGTTACCAGGGAGGATGTTCTTAAACAAATAGTAAAACTCAAACCAAACAAATCCCCAGGGCCGGATGAAGTGTTTGCTAGGGTGCTTAAAGAATGCAAAGAGGAGCTTTGTGACCCACTGTCAACCATATTTAATAAATCAATAGAGTCAGGCAGAGTGCCAGAGTTTTGGAAAGTTGCTAATGTGATACCAGTTTTTAAGAAAGGAGATAGATCACTTGCGTCTAACTATCGACCAATTAGCCTAACGTCTATTGTGGGAAAGTTACTCGAATCTATAATAGCAAATAAAATTCGTCTTCATCTTGAAAAACATAAATTAATAATTGAGTCGCAACATGGTTTTATAAATGGCTGTTCATGTTTAACAAATTTGTTATCTTTTTATTCTAGCATTGTTGAGGCAGTTGATAGTGGTAAGGATTGCGATGTTGTATACCTTGACTTTAGCAAAGCTTTTGATACAGTGCCACATGAAAGACTGATTAAAAAAATAGAGTCTCATGGTATTGGGGGTGCTATATTAAGCTGGATTAGGGCATGGCTATACCAAAGGAAACAGAGAGTTAGTATAAATGGAATCAAGTCAGAGTGGGAAAATGTTGTAAGTGGAGTGCCTCAAGGCTCTGTCCTGGGACCTCTGTTGTTTATAATATATATAAATGATTTAGATTCAGGTTTGAGTAGCAACATTTGCAAATTTGCCGATGATACGAAAATCGGTAGGGAAATTAATTCGGAGGAGGACTCACTATCACTTCAAGTTGATCTAGATAGGGTTTTGAAATGGTCAAAGGATTGGCAGATGCAGTTTAATGCTGATAAATGTAAAGTTCTGAGGTTAGGTAATGATGATAGAGTTACAAGATACGAGCTAGATGGTGTTGTGATTGCGAAGTCGGATTGCGAAAGGGATCTGGGAGTTATGATTAGTAAGAATTTAAAACAAAAGGATCAATGCATAAATGTTCGTAATAAGGCAAATCGGACACTTGGATTTATTAATCGCAGCGTTAGTAACAAGACACCTGGTGTGGTTCTCAAGCTATATCTTGCTCTAGTTAGGCCCCATTTAGATTATGCAGTTCAGTTTTGGTCGCCATATTATAGAATGGATATAAATTCACTTGAACGTGTCCAGCGTAGGATGACTAAGTTAATTCCCCAAATTAGAAATCTTTCATATGAAGAAAGATTAACAAAGCTTAAGTTGCATTCACTGGAAAGGCGAAGAGTTAGGGGTGACATGATAGAGGTTTACAAGTGGATGAATGGACATAACCGGGGGGATATTAATAGGGTATTAAAAGTATCAACACAGGACAGAACACGAAACAATGGATATAAATTGGATAAGTTTAGATTTAGGAAAGACTTGGGTAAATACTGGTTCAGTAACAGGGTTGTTGATTTGTGGAACCAATTGCCGCGTAACATTGTGGAGGTGGGGTCCCTCGATTGTTTTAAAAGGGAAAGCAACGAAGAGAAAGGAAGCGCAGGCCCCTCAGAAAGTAAAGGAAGTACCTAAGCAAACATTAGTTGTGGGAGATTCCCAGATAAGGTATTTGGATAGAACGTTTTGTGCTAGAGATAGGGGGAACAGGTTAAGGGTTTGCTATCCCGGAGCTGGCATTGGTGATATTATAAACAACATGAATGATATTATGGCTGGTAATGGGAACAATCCCATTATTTGCATTAGCGTGGGAGGAAATGATGTTGGTCGAGTCAGGAGTGAGGAACTGATTCAGAGGTATAAAACAGCCATAGAGTTAGTTAGGAGCAAGGGAGGAATCCCGATCATATGTGGCATTCTTCCAAGAAAGGGAGTGGGAAATGAATGGATATCGAGGGCACTTGGTGTCAATTGCCGGCTGGAAAGATATTGCAAATCAAATGCAATATCTTTCATAGACAACTGGGAACACTTCTATGGAAGAAATGAAATGTATGCTCGTGATGGGGTGCATCTATCGAGAGCTGGGGTTGTTGCTGTTGCGAACTCGCTAGAAGAAGTGGTTAGAGGTGTTTGTTTGGGTTTAAACTGTTAGTAGATAGAGGTATGGGAATTGATTTGGAGGAAGGAGGTAATAAAAGTATGTGTTTGTGGGAGAAAGGAATTGGCAAAACGATCAGGGAAAGAGAAGGTCCGCAAAATAACAATTCACTTAGGGTATATTACACTAACAGTAGAAGTCTAAGAAATAAAATTAACGAATTAAATGCTCTTGTCTGCACAGAAAAAATAGATATTATTGCACTTACCGAAACGTGGATGAATGTAGAAAATAGAGAACTATTAGCTGAATATCAAATATATGGATTTAAACTATTTCACACAGATAGATATATTAGACGAGGAGGTGGAGTAGCCATATATGTTAGGGACAATTTGAAATGTAGTCTCAAAGAGGGAATCAAAACAGAGCCACACACAGAAACTATTTGGATTGAATTAAACGAAAAAGCTAATAATATTATAATAGGAGTAATATATAGGCCACCAAATTTAGACAGAATGGAAGCAAAGCATCTATGGGATGAAATATCTAGAGCATCTAGATCTAACAGTATTTATGTCATGGGTGACTTTAATTTTAGCGGAATAAACTGGTTGAACAAAACAGGGAATAGAACATAAGAACATAAGAACAAAGGTAACTGCAGAAGGCCTATTGGCCCATACGAGGCAGCTCCTATTCTATAACCACCCAATCCCACTCATATACTTGTCCAACCCGTGCTTGAAACAATCGAGGGACCCCACCTCCACAATGTTACGCGGCAATTGGTTCCACAAATCAACAACCCTGTTACTGAACCAGTATTTACCCAAGTCTTTCCTAAATCTAAACTTATCCAATTTATATCCATTGTTTCGTGTTCTGTCCTGTGTTGATACTTTTAATACCCTATTAATATCCCCCCGGTTATGTCCATTCATCCACTTGTAAACCTCTATCATGTCACCCCTAACTCTTCGCCTTTCCAGTGAATGCAACTTAAGCTTTGTTAATCTTTCTTCATATGAAAGATTTCTAATTTGGGGAATTAACTTAGTCATCCTACGCTGGACACGTTCAAGTGAATTTATATCCATTCTATAATATGGCGACCAAAACTGAACTGCATAATCTAAATGGGGCCTAACTAGAGCAAGATATAGCTTGAGAACCACACCAGGTGTCTTGTTACTAACGCTGCGATTAATAAATCCAAGTGTCCGATTTGCCTTATTACGAACATTTATGCATTGATCCTTTTGTTTTAAATTCTTACTAATCATAACTCCCAGATCCCTTTCGCAATCCGACTTCGCAATCACAACACCATCTAGCTCGTATCTTGTAACTCTATCATCATTACCTAACCTCAGAACTTTACATTTATCAGCATTAAACTGCATCTGCCAATCCTTTGACCATTTCAAAACCCTATCTAGATCAACTTGAAGTGATAGTGAGTCCTCCTCCGAATTAATTTCCCTACCGATTTTCGTATCATCGGCAAATTTGCAAATGTTGCTACTCAAACCTGAATCTAAATCATTTATATATATTATAAACAACAGAGGTCCCAGGACAGAGCCTTGAGGCACTCCACTTACAACATTTTCCCACTCTGACTTGATTCCATTTATACTAACTCTCTGTTTCCTTTGGTATAGCCATGCCCTAATCCAGCTTAATATAGCACCCCCAATACCATGAGACTCTATTTTTTTAATCAGTCTTTCATGTGGCACTGTATCAAAAGCTTTGCTAAAGTCAAGGTATACAACATCGCAATCCTTACCACTATCAACTGCCTCAACAATGCTAGAATAAAAAGATAACAAATTTGTTAAACATGAACGGCCATTTATAAAACCATGTTGCGACTCAATTATTAATTTATGTTTTTCAAGATGAAGACGAATTTTATTTGCTATTATAGATTCGAGTAACTTTCCCACAATAGACGTTAGGCTAATTGGTCGATAGTTAGACGCAAGTGATCTATCTCCTTTCTTAAAAACTGGTATCACATTAGCAACTTTCCAAAACTCTGGCACTCTGCCTGACTCTATTGATTTATTAAATATGGTTGACAGTGGGTCACAAAGCTCCTCTTTGCATTCTTTAAGCACCCTAGCAAACACTTCATCCGGCCCTGGGGATTTGTTTGGTTTGAGTTTTACTATTTGTTTAAGAACATCCTCCCTGGTAACTGCTAAACTCGTCAACCTGTCCTCGTCCCCACCCACATAGACTTGTTCGGCTGAAGGCATATTGTTAAGTTCCTCTTTAGTAAATACAGATACAAAATATTTATTAAAAATACTACTCATCTCTTCATCACTATCTGTTATTTGACCTGTCTCAGTTTTTAATGGACCTATCCTTTCCCTAGTCTTAGTACGATATAACTGAAAAAACCCTTTAGGATTTGTCTTTGCTTGCCCTGCTATGCGAACTTCATAGTTTCTTTTTGCTTTCCTTATCTCTTTTTTAACATTTCTAACCAGTTGTACGAATTCCTGTTCTAAAGTGACCTCCCCATTTTTAATCCTTTTGTACCAAGCTCTCTTTTTACCTATAAGGTTCTTCAAATTCTTTGTTATCCACTTTGGGTCATTAGTATACGATCTATTCAATTTGTATGGTATACTACGTTCCTGTGCTTTGTTTAGAATATTCTTAAATAAGTTATATATTGAATCCACATCGAAATCCCCATTTAAGTCACCTATCGCTGGGTTCATGTCTCGCTCCAAGACCGGCCCACACCCCATACCCAAGCCTTTCCAATCAATTTGACCCAAAAAATTTCTTAGGCTATTAAAATCAGCTTTTCGAAAATCTGGCACTTTAACAGAATTTTCTCCTACTGGTCTATTCCATTCTATGCTAAATCTGATTTCTTTGTGATCACTGCTCCCTAGCTCACTCCCTATTTCGATGTCATTAATTTGCGTTTCCCTGTTAGTTAACACTAAATCTAAAATATTATTTTCCCGTGTTGGTTCCTTAATGTGTTGCGTAAGAAAGCAATCGTCAATTAATTCTAGAAAATCTTCTGCTTCACTATTCCCTGTTTTGTTCAACCAGTTTATTCCGCTAAAATTAAAGTCACCCATGACATAAATACTGTTAGATCTAGATGCTCTAGATATTTCATCCCATAGATGCTTTGCTTCCATTCTGTCTAAATTTGGTGGCCTATATATTACTCCTATTATAATATTATTAGCTTTTTCGTTTAATTCAATCCAAATAGTTTCTGTGTGTGGCTCTGTTTTGATTCCCTCTTTGAGACTACATTTCAAATTATCCCTAACATATATGGCTACTCCACCTCCTCGTCTAATATATCTATCTGTGTGAAATAGTTTAAATCCATATATTTGATATTCAGCTAATAGTTCTCTATTTTCTACATTCATCCACGTTTCGGTAAGTGCAATAATATCTATTTTTTCTGTGCAGACAAGAGCATTTAATTCGTTAATTTTATTTCTTAGACTTCTACTGTTAGTGTAATATACCCTAAGTGAATTGTTATTTTGCGGACCTTCTCTTTCCCTGATCGTTTTGCCAATTCCTTTCTCCCACAAACACATACTTTTATTACCTCCTTCCTCCAAATCAATTCCCATACCTCTATCTACTAACAGTTTAAACCCAAACAAACACCTCTAACCACTTCTTCTAGCGAGTTCGCAACAGCAACAACCCCAGCTCTCGATAGATGCACCCCATCACGAGCATACATTTCATTTCTTCCATAGAAGTGTTCCCAGTTGTCTATGAAAGATATTGCATTTGATTTGCAATATCTTTCCAGCCGGCAATTGACACCAAGTGCCCTCGATATCCATTCATTTCCCACTCCCTTTCTTGGAAGAATGCCACATATGATCGGGATTCCTCCCTTGCTCCTAACTAACTCTATGGCTGTTTTATACCTCTGAATCAGTTCCTCACTCCTGACTCGACCAACATCATTTCCTCCCACGCTAATGCAAATAATGGGATTGTTCCCATTACCAGCCATAATATCATTCATGTTGTTTATAATATCACCAATGCCAGCTCCGGGATAGCAAACCCTTAACCTGTTCCCCCTATCTCTAGCACAAAACGTTCTATCCAAATACCTTATCTGGGAATCTCCCACAACTAATGTTTGCTTGGGTACTTCCTTTACTTTCTGAGGGGCCTGCGCTTCCTTTCTCTTCGTTGCTTTCCCTTTTGCGCGATCCACAGTCTCTCCACAGCACTCGTCCTCCAAAACGTCAAATGAATTTGAAGTTGCTATGGCGTTTGAAGGCGGCTTTATCAAAGTCTTCTTAAGGCCCCTGTCTTTCGCAACTCTCCAAGACGAGGTCCCTTTACTGCTGGTCTCCTCCTTCGTTACTTCTCGTTGTTTTTTAAGCTGACGCACCTCCTCCCGCAGAGAGTCCAACTCTGTCCTCAGGGCTCCCACTAGAGTCACCAGGTCACTTCACTAGAATAGTGAAGCAGAAGATTTTCTAGAATTAATTGACGATTGCTTTCTTACGCAACACATTAAGGAACCAACACGGGAAAATAATATTTTAGATTTAGTGTTAACTAACAGGGAAACGCAAATTAATGACATCGAAATAGGGAGTGAGCTAGGGAGCAGTGATCACAAAGAAATCAGATTTAGCATAGAATGGAATAGACCAGTAGGAGAAAATTCTGTTAAAGTGCCAGATTTTCGAAAAGCTGATTTTAATAGCCTAAGAAATTTTTTGGGTCAAATTGATTGGAAAGGCTTGGGTATGGGGTGTGGGCCGGTCTTGGAGCGAGACATGAACCCAGCGATAGGTGACTTAAATGGGGATTTCGATGTGGATTCAATATATAACTTATTTAAGAATATTCTAAACAAAGCACAGGAACGTAGTATACCATACAAATTGAATAGATCGTATACTAATGACCCAAAGTGGATAACAAAGAATTTGAAGAACCTTATAGGTAAAAAGAGAGCTTGGTACAAAAGGATTAAAAATGGGGAGGTCACTTTAGAACAGGAATTCGTACAACTGGTTAGAAATGTTAAAAAAGAGATAAGGAAAGCAAAAAGGAACTATGAAGTTCGCATAGCAGGGCAAGCAAAGACAAATCCTAAAGGGTTTTTTCAGTTATATCGTACTAAGACTAGGGAAAGGATAGGTCTATTAAAAACTGAGACAGGTCAAATAACAGATAGTGATGAAGAGATGAGTAGTATTTTTAATAAATATTTTGTATCTGTATTTACTAAAGAGGAACTTAACAATATGCCTTCAGCCGAACAAGTCTATGTGGGTGGGGACGAGGACAGGTTGACGAGTTTAGCAGTTACCAGGGAGGATGTTCTTAAACAAATAGTAAAACTCAAACCAAACAAATCCCCAGGGCCGGATGAAGTGTTTGCTAGGGTGCTTAAAGAATGCAAAGAGGAGCTTTGTGACCCACTGTCAACCATATTTAATAAATCAATAGAGTCAGGCAGAGTGCCAGAGTTTTGGAAAGTTGCTAATGTGATACCAGTTTTTAAGAAAGGAGATAGATCACTTGCGTCTAACTATCGACCAATTAGCCTAACGTCTATTGTGGGAAAGTTACTCGAATCTATAATAGCAAATAAAATTCGTCTTCATCTTGAAAAACATAAATTAATAATTGAGTCGCAACATGGTTTTATAAATGGCCGTTCATGTTTAACAAATTTGTTATCTTTTTATTCTAGCATTGTTGAGGCAGTTGATAGTGGTAAGGATTGCGATGTTGTATACCTTGACTTTAGCAAAGCTTTTGATACAGTGCCACATGAAAGACTGATTAAAAAGATAGAGTCTCATGGTATTGGGGGTGCTATATTAAGCTGGATTAGGGCATGGCTATACCAAAGGAAACAGAGAGTTAGTATAAATGGAATCAAGTCAGAGTGGGAAAATGTTGTAAGTGGAGTGCCTCAAGGCTCTGTCCTGGGACCTCTGTTGTTTATAATATATATAAATGATTTAGATTCAGGTTTGAGTAGCAACATTTGCAAATTTGCCGATGATACGAAAATCGGTAGGGAAATTAATTCGGAGGAGGACTCACTATCACTTCAAGTTGATCTAGATAGGGTTTTGAAATGGTCAAAGGATTGGCAGATGCAGTTTAATGCTGATAAATGTAAAGTTCTGAGGTTAGGTAATGATGATAGAGTTACAAGATACGAGCTAGATGGTGTTGTGATTGCGAAGTCGGATTGCGAAAGGGATCTGGGAGTTATGATTAGTAAGAATTTAAAACAAAAGGATCAATGCATAAATGTTCGTAATAAGGCAAATCGGACACTTGGATTTATTAATCGCAGCGTTAGTAACAAGACACCTGGTGTGGTTCTCAAGCTATATCTTGCTCTAGTTAGGCCCCATTTAGATTATGCAGTTCAGTTTTGGTCGCCATATTATAGAATGGATATAAATTCACTTGAACGTGTCCAGCGTAGGATGACTAAGTTAATTCCCCAAATTAGAAATCTTTCATATGAAGAAAGATTAACAAAGCTTAAGTTGCATTCACTGGAAAGGCGAAGAGTTAGGGGTGACATGATAGAGGTTTACAAGTGGATGAATGGACATAACCGGGGGGATATTAATAGGGTATTAAAAGTATCAACACAGGACAGAACACGAAACAATGGATATAAATTGGATAAGTTTAGATTTAGGAAAGACTTGGGTAAATACTGGTTCAGCAACAGGGTTGTTGATTTGTGGAACCAATTGCCGCGTAACATTGTGGAGGTGGGGTCCCTCGATTGTTTCAAGCACGGGTTGGACAAGTATATGAGTGGGATTGGGTGGTTATAGAATAGGAGCTGCCTCGTATGGGCCAATAGGCCTTCTGCAGTTACCTTTGTTCTTATGTTCTTATGTTCTTATGTTTCAAGCACGGGTTGGACAAGTATATGAGTGGGATTGGGTGGTTATAGAATAGGAGCTGCCTCGTATGGGCCAATAGGCCTTCTGCAGTTACCTTTGTTCTTATGTTCTTATGTTCTTAAGTAACTTTCCCACAATAGACGTTAGGCTAATTGGCCGATAGTTTGACGCAAGTGATCTATCTCCTTTCTTAAAAATTGATACCACATTAGCTACCTTCCATGACTCTGGCACTCTGCCTGACTCTATTGATTTATTAAATATGGTAGACAGTGGCTCGGAAAGCTCCTCTTTGCATTCTTTAAGCACCCTGGCAAACACTTCATCCGGCCCTGGGGATTTCTTTGGTTTTACTATTTGTTTAATTACGACCTCCCTGGTAACTGCTGAACTATTCAACAGTCAGGACCTACGGTCCCGACGGTCCGGTTTGGAGTGGAGACGGGTTCAACTAAAAATGAGCACACAGGAAATGATTACGACGTCCAGTAAACACTTACCGAGTGGTTAACTGAATGCCCAAGAGCCCAATACTGGGTTGATGATAGTAGTATTTAGTTTAAGATGGAAAAACTTTAAATTAAACAGAAATGAAGGCACGAAGTGATTCCCACGGTCCGTAAACACTTACTGAGTTGTAAACTGAATGTCTAAGCCAGCCAATACACGGTTGATGCTGATGATTTTTAGTTAGTTCAAATTATTTCGTGCACATTACATGGCTACCGAATATAAATTATTTGAAAAGAATGAGAAAATATAAATAAGTAAAGTCAAGTGCACGTGTTGACAAACAGTAATGACATTGATAATACGAGGTCCTGAACTAGATACTGACAGGGGAAACAAGAAAAAGCTGTGATATTGAAAAGAAACTGAACTGAAGTTGTAAAGGATTTGAAAGTTGATTAATATATGTAGTGTGAAGCCCATCTACTGGAAAACAGTAAGCAAACTTTATTTGAAAGAACATGAGAAGACTGAAAAGCTGGGCGTAGTGAAAATGGGTAAAAATAAGAAGCAATGATCTTCATAAACATAACATCCACGACCGTAATTAATGCACTGTGAACTCTTAAAACTGTGCTCACCATGAAATCTCGTCACTAAGCATAACTCGTCACTTTGCAAAACAAATTGTTGACTATAAGTGGGACAATGACAATAAAAATGACCACATAAGTTTTGGAGTGCTATTTTAGTCAAGAAATGATGCAAACATGTTTATTGACTAATAAGAGAAAGAGAAGGAGGCAATGTGGGTAGTGATCGCGTCTCCCCAAACTCTTCTGTCTTCCAGAGGGAATGCAATGCCACATTTTGTCTGGCTCACTTAGCTCAAGTGAAGAGAAAACATTGAAAAACTTGCAAAGGTTAAAACTCTGTGAAATCATATCGGTTATGTTAAGTTTTGACAAGCCGGCTAATAGCATACTACATTATTGTCGTTAATTATGTTATGTTTACCTCGTTAGCGTTGTAATGCTTGGAAATTGTATGTGTGGATCCCGTTTCCCTCTTACTGCTCATAAATAATGGATGCTGTAAAGTATTTTTTTTTATGGAACATGACTTCTTATTCAAGCTCTTTTAAAAACTAGATGCAATAACCAAGTTATATTTACCTTCTCTCTCTCAATATGGATGTAGGATGGTGGAAGTATTTTTTTAAACTAAAAAAACTCTGAGAATAACTTTGATGATATGAATAGTAATTGCTGACTTTGTGCATATTCTCAAAATTTAGTTTTCTGCAAAAAACAAACAAAAAAACAGTAAATTAGATGTGAGCTATGATTTGAAAACAGAAGTTGGGTGATGTGTGAGTTATTTGTGCGGAGTCGGGGATATGATCACCACATATAAGTTTCTCAAAGAAAATGATAAGCTATGTAAGGACATTTTATTTAACACACAAGACATCCATGCAGAAGTGAGGTTTCCCTTTGATGGCTGTGCACGGGACAATGTAAAATTAAAATGTGCAAAGATGTTTCGGAGTGCTATTTTAGTCAAGAAATAATACAAAATTGTGTTTATTGACTAGTGAGAGGCCGTAGCAGGTATGGTGTGGGATATTGTGGTCCTTAACCTAGTCATGCGATAGACAGACAACAACAATAGGTACACTGCTTGAATGCTCGCTCCCGTAGTCATGTGGTAGTGACCCTCGCGCCTATTTGATTTGATAGAAGAAAAAAATGAGGACTAGTAGTCCCTGTTTTTTAAGATGAAAAACTTTAAACTATAAAAATGTTTGACTGACTGAGTGACTGCTTTTCTGGACAGGTCTGCAGGTTTGCAAGAAATAATAGTAACGTAGGTAGCGAACATGTCTCCTCAGCTCTTCTATCTTCCGCAAAGCCTTTCCTCCTATCTCAACCCTATTAGTTCATGTTCTCGTGTTTCACTTTTTGTTAAAACCAAATCTACACACGCGATATGAAATGTGAAAAAAAATCTTACATTATGCTATGTTATCAGTGCTTGAATAAAATTATTAAGAGTGCTGAACATTCTGTGTCATTGTCTTGCTACGATATTAAAAGTCTATGTTTTCGCTGGGGCTACTGTTGTGCACAGTCATCTTGCTAAGGCGGGTCGGTGTCAGAATTGTCAAAATGATGTACCTTGCATACATCAGATCTTTAGTGGATTATGCTGCACCTCTGCTTGTTTTGATGACTGAAAGGACTTTGACGATATGAATAGTAATTGCTGATATTGAGCATATTCTCAAAACATAGTTTCTGCAAAAAAATAACAGTAAATTAGATGCGAGCTGTGATTTGAAAACAGAAGATGGGTGATGTGTGGGTTATTGTGTGGACTCTGGAGAAATGATCACCACATGTAAGTTTCTCAAAGAAAAATATAAGCTAGGTAAGGACCGATTATTTAACACACAAGACATCCGTGCAGTAGTGAGATTCCCTTTGATGGCTGTGCACATGTCAATGAAAAATTAAAAGTGCAAAGATGTTTTGGAGTGCTATTTTAGTCAAGAAATGACACAAAGTTGTGTTTATTGACTAGTGTGAGGCAGAACAAGAGATCAGGAGGTATATGTTGTGATCACGCAGTTAACAAAAAATATTAGAATTTGTAGGTGGTGAACACGTCTCCCCAAACTCTTCTGTGCATATTTCACAAAGTCTTTCTTCCTAACTCTCCCCTCTTAGTTTGTGGACTGGTGGCCCACCTTTGTTTAAAATTAAATCTACAAAGCATCACATTTTTCAAGAATGTTATTTGGTCATCAAACAGAAAGTTGATTTCCATGTTACATTACTAAGTGTACGGGGTAAGCAGGAGCAGGTATAGTGTGGTCATTAACCCAGTCATGTGATAGACAGACATCGAGAGGTACACCGCTCGAATGCTCGCTCCCTCAATCATGTGGTCTATTTTGGACAGCAGTTTCGCTAATGTATGTATGTATGTACGTTTTACCACGATAAATATGTAAGGGCCTTATGTTAAGATAAATATGTAACTGCATTATGAATATGTAACTGCATTATGTTATGTTATGTCTACTAGTTATTGAATAAAAACGTATTAAGGGAAAGAGAAGGATAATCTATTTTTTTCACCCACTATGCTAACACCAGTCTCTGTATTAGAATTTGTAGGTAGTGATCATGTCTCCCCAAACTCTTGTCTGTCTTCCTGTGTGGTATGTCCTCTGTTGATCACGTTTGGAATGGGATGGCAACTCTACATTATGTTATGTTATGGTATAAGAACGTTGAACATTCTGTGACATTGTCTTGCTATGATATTAAAACTGATGCGAGCAGTGCCATACAGTCCTAATGGCATAAGACTAACCTAACGTCATTTTTTCAAATGGTATTTGATCATCAGACAGACAGAAAGTAGTTCGAAAATTGGCATTAGTTTTCCATCCTCTTGTGAGCTGTCCGTCTAAGTGAAAGGAAAAAAAAAATGTGAACAGCGGCATCAGGAGAAAGGAAATGATGTTGCTTTTCCCCTATTTAATGAACTGAAGAGAGAGAGAGAGAATGATATTTTGGACTGCAGAAAGTTGATGATGTTAGCGTTACGTTATGTTACAACTGTTACAGGGGCTAAAACTGTAGACAGTAATATTATATGGAAAGAGATGTAATGGAGATATTGTGTTTGGCTAAACGTGGTTCATATTTCAGTAATGATATTTGGACATCGGACAGAAAGTTGATTTCCACGTTACGTTACTAAGTGTCTCGCTTACTCCTTCAGTATAAGAGCGTTGAACATTCTGCGACATTGTCTTGCTATGATATTACGAGGCTACTGTTGCGCACAGTGCAATACAGTCCTAATGGCATAAGACCAAGCTGATGTCATTTTTTCAAAAATGCTATTTGATCATCAGACAGAAAGAAGTTTTCCACGTTACGTAATGATAGTCATAACCCAGAGCTAACTATTTCACTATTGGCTCATCCGGTCTTATTCTCGTCAATTGCTGTTTTTCATTTGGATAATGTAGGTCTTAGAGACAACCTTGAACTCTGGATAATGAACAAGTCAATTTAATAATAGTAACGAGACTATGTCTTTCCACTAAACAAGCTTGTGCTAATATTTTTATTGTG
>NC_091208.1:23549478-23567442 GCF_040958095.1 Procambarus clarkii | reverse complement strand
TCTGTGAGTGGCTGTATTGTGCACCCCATACTCCTCCTGTGAGTGGTAGTATTGTGCACCCCATACTCCTCCTGTGAGTGGTAGTATTGTGCACCCCATACTCCTCCTGTGAGTGGCTGTATTGTGCACCCCATACTCCTCCTGTGAGTGGCTGTATTGTGCACCCCATACTCCTCCTGTGAGTGGCTGTATTGTGCACCCCATACTCCTCCTGTGAGTGGTAGTATTGTGCACCCCATACTCCTCCTGTGAGTGGTAGTATTGTGCACCCCATACTCCTCCTGTGAGTGGCTGTATTGTGCACCCCATACTCCTCCTGTGAGTGGCTGTATTGTGCACCCCATACTCCTCCTGTGAGTGGTAGTATTGTGCACCCCATACTCCTCCTGTGATAGAATACTGTGCACCCCATACTCCTCCTGTGAGTGGTAGTATTGTGCACCCCATACTCCTCCTGTGAGTGGTAGTATTGTGCACCCCATACTCCTCCTGTGAGTGGCTGTATTGTGCACCCCATACTCCTCCTGTGAGTGGCTGTATTGTGCACCCCATACTCCTCCTGTGAGTGGTAGTATTGTGCACCCCATACTCCTCCTGTGAGTGGCTGTATTGTGCACCCCATACTCCTCCTGTGAGTGGTAGTATTGTGCACCCCATACTCCTCCTGTGAGTGGTAGTATTGTGCACCCCATACTCCTCCTGTGAGTGGTAGTATTGTGCACCCCATACTCCTCCTGTGAGTGGTAGTATTGTGCACCCCATACTCCTCCTGTGAGTGGTAGTATTGTGCACCCCATACTCCTCCTGTGAGTGGCTGTATTGTGCACCCCATACTCCTCCTGTGAGCGGCAGCATACTAAGCATTACAGAAGGTACCTAAGGTCTTCGTCAGACCTGAGAGGAGATGTGTACACCAACAAGCACATCTCTCCTGCACACCTCATAATGTCAGCTGGTTACAGATATTTGAGAAGCTGTATCAACTTCCGCTCTTAATTGTGAGGAAATTCCCCCATGAAACACCAGAAGCCTTTGTACATCTCACATTCTGAATACAGCAACAGTGGCAGCCAGGATACAGCAACAGTGGCAGCCAGGATACAGCAACAGTGGCAGCCAGGATACAGCAACAGTGGCAGCCAGGATACAGCAACAGTGGCAGCCAGGATACAGCAACAGTGGCAGCCAGGATACAGCAACAGTGGCAGCCAGGATACAGCAACAGTGGCAGCCTGGATACAGCAACAGTGGCAGCCTGGATACAGCAACAGTGGCAGCCAGGATACAGCAACAGTGGCAGCCAGGATACAGCAACAGTGGCAGCCAGGATACAGCAACAGTGGCAGCCTGGATACAGCAACAGTGGCAGCCAGGATACAGCAACAGTGGCAGCCAGGATACAGCAACAGTGGCAGCCAGGATACAGCAACAGTGGCAGCCAGGATACAGCAACAGTGGCAGCCTGGATACAGCAACAGTGGCAGCCTGGATACAGCAACAGTGGCAGCCAGGATACAGCAACAGTGGCAGCCTGGATACAGCAACAGTGGCCGCCTGGATACAGCAACAGTGATAGCCTGGATACAGCAACAGTGGCAGCCTGGATACAGCAACAGTGGCAGCCTGGATACAGCAACAGTCAAGAGTGGCAGCCTGGATACAGCAACAGTCAAGAGTGGCAGCCTGGATACAGCAACAGTCAAGAGTGGCAGCCTGGATACAGCAACAGTCAAGAGTGGCAGCCTGGATACAGCAACAGTCAAGAGTGGCAGCCTGGATACAGCAACAGTCAAGAGTGGCAGCCTGGATACAGCAACAGTCAAGAGTGGCAGCCTGGATACAGCAACAGTCAAGAGTGGCAGCCTGGATACAGCAACAGTCAAGAGTGGCAGCCTGGATACAGCAACAGTCAAGAGTGGCAGCCTGGATACAGCAACAGTCAAGAGTGGCAGCCTGGATACAGCAACAGTAAAGAGTGGCAGCCAAGATACAGCAACAGTGGCAGCCTGGATACAGTAACAGTAAAGAGTGGCAGCCAAGATACAGCAACAGTAAAGAGTGGCAGCCAAGATACAGCAACAGTGGCAGCCAGGATACAGCAACAGTAAAGAGTGGCAGCCAGGATACAGCAACAGTGGCCGCCTGGATACAGCAACAGTGGCAGCCAGGATACAGCAACAGTGGCCGCCTGGATACAGCAACAGTGACAGCCTGGATACAGCAACAGTGGCAGCCTGGATACAGCAACAGTGACAGCCTGGATACAGCAACAGTGGCAGCCTGGATACAGCAACAGTGGCAGCCTGGATACAGCAACAGTGGCAGCCAGGATACAGCAACAGTGGCAGCCTGGATACAGCAACAGTGGCAGCCTGGATACAGCAACAGTGGCAGCCAGGATACAGCAACAGTGGCCGCCTGGATACAGCAACAGTAAAGAGTGGCAGCCTGGATACAGCAACAGTGACAGCCTGGATACAGCAACAGTGGCAGCCTGGATACAGCAACAGTGGCAGCCTGGATACAGTAACAGTGACAGCCAGGATACAGCAACAGTGACAGCCAGGATACAGCAACAGTGACAGCCAGGATACAGCAACAGTGACAGCCTGGATACAGCAACAGTGGCAGCCAGGATACAGCAACAGTAAAGAGTGGCAGCCAAGATACAGCAACAGTGGCAGCCAGGATACAGCAACAGTGGCCGCCTGGATACAGCAACAGTGGCCGCCTGGATACAGCAACGGTGACTGCCAGGATACAGCAACAGTAGCAGCCAGGATACAGCAACAGTGGCAGCCTGGATACAGCAACAGTGACAGCCTGGATACAGCAACAGTGACAGCCTGGATACAGCAACAGTGACAGCCAGGATACAGCAACAGTGGCCGCCTGGATACAGCAACAGTGGCAGCCTGGATACAGCTACGCTTTAAAACATAATTTGGACGGGTGAGACTGTTCCCGCTGCGCTAATAACTAAACAAGGCCATTAGCGTTTAACTACTGTGAGGAGGCAGTTAGGGGAGGTGGCCGTAATCAGGGCCTCGTTACCCTTCAACAAGCGTGACCAATTATGCATATATTAAACCAACAGCTTCCTGCCCTAATGAACGGAAACTGGGCCTTATTGAGTTATACACCTGGGGAGGGGGGGGGGTGAGGGGGTGTTGTGAGGGAGGATTGTGAGGGGGTGTTGTGAGGGAGGATTGTGAGGGAGTGTTGTGGGGGGGGGGGGTGTTGTGAAGGATTTTTCTAACGTCTCTGTGGCTCATGTGGGTACTCAGTTTCCACCTGTGTCCCCTTGTTCGCGTACCACCCGTGTTTAAACAGTTTATCTTTATCTACCCTGTCAATTCCTCTGAGAATTTTGTAGGTAGTGATCATGTCTACTGTTACTCTTCTGTCTACCAGTGTCGTAAGGTGCATTTCCCGCAGCCTTTCCTCGTAACTCATGCCTCTTAATCTTTGGACTAGCCTAGTGGCATACCTCTGAACTTTTTCCAGCTTCGTCTTGTGCTTGACAAGGTACGGGCTCCATGCTGGGGCCGCATACTCCAGGATTGGTCTTACATATGTGGTGTACAAGATTCTGAATGATTCCTTACACAGGTTCCTGAAGGCAGTTCTGATGTTAGCCAGCCTCGCATATGCCGCAGACGTTATTCTCTTTATGTGGGCTTCAGGAGACAGGTTTGGTGTGATATCAACTCCTAGATCTTTCTCTCTGTTTGTTGACTGTCCCTCTGACAGTGTTGACACAGTGTTCACACAGCGTTGACACAGTGTTGACACAGTGTTGACACAGTGTTGACACAGTGTTGACACAGTGTTGCCACAGTGTTGCCACAGTGTTGACACAGTGTTGACACAGTGTTGACACAGTGTTGACACAGTGTTGACATAGTGTTGCCACAGTGTTGCCACAGTGTTGACACAGTGTTGACACAGTGTTGACACAGTGTTGCCACAGTGTTGACACAGTGTTGACACAGTGTTGACACAGTGTTGACACAGTGTTGCCACAGTGTTGACACAGTGTTGCCACAGTGTTGACACAGTGTTGACACAGTGTTGACACAGTGTTGACACAGTGTTGCCACAGTGTTGACACAGTGTTGACACAGTGTTGACACAGTGTTGCCACAGTGTTGCCACAGTGTTGACACAGTGTTGACACAGTGTTGCCACAGTGTTGCCACAGTGTTGACACAGTGTTGACACAGTGTTGACACAGTGTTGCCACAGTGTTGACACAGTGTTGCCACAGTGTTGCCACAGTGTTGACACTGTTGACACAGTGTTGACACAGTGTTGACACAGTGTTGACACAACCCAAGACGACAGCAGATTCTGGGCCACACACAACTTATGTCTTAACGGTTCAGTAGAGGATGAGAGAAGCAACAGGTGGGCGGGGTTGCTGCAGGTGGGCGGGGCTGGAGATGGGCGGGGCTGGAGGTGGGCGGGGGTGGGTGGGGCTGGTGGTGGTGGGTGATAGTGGTCTAGTTTTTGCCCTGTGTCTCACGTGGTCCCAAGGTCGCGAGAGGTGGGCAGGCCCGCAGACGGGCCATCTTTCTGGCCCTAGTTCCCAGCACGTCAGACTATTTTTTCTTGTTCTCTCGCTGGTGTATATTGTGTGGAGGAGGGGGAGGGGGGGGGTGTTGCTCTATATCCCACCTGGGGCCGCAGGGGCCGGCGGGGCTGCCACCGTGCACAACAGGCTCCGCAGGAAGAGTTCTCAATCGCGTTATGGCGAGGAAAAACAAGGGGGAGTTTTTTAAATACGAAAACGTCTAATATATTGTTTACTGTTTTCTTTGTGTTGATCTCTAAGGACCTGAAGCACCCATGGACGGGTGAGGGGGACGGGTGAGGGGGACGGGTGAGGGGGGGGACGGGTGAGGTGGACGGGTGAGGGGGGGGAGGGGGAGGGGGGGGGGACGGGTGAGGGGGGGGGGGAAGGGTGAGGGGGACGGGTGAGGTGGACGGTTGAGGGGACGGGTGAGGGGGACGGGTGAGGGGGGGGGGACGGGTGAGGGGGGGGAGGGGGGGGAGGGGGAGGCGGGGGAGGGGGGACGTGTCCTGGACATCCTCAAGGAAGATATGGCCAGAATCTGACCAACGACCTTAATCTTCTCTCTGGTAAAAAAAATCGTGAAGACTTCTGTTGATCCGTCGCCACACAGCCACCACCACCACAGAGCTACACACAGGTAGCACCACCACAGAGCTACACACAGGCACCACCACCACAGAGCTACACACAGGCACCACCACCACAGAGCTACACACAGGCAGCACCACCACAGAGCTACACACAGGCACCACCACCACAGAGCTACACACAGGCACCACCACCACAGAGCTACACACAGGCAGCAGCACCACAGAGCTACACACAGGTAGCACCACCACAGAGCTACACACAGGCACCACCACCACAGAGCTACACACAGGCAGCACCACCACAGAGCTACACACAGGCACCACCACCACAGAGCTACACACAGGCACCACCACCACAGAGCTACACACAGGCAGCACCATCACAGAGCTACACAGGTAGCACCACCACAGAGCTACACACAGGTACCACCACCACAGAGCTACACACAGGTACCGCCACCACAGAGCTACACACAGGCACCACCACCACAGAGCTACACACAGGTACCACCACCACAGAGCTACACACAGGTACCACCACCACAGAGCTACACACAGGCACCACCACCACAGAGCTACACACAGGTACCACCACCACAGAGCTACACACAGACAGCACCACCACAGAGCTACACACAGCCACCACCACCACAGAGCTACACACAGGTACCACCACCACAGAGCTACACACAGGCACCACCACCACAGAGCTACACACAGGTACCACCACCACAGAGCTACACACAGGCACCACCACCTCAGAGCTACACACAGGCACCACCACCACAGAGCTACACACAGCCACCACCACCACAGAGCTACACACAGACAGCACCACCACACAGCTACACACAGGCAGCACCACCACAGAGCTACACACAGGCAGCACCACCACAGAGCTACACACAGACAGCACCACCACACAGCTACACACAGGCAACACCACCACAGAGCTACACACAGGGAGCACCACCACAGAGCTACACACAGACACCACCACCACAGAGCTACACACAGGCACCACCACCACAGAGCAACACACAGGCAGCACCACCACAGAGCTACACACAGACACCACCACCACAGAGCTACACACAGGCAGCACCACTACAGAGCTACACACAGGCACCACCGCCACAGAGCTACACACAGACACCACCACCACAGAGCTACACACAGGTACCACCACCACAGAGCTACACACAGGCAGCAGCACCACCACAGAGCTACACACAGGTACCACCACCACAGAGCTACACACAGGCAGCAGCACCACCACAGAGCTACACACAGGCAGCACCACCACAGAGCTACACACAGGCAGCACCACCACAGAGCTACACACAGGCAGCACCACCACAGAGCTACACACAGGCAGCACCACCACAGAGCTACACACAGGCACCACCACCACAGAGCTACACACAGGCAGCACCACCACAGAGCTACACACAGGCACCACCACCACAGAGCTACACACAGGCACCACCACCACAGAGCTACACACAGGCACCACCACCACAGAGCTACACACAGGCACCACCACCACAGAGCTACACACAGGCACCACCACCACAGAGCTACACACAGGCAGCACCACCACAGAGCTACACACAGGCACCACCACCACAGAGCTACACACAGGCACCACCACCACAGAGCTACACACAGGCACCACCACCACAGAGCTACTCACAGGCACCACCACCACAGAGCAACACACAGGCAGCACCACCACAGAGCTACACACAGGCACCACCACCACAGAGCTACACACAGGCACCACCACCACAGAGCTACACACAGGCACCACCACCACAGAGCTACACACAGGCACCACCACCACAGAGCTACACACAGGCACCACCACCACAGAGCTACACACAGGCACCACCACCACAGAGCTACACACAGGCACCACCACCACAGAGCTACACACAGGCACCACCACCACAGAGCTACACACAGGCACCACCACCACAGAGCTACACACAGGCACCACCACCACAGAGCTACACACAGGCACCACCACCACAGAGCTACACACAGGCACCACCACCACAGAGCTACACACAGGCACCACCACCACAGAGCTACACACAGGCACCACCACCACAGAGCTACACACAGGCACCACCACCACAGAGCTACACACAGGCACCACCACCACAGAGCTACACACAGGCACCACCACCACAGAGCTACACACAGGCACCACCACCACGCTGGGACTCGCTCAGCAACAAATCATCGGGTCGGGACGCTCTCTCCATCAACAAGATCTCTGGCGGGGATTTTGCATGCTGTGTCAGCTGCATTTAGATCTGTCCGGTTTGGTTAGAGGCGGGGGTGGGTGGGGGTGGTGGGGGTGTTGGGGGTGGTGGGGGTGGTGGGGGTGGTGGGGGTGGTGGGGGTGGTGGGGGTGGTGGGGGTGGTGGGGGTGGTGGGGGTGGTGGGGGTGTTGGTGGTGGGGGTGTTGGTTGGGTGGGGTGGGGGTGTTGAGTTCATGAGGTTGGTTATGTAATTCCCGCAGTGCTCCTGTTTTTAAATAACTCATCAGCTTTGTGTCGTCTGCTAACATTGGCATGTCAGAGCTCACTCCCTCTGGTAGGCCATTCACATATATTAGGAACAACAGCGGTCTCAGGATAGAGCCTTGTGAGACCCCCATGTGTTACATTCCTCCAGCTTGAAACCTCCTTTGTGTCTGACTCTTTACTTTGTCCTTCAGATAAAACAAAACAAAAAAACAGTGTTACCCCAGTTACATTATCCAGTCCAGTGTTACCCAGTTATCCCAGTCAGATTCTCCATCTTGTAGACCAGTCTTTCATGAGGAAGATTGGTCTATAAGTCTTAAGACAATCTAGCAATCTAACAGTTAGACAATCTAACAGTCTTAACACAATCTAGGTAAGTACACTCTGAGCAACTTTCTTTTTCCTATCTTATTTTAGCAACACTGTCCTGAAAGTCAAGTTTGCTGGGCAGAATGTTCACTATGGAATACCACGCTGCCCCTTTATTACCGAGCTGGTGCTCTGCTGATGCTCCATCATTCTCCGGTTGATTACATTCCGTATAAAGTCTTGGAGAAAGTAAAGTTTTGGAGAAAGTAAAGTCTTGGAGAAAGTATAGTCTTGGAGAATGTGTTTACTCTGGCGTCAGTAACATCAGTCTCAAATTTAGTCCTCCTTGTCTATCTCCCTTTTTGAATTCTGGAACATTTCCTCTTTTCCAGACTTGTGTGATATATCTTGTCTCGAGTGTTTTATTAATATATATATATAATAGGCAACACAACAGAGGGAGCCTGTCGGCCGAGCGGACAGCACACTGGACTTGTGATCCTGTGGTCCTGGGTTCGATCCCAGGCGCCGGCGAGAAACAATGGGCAGAGTTTCTTTCACCCTATGCCCCTGTTACCTAGCAGTAAAATAGGTACCTGGGTGTTAGTCAGCTGTCACGGGCTGCTTCCTGGGGATGGAGGCCTGGTCGAGGACCGGGCCGCGGGGACACTAAAGCCCCGAAATCATCTCAAGATATTCACGCTTGTTCTATTGTAAAGGCCTCCTCCCGCAAAACACACACCGAAACTGCGACGTTGGTAAAACGTTCGAACAAGTTTAAACACCTCCTAGCCAGTTATAACAACCAACATAGCAAGTTGTAACAACGTTCAAATACGTCATAAACACGTTAAGCCAGGATGTAACAACTTTATTACAAGTTGTAACAAGCGGAAAATAGAGACAGTTTCGGTTTATGTTTCCAGGGCTGAAACCTTTCGTAAAGTTCCTCACACACACCGTCTTAGGCATGAGAATGTGTCCCTTGTGTCCTCAGAGTGAGTAAATGTCTCTCACTGTTCCTAATAAAGTTATAAAGGAGCTTCAGCTGGTCTTGTCCTTTACCATAATGCCACTTTTAAGATGCCTCTCAGATTCTCTCCTGACTCGTGCATATTCACTTCTGGTTCTCTTTACTGCTGCCATTGTTCTCCGTTCCTAGTTATCTTGAGGTTATCTTGAGGTTATCTTGAGGTTATCTTGAGGTTATCTTGAGATGATTTCTAGGCTTTTTAGTGTCCCCGCGGCCCGGTCCTCGACCAGGCCTCCACCCCCAGGAAGCAACCCGTGACAGCTGACTAACACCCAGGTACCTATTTTACTGCTAGGTAACAGGGGCATAGGGTGAAAGAAACTCTGCCCATTGTTTCTCGCCGGCGCCTGGGATCGACCCCGGGACCGCAGGATCACAAGACCAGCGTGCTGTCCGCTCGGCCGACCGGCTCCCTCCCGGGATGGAAGGGTTTGATGATCTGGCACCTTCTGTTTCTCATTTGTATGTGGTTGTGGTGGTGGTGATGGTAGCAGTGATTGTGGTGGTGGCGATGGTAGCAGTGATTGTGGTGGTGATGGTAGCAGTGATTGTGGTGGTGGTGATGGTAGCAGTGATTGTGGTGGTGGTGATGGTAGCAGTGATTGTGGTGGTGGTGATGGTAGCAGTGATTGTGGTGGTGGTGATGGTAGCAGTGATTGTGGTGGTGGTGATGGTAGCAGTGAGTGTGGTGGTGGTGATGGTAGCAGTGATTGTGGTGGTGGTGATGGTAGCAGTGATTGTGGTGGTGGTGATGGTAGCAGTGATTGTGGTGGTGGTGATGGTAGCAGTGAGTGTGGTGGTGGTGATGGTAGCAGTGATTGTGGTGGTGGTGATGGTAGCAGTGATTGTGGTGGTGGTGATGGTAGCAGTGATTGTGGTGGTGGTGATGGTAGCAGTGATTGTGGTGGTGGTGATGGTAGCAGTGATTGTGGTGGTGGTGATGGTAGCAGTGATTGTGGTGGTGGTGATGGTAGCAGTGATTGTGGTGGTGGTGATGGTAGCAGTGATTGTGGTGGTGGTGATGGTAGCAGTGATTGTGGTGGTGATGGTAGCAGTGATTGTGGTGGTGGTGATGGTAGCAGTGATTGTGGTGGTGGTGATGGTAGCAGTGATTGTGGTGGTGGTGATGGTAGCAGTGATTGTGGTGGTGGTGATGGTAGCAGTGATTGTGGTGGTGGTGATGGTAGCAGTGATTGTGGTGGTGGTGATGGTAGCAGTGATTGTGGTGGTGGTGATGGTAGCAGTGATTGTGGTGGTGGTGATGGTAGCAGTGATTGTGGTGGTGGTGATGGTAGCAGTGATTGTGGTGGTGGTGATGGTAGCAGTGATTGTGGTGGTGGTGATGGTAGCAGTGATTGTGGTGGTGGTGATGGTAGCAGTGATTGTGGTGGTGGTGATGGTAGCAGTGATTGTGGTGGTGGTGATGGTAGCAGTGATTGTGGTGGTGGTGATGGTAGCAGTGATTGTGGTGGTGGTGATGGTAGCAGTGATTGTGGTGGTGGTGATGGTAGCAGTGATTGTGGTGGTGGTGATGGTAGCAGTGATTGTGGTGGTGGTGATGGTAGCAGTGATTGTGGTGGTGGTGATGGTAGCAGTGATTGTGGTGGTGGTGATGGTAGCAGTGATTGTGGTGGTGGTGATGGTAGCAGTGAGTGTGGTGGTGGTGATGGTAGCAGTGATTGTGGTGGTGGTGATGGTAGCAGTGAGTGTGGTGGTGGTGATGGTAGCAGTGATTGTGGTGGTGGTGATGGTAGCAGTGATTGTGGTGGTGGTGATGGTAGCAGTGATTGTGGTGGTGGTGATGGTAGCAGTGATTGTGGTGGTGGTGATGGTAGCAGTGATTGTGGTGGTGGTGATGGTAGCAGTGATTGTGGTGGTGGTGATGGTAGCAGTGATTGTGGTGGTGGTGATGGTAGCAGTGATTGTGGTGGTGGTGATGGTAGCAGTGAGTGTGGTGGTGGTGATGGTAGCAGTGATTGTGGTGGTGGTGATGGTAGCAGTGATTGTGGTGGTGGTGATGGTAGCAGTGATTGTGGTGGTGGTGATGGTAGCAGTGATTGTGGTGGTGATGGTAGCAGTGATTGTGGTGGTGGTGATGGTAGCAGTGATTGTGGTGGTGGTGATGGTAGCAGTGATTGTGGTGGTGGTGATGGTAGCAGTGATTGTGGTGGTGGTGATGGTAGCAGTGATTGTGTGCCTAGCGCTTGTGTTGCTACAGCTTACCACAACAGCTTGTGTGAGATACAAGCCTGATAACAGCCCCAACTCACTTCCACTAATGAAGCCCTCTCCTCAAGGCTTAGTTGTGTACACTCTCATCTGTCTAGATCCCAGATCTTGTGTTTGGGGATCCCAGCATGATGCCTGGGGATCCCAGCCTACTGCCTGGGGATCCCAGCCTACTGCCTGGGGATCCCAGCCTACTGCCTGGGGATCCCAGCCTACTGCCTGGGGATCCCAGCCTACGCCCTGGGGATCCCAGCCTACTGCCTGGGGATCCCAGCCTACTGCCTGGGGATCCCAGCCTACTGTCTGGGGATCCCAGCCTACTGTCTGGGGATCCCAGCCTACTGCCTGGGGATCCCAGCCTACTGCCTGGGGATCCCAGCCTACTGCCTGGGGATCCCAGCCTACTGCCTGGGGATCCCAGCCTACTGCCTGGGGATCCCAGCCTACTGCCTGGGGATCCCAGCCTACTGCCTGGGGATCCCAGCCTACCGCCTGGGGATCCCAGCCTACCGCCTGGGGATCCCAGCCTACTGCCTGGGGATCCCAGCCTACTGCCTGGGGATCCCAGCCTACCGCCTGGGGATCCCAGCCTACCGCCTGGGGATCCCAGGCTACTGTCTGGGGATCCCAGGCTACTGTCTGGGGATCCCAGGCTACTGTCTGGGGATCCGCCCTGCGGTCCTAGCCTTCCGCCCTGCGGTCCTAGCCTGCCGCCCTGCGGTCCTAGCCTGCCGCCCTGCGGTCCTAGCCTGCCGCCCTGCGGTCCTAGCCTGCCACCCTGCGGTCCTAGCCTGCCACCCTGCGGTCCTAGCCTGCCACCCTGCGGTCCTAGCCTGCCACCCTGCGGTCCTAGCCTGCCACCCTGCGGTCCTAGCCTGCCGCCCTGCGGTCCTAGCCTGCCGCCCTGCGGTCCTAGCCTGCCGCCCTGCGGTCCTAGCCTGCCACCCTGCGGTCCTAGCAACATACACAACAACAACAACAACAGTGGTGCACCTGACTCTGCAACACACACAACCCTCGCCAGCACTCAGGGATCTTGCCACAAACACCTTAAGGAAAAAAAAAGAAAGTCGTATTAGTGTGCAGTTGTGCCCGGCGGCGGCTGAGGCATCGCTGCGTCTCGCTTTCCTGCACAGAATGTGTGCTGCAGCCCCCCTCCTCCTCCTCCTCCTCCACGCTGGTGAAAGTGTAAGGTCACTCTCGAGGGTCGCTGGGAACGAGGCGCCACGCTTAAGGACAAGGTTCGAGTGTGTTCACTTTTTTATTTATATATACAAGAGTTAAATGAACAAATCCACAAGGGCAGTGACGAGGATTCGAACCTGCGTCCGGGAGCATCCCAGACACTGCCTTAATCGACTGAGCTACGACAGGGTAAAAGGGTTGAAACCGAAGTTCTACTGAACTTACTGGATATACAAGAGTTGTTACATTCTTGTAGAGCCACTAGTACGCGTAGCGTTTCGGGCAGGTCCCTGGAATACGATCCCCGCCGCGAAAATCGTTGTTACAACCAAGTACACATTTTACTGTTGAGTTAAACAGAGGCTACAGTTAAGGATTTGCGCCCAGTCAATCCTCCCCGGCCAGGATACGAACCATGACAATGCGCTCGCGGAACGCCAGGCGAGTGTCTTACCACTACACCACGGAGACATGATCCCCATGATACGACCCCCGCGAAGAATCGTTTTTACAACCAAGTACATTGATCGTATCATAATCGACTTGAGAATGGTCCAGGACGGACCGAAACGTCGTCGTCCCTTCACCTTCTAGTGTGTGGTCTGGTCAACATACTTCAGCCACGTTATTGTGACTCATCGCCTGCAACCAAGTACACATTTTACTGTTGAGTTAAACAGAAGCTACAGGTAAGGATTTGCGCCCAGTCAATCCTCCCTGGCCGGGATACGAACCCATGACACAGCGCTCGCGGAACGCCAAGGCGAGCATCTTACTACTAGTAAAAGACACATCGAACACTCTATGTAGGGCAGACGTAAATCTGTGTATCTATGTATTTACGTATGTAGCTTAGCCTAACATTTTAAAAGCACTACAATCACCTTCTGTGGTTGGTTGTTCAATAAACCCCTGAACTATATGTTTAACACATCTCTAACTCTGTCCATGGAGGACAGAAGAAAATGTAAATATGTTGGTTAGCATTGTAAATGTCTGGCCACGTCTGGGGTAGAAAATAATAATAATTATTACTTTATTTTTATTACTTTATAAATAATTACTTTATAAATAATTATTTATATAATAATTATTACTGCGTAGACTTTACTTTATTCCAATATTATCAGCAAGACGTTCTCTGAGACGTTCTCTTAGACGTTCTCTGAGACGTTCTCTTAGACGTTCTCTGAGACGTTCTCTGAGACGTTCTCTGAGACGTTCTCTGAGACGCTCTCTAAGACGTTCTCTTAGACGTTCTCTGAGACGTTCTCTTAGACGTTCTCTGAGACCTTCTCTGAGACCTTCTCTGAGACGTTCTCTTAGACGCTCTCTAAGACGTTCTCTAAGACGTTCTCTTAGACGTTCTCTAAGACGTTCTCTGAGACGTTCTCTGAGACGCTCTCTAAGACGCTCTCTAAGACGTTCTCTAAGACGTTCTCTAAGACGTTCTCTGAGAACGTCTCAGAGTGTCTCGGACATAAGTCAATGTTAAAGCTCATTATAATTAGAAGTACAGTTATGTCTTGGGTAGGTTAGGTTAGGGTAGGCTAGGTTAGGGTAGATTAGGGTAGGGTAGATTAGGCTAGGTTAGGGTAGGCTAGGTTAGGTTAGGGTAGATTAGGTTATGTTAGGGTAGGGTAGGTTAGGGGAGATTAGGTTAGGGTAGGCTAGGTTAGGGTAGGCTAGGTTAGGGTAGATTAGGTTAGGTTAAGTTAGGTTAGGTTAGGGTAGGCTAGGTTAGGTTAGGGTAGGCTAGGTTAGGTTAGGGTAAGCTAGGTTAGGGTAGGCTAGGTTAGGTTAGGGTAGGCTAGGTTAGGTTAGGGTAGGTTAGGTTAGGGTAGGCTAGGTTAGGGTAGGCTAGGTTAGGGTAGGTTAGGTTAGGGTAGGTTAGGTTAGGGTAGGCTAGGTTAGGGTAGGCTAGGTTAGGTTAGGGTAGATTAGGTTAGGGTAGGCTAGGTTAGGGTAGGCTAAGTTAGGTTAGGGTAGGTTAGGTTAGGGTAGGTTAGAGTAGGCTAGGTTAGGGTAGATTAGGTTAGGGTAGGCTAGGTTAGGTTAGGGTAGGTTAGGTTAGGGTAGGTTAGGGTAGGTTAGGTTAGGGTAGGTTAGGTTAGGGTAGATTAGGCTAGGTTAGGTTAGGGTAGATTAGGTTAGGGTAGGTTAGGTTAGGGTAGGCTAGGTTAGGGTAGGCTAGGGTAGGTTAGGGTAGGTTAGATTAGGGTAGGTTAGGTTAGGGTAGGCTAGGTTAGGGTAGGCTAGATTAGGGTAGGCTAGATTAGGGTAGATTAGGTTAGGGTAGGCTTGGTTAGGTTAGGGTAGGTTAGGTTAGGGTAGGCTAGGTTAGGGTAGGCTAGGTTAGTGTAGATTATGTTAGGGTAGGCTAGGGTAGGCTAGGTTAGGGTAGGCTAGGTTAGGATAGACTAAGTTAGGGTTGGCTAGATTACTTGTTTAGGTTCTTAGTATTTGCAAATCCGAAGTATTTAGTCAAGAAAAGTTGGAGTCAAAGAGTTGTAGGACGCGTCTAACAGCCGGTCCAAACGCTAATGGCCAACTGCTCGTTAGTGTAACCTCTTAACCAGCTGTTTATGAACACAAACTACTTTACATACGACTCACAACTGATGACGTTCGAACATCTTTGCTCAGACCTCTGTTCTAATCTCAGCTCTGTAAATGGTTCACTCGTGTGTTCCAAGAGTGAACCATTGCGTTCACCTGTTCAATTATCACCCTTTGGCGATAATTGAACAGGTGAACATGTTCATGAGGACGTGTTCATGAGGACGTGTTCATGAGGACGTGTTCATGAGGACGTGTTCATGAGGACGTGTTCATGAGGACGTGTTCATGAGGACGTGTTCATGAGGACGGGCTGAACAAGAGAGCACAACAAAATGCGATCGAAGTGAACAAAATGTTCATATAACAAGGGACTTTTTTTATCTGTACTTACAGTATTTTATCGTATTTACAAAGTTTGCTGAGTTTAGAATGTTTACAGTCTTTGTAAATGTTCACTGTACTGAAAATGTTTACAATGTATTTTCGTATTTACAAAGTTTATTGTGATACAATAAATACAATTTTGGGGTTTGCCATATTTATTTTTGTTTATAATGTACAAGTGGTGTGAAAGAGGTTATAAAAGAGTGAGTATAGAGGAGGGGGTGAGAGATGGGGGGGGGAGGAGGAGGATTAGTAGAGGGGGGGGGGGTGAGGGACGATGAGGTGTGGGGGGTTGGGGGGGGGGGTGCTAATGAGGTTCGGTTAACCAGACCACTTCCATAAGGCCAGAAAAGGCAGGCAGGTACCCTGGAATGTCTCCTTAAAATTACTGTACTTCTAACCCCTACCTCTTTTCCTACTCCCCCCCCCCTCATGCTCCCTCTCTCTCTCTTTCATGCCCTTCTAAATCGTTCCTTCTCCCCCTCCCTCCCTCTCTCTCTCTCTATCTCTCTATCTCTCTCTCTCTCTCTGTCTCTGTGTCTCTCTCTGTCTCTGTCTCTCTGTCTCTCTCTCTCTCTGTTTTCTGGCTACATACCTGGTCACACACCTGACTACATACCCTGCATGTATACCTGGCTATACATATGCAATGTACCTGACTACACACCTAGGTATATATGTGTCTTCATACATGGCTGTATACCCAGCTTCACACTTGGCTATTAACCAAGTTACACACCTGGCTACATACTATGTATACCTGGCAATATACCTGGCTACACACCTACCTTCCGCTGATGTCAGAAGACGAGAAGCTCTCGGCGAAGCTTTCTTCATCTCGACGTGTCAATCAAAAGAGATGAAATTATCATATTGATGGAACGTGAAAATGTGTAGTAAGGAGAGAGAGAGAGAGAGAGAGAGAGAGAGAGAGAGAGAGAGAGAGAGAGAGAGAGAGAGAGAGAGAGAGAGAGAGAGAGAGAGAGAGAGAGAGAGAGAAGGGCTCAACCTGTCCTAGTGTAGCCAGTCTGCCAAGGGCAGGAGGAGAAGTGTGGCCTTAGGCTTATCCCCACATCTGATCCGCTAACTTTTTACAGGAACGAAAACTATTTCACAACAAAAAAAGATTATGGCTACTTTCTCTTTAGGAGCGGGAGTGGACAGCAGGTGGAGTAATCCATCAGCTCCGTCTCTATCATTGTCCCAGACCTCCAGGAGCAGCCTCGCTAATACCCGGCCACCGAGGCTCTGCACTCAACCAATTGGGGAACTGTTTCAGTGGGGAAAAGTTTGTTATTCAGTGGTGAGTAGTGGTGGGGGCAGTGGTGGTGGGGGCAGTGGTGGTGGGGGTAGTGGTGGTGGGGGTAGTTGTGGTGGGGGCAGTGGTGGTGGGGGCAGTGGTGGTGGGGGCAGTGGTGGTGGGGGCAGTGGTGGTGGGGGTAGTTGTGGTGGGGGCAGTGGTGGTGGGGGCAGTGGTGGTGGGGGCAGTGGTGGTGGGGGTAGTTGTGGTGGGGGCAGTGGTGGTGGGGGTAGTGGTGGTGGGGGTAGTGGTGGTGGGTGTAGTGGTGGTGGGAGTAGTGGTGGTGGGGGTAGTGGTGGTGGGTGTAGTGGTGGTGGGGGTAGTGGTGGTGGATGTAGTGGTGGTGGGAGTAGTGGTGGGTGTAGTGGTGGTGGTGTTCGGAGCAGTATAGTGGTATTTCAAGGACAGACAGAAGAGCCCCCGGCGGCCCATCTTCCACTACAGCCTGATCAACCCTCAGGACTTGACAGTTTCTAGTGTTTCCCTCACCTGATGGGCTGAGGATGACCCGGTGATGCATCAGAGCGGCCAGCAGGTGCGTGGCGGGGGTAGCGACAGCCTGCTGGATCACCAGGGAGAGAGAGAGGCGGGGTCCAGGAAATGAATTAAAGCGGCTTCAGGGAAGCGTTGCAGGCGGCCACAAGTGGGTCACATCGTCCCAGGTAAGGAAGGGTTTGGGCAACACCAGCACCTGCCCTCCTCCCTCTCCCAGGGTTCGACTCCCCGCGGCCTGGACACAGCCCCGTCTCTCACCGATGGAAAAAATGGTCAAATGGAGGGAAATATGTAAGGCAGGAAGTGTCGCAAACACCTGTGTTGGTCCCCTCCGTTAACACCTGCGTTGGTCCCCTCCGTTAACACCTGCGTTGGTCCCCTCCGTTAACACCTGCGTTGGTCCCCTCCGTTAACACCTGCGTTGGTCCCCTCCGTTAACACCTGCGTTGGTCCCCTCCGTTAACACCTGCGTTGGTCCTCTCCGTTAACACCTGCGTTGGTCCCCTCCGTTAACACCTGCGTTGGTCCTCTCCGTTAACACCTGCGTTGGTCCCCTCCGTTAACACCTGCGTTGGTCCCCTCCGTTAACACCTGCGTTAGTCCCCTCCGTTAACACCTGCGTTGGTCCCCTCCGTTAACACCTGCGTTGGTCCCCTCCGTTAACACCTGCGTTGGTCCTCTCCGTTAACACCTGCGTTGGTTCCCTCCGTTAACACCTGCGTTGGTCCTCTCCGTTAACACCTGTGTTGGTCCTCTCC